>NW_028327174.1:177800662-178103692 GCF_987537825.1 Furipterus horrens | reverse complement strand
AGTGTCAGAGGTGACAAGACTTGCACTAATCTTGAAAAATTAGTAAGATCTTTTTTCTGATTATTAAACAAATATATGATCATTATACAGACTATAGAAAAGACATTTAAAAATAAAGAATGTTTTAATTGCCCTCAACATGAATCATATCAAAAGAGAAAAAAGCACAAGTTCTTATCTAGGAAAACAGCATTAGTTAAAGAGACACACATCATTTAATACTACACATAAATATTAATATCAGTGGCTCACCACTGATATTAGGAAAATTAATAGTCTAGGAAAACTAGTGTGTCATATACTAGAGTGTACCTTCATTTAAAAAATAAGAATTTCATTTCCTCATTTCCAAGGGAAAAGTCAATAGAGAGAATTTTCTCATTTTAAGAGTTTTCTTTGCTTATCTTTCTAAACCATCAATATCTGAGATTGCTAGCTATCAACAAAACAAATGTTCAACAAGAATATTAACAGAAAAATTCCAACAGTTTTATGAGAACACATCATCATGAACGTCATACGCTCATGAATGTACATTTTAAATTGTTTTGTTATTGTGATAGTCAGTACTAATTGCCTACTTTGAGTCTATTCTCCCCTTCTTACTTAGTAAGGGAACCCCAATTTTGTCCAGGGAAAAAAAAGGTACTCAGCTAAATAATCTGTATTTCCCAGACTCCCTTACTCTATGCCATAGTTCATAAATAAGCACTGTCCCTTCCTCCTTCACTCTTCCATTCTTTTTCTTGTCTGGAGAGTAAACCTGTGCCCAAGGCTGAAGCACTTATCTTACTTACATGCATAGAGGGGAAAGCTACAAGCTACAGATGACAGACTAGAAAGATAGGAGAGAAAATGTATCCCTCCAGACTTACTGTTATAAGAAATAAACATATACTCTCATACCTAAAGCCCTTATTTAAGCCACTAGTAGTCAGGTCATTGGTACACGTAATTAAACACAATCCTGATATAACGACTGCATGTTAGTTTAATTAAGATAAATTTTCCAAGCAGAAGTTTTAAATAAGTCTCTGCTCCACCATATAATAAAACTGATGTTTCAAGAGCATCATGACTTCCCGGTGCTCTGACTCCTCACAAATGTGAGAACCACTGCCTTAGCTCAAACTCAGAACAGAAGGAACTCTATTTTGGGATCACCTTCTGAATGTTATTACAAAGTATCCCGTGCAGCCCCAGGCATCAAGAGGGTACTCTACTATCTTTCAATAATGATGATGATTACACCCTGACTTCCTGAGCCCGAGATGGAAACTCAGCAAAATAGATGAGCCATTACTGAGGTCCTCAAAAATTAGCTCTCCAAATAGAAATATTTTACATAAAGCAGCACTCAGAAGAGTAGCACAAAACAAAAATATTTTGCTCTGGTTGCAGATCTGCCCATCACACAATTCTCTAAATGTAAGACTTGTCTCAATTTTCATTAACATTTAGAAACTGGGAAACAAGACACACTAGGGAAAGGAATACTACTTACTTATGAACCTGAGATGCCAAGATCCTCAACTTTTGGCAGCACGAACTGGGTTCAGGCTGCAGCTGATCATGAGACACACTGGCCCTCCAGAATAACAAGGGTCAATCAGCAGTGACTACCAGCCGAGACTCCAGCAAAGGAGCTGCTGTGCAGGGGCCCATCCCATGGAGCAGGACTCACTTCACTAGGGCTCTGTGCCTGCTGAGGCTGCCCCTTGAGTGTGTCACTCAGAGGTGGTTGGGTGGTACTCCAGTGTGGCCTGAAGCTGTCCACTAGATGCACTGGCTCTCGGGCCTCCCAGGAAGTGCAGACCAAGGTCAGCCACTACCTGTGCCCTGCCCAGGGCCACCCAGCAGGAGTACAGAGATCTGCAGATGGTTGCCACCTGTGCTGGGCTTGCAGGGGCCCAGGCTTGGGGCTGCTTAGCAAGATATATGAGGTACACTGAGGCCAGATGCTGCCTGTCTGGGGTTTGTGGACCTTTGAGAGATTTTAGGAAAGTCTGAAGAATAGGCAAAACAGGCCGTTTGTATGGAAAAGCCACTAAAAGTAGCTTGGGTGAGCCCACAAGGTGGGTGGATCAGGGTCTCAGGGAATCACCAGGGTAGGGAAGATGGTGTTAGCCAGGTTGGTGAAGACTCAAGATGAAGCACACACCTGTACCTGGAGGGGGAGGGCTCAGTAAAGGAACAATGGCCTCTGCCAGCACTTCTGTCTGGGAAAAAGCTGCCCCTTCAGCTCTTTCCCTGAATCCTGACAATTCAGTTCCTCCCAATATGTCCCTGGCACCTTTCAAGCTGCTGCCCCAGCACTGGAGCTCAGAGCCAGTGAGTTCTAGTAAGTCCATACTTGGGCCCTTTATGAGGAATGTCTGGGACTCCAGAAGCTCTCAGTATCCCTCAGCCATAATCCTGCTGGTTTTCATAGCCAGGACTTATAGGGACATCTTTTCCATGCACTGGAACTCTGGACTGGGGAGCCTGGTGTAGTGCTAGAACTCCTTGCTCCTCAGGGTGGGGGGACCTTCATAGCCAAGATATCCCTCCATATTTCTAACATGTGAGTGTGGGACCAGCCCATTCTGAGTCTCTGCCCCTCCTACTAGCTTGATGTGGCTTCTTCTGTATATCCTGAGTTATAAGACTCTGATACGCTAGACTTCGGGCAATTCTCAATGAGGGTGATTCTGTAGTTTAGTTGTAATTTTAATGTGCTTATGGGAGGATGCAAGTACCTACTCCACCATCTTGGCCAGAAGCCTGGGTCCCCTTTTTTAATGCCTTAAATCTCCAGCAAACCTGGCTTCCTCCCCTTTCCTATCAAAACTCTTTTCAAGGTCAACGTGACCTCAAATCTAATGATCCCATAGCTTTTTTCTTAAGTCTTCCAACTCTTTTCTTGACCCTTCTACAGCAGCTAACATTCCTGCCCTCTCCTTCCAACCTAATAATTATCCCTCCATCTCTCTGCTGACTTCTCATTTACCTTCTTTTCCCTCCTACCACCCAGCCCATGTCCAGAGCACTCTTAGAACTTATCTCCAACTTAGTCAACTCTCCAAATTAACCAAAGTGTGCTATGCCCTCTAAAACATACCAACTATGACACAATGAATCCTCAAGGCTATGCTCTACCTCAAGGTCACTCTCTAGAAAGGTCGTGAATATTTTATCTCCAACCAGGGGAGCTGTTCTTCTGCCCCAAGAGGCAGTTATAGATGTCATCCAGCCTGTGGATGCCAACTGTTTTTGTTATTGCAAGTGTGTGGTTCCAATATTTCGTAACAGTGAAAATAAACTGTTTCTATGAAAACAAAATTGAATGCTATGAAAGACTTTAATAAGTCAAGGTGTTTTTTAAAAATCACTGTTGCATTACATGTGGGCAAGATAAAAATCTAGACTTCTGCATCCACAAGTCTTTCCATTCCTTTTTAAAGAGACTAAAACTGGAATTTGTAATCAATGTGTTACAAATGTGATTTATTCAAGAAAGGGGAAATTCCAACTATTCTCAAAGAAAAATTCCTGACCTTCATTCAAATTGTTTAATAAGTTTATACGCTTTTAAGTTAAAATGAAACGCTACATGCATTTATGAATCATTTTTGTAACTCCCCACTTCAAATAACTTTCTTGATTAACAGACTATCAGAATCTTAAGGCAACAAGACAAAGGGGTCTCCTACTATACAGAATGGGACAAAAGTAGGTTTACTGTACAGTTATGAGAATGGGAAGGTTTATTCTTCTATTATTACTTATTAATTATTGTCGTATTAATATTGTTATATAATACTGTTATAATATATAATGTTACCACTTACTATTTTCCATATGAACAACTGTAAACCTCCTCTGCCCTCAGCCGTCCCACTGCGTCATCTCGTTCTTCTCCCTCAGCGGTCTCATCCTCTCCCACCACTCCGAGTCTTCAAGCCTGGTTTTCCCCAACCTCGTTAAAGCCATCTCATCTGCCTTTGCCAGTGTTACTTCCAGTCTGCAGAGCACTGCTGGGGTAAGTCCTATAAATGAATGCCCTCAAGTACTTACCAACATGCGAAAATCTTTAGTGCGCCTCTAGGTGATTCCTTATTGACTCCCATAGGACATGTTCAAACTTTTTACTTTGTTCTTAAGAATAACCCAATTTCAATGGGTTTATACTCATTGTCTACATGTTAATAGCATTTGGGAAACCCTTCCCTTTTTCAGAAAAGCACACCAGTCCAATCTGGCAGGACCCCTGCTGGATAGTTTCACTCCCAAAACAAGGCCTGCTTGCTTGTTCCTGACCCTGCATCCAGCTGCCTAGGAGACATTTCCACAATCCCTACACTGAAAGCATACTTAAAATATTTAAACATTCAAACCATCCCACACCAGGAAATCGTGTGTCATACCCATGGAATATTATACAGCTGTTTAGGAGATTGTGTATATTTTACGTGATAGTATGAAAACATGCTGATGAATGTCAAGTGAAAAAGCAGAAGACAGAACTTAACACATGCACTATAATTGCATATAAAAAACACATACAGGAAAATCCAGCCAGGAAGAACCGAAAACAGTAATAGGGACTGTGTTTACACCAGTTTAAGAGGGATGATTTCTTCCTCTATTCTATATGGTTATATTTAATGAAGGGGGGGGGGTATATGATTTCTAACACAACCCCAGAGACAAACTGCTATCTAACGGACAAAGCATTGGTTTGGGGATCAACAGGACCAGGTTCACATGACAATTCTTCACCTTTTAGAATAATAAATAACACCTCCCTTAGATATTGTAATGGTTAGATATGCACTAAAAAGCAACAGTGCCTAGAATAAGTGGGTAGTAAACAAAAATTCACCTTTTCTTCCCCCAGACCAACGTGAGGGACACTATTAATGACACAAATGACTGACAATACACTTCAGGTAAAACCAAAGAGTGAAACCTAGGTTCTTGAACTTAATTCATTCTGGAAAGCTGTGCAAGAACCAAATTGTTTGAGATGGGAGACCCTGGAGAACCGAGGTTTGACTGGAATAGATCAGCTAAGTGCTGACTCCGGTCCCAAGAAATTAGATAGATGAATTAGAAATTAAATTCTCTTCAACTTGTTCACTAAATTAACCACATAACAGTAGTTCCCTTCTACTATGAAGGTATAAGGGAGAAAGTAAACTGTACTCAGTATTTCATGATATAAAACCAAAAGTAGTTTATATGAATATTAAAAACCATTAAGAGCAGAGATGACTAAAACTTCTCTAAGCGACATTTAACCAGAGTTCACATATGCTACACAATTATCTGACTCCGATATTTTTCATCCCATTCTACACACTTTCTGCCCAACTACCCCTGATAGAACACCACTGGGATGGCATGTCAGTCCTCCCCTCTGCAACCTACTGCGCTTCCCTGCTGCCTCTTTCAGGTCTAAATGCCTCTGTGTCAGGATGCTCAGCCGAAGGGGTGCAGAGGACCACCTACTACAAAATCAGAAAGAAAAACGACCCAGATCGCTGGCTGGGTATGAAAGGTGCTGAGGGACTTTCTAGCCCTGGCCAGCCCCAACCAAAGGGCTTGAACTGAGATACTCTCTCTCTTACTGCTATTTCTGACTAGTTTGCCAAACCTGTGTGTTTCCTTCTTACAGACACATAAACTAAAACTGTTATAGCAGTTAGTTAAAAGAATAATGAAGAATCTGCCCATTTCCTGACATAATACACTGTTTTTTTTAAGGCAGATTTTTTTTAATATATAACACAATCTATTTTTTAATGCCTATTTTAAAAATCTGGAAGATATATATGCCAAAATATGAACCACGGTTATCTCTTGGTAGTATTTAAACTTTCTTCTTTATTTCTGTATTTTTCTGAATTGTTTAAGTTTTACAATGAATTTGTATTTCTTTTAAAATCAGATCAAAGAATTATATACTACAACATGTAAGAATCTTAAAAATACATGTTACGTGAAAGAAGCCAGGCATAAAAGACCACATACTGTACGATTCCATTCACATGAAATGTCCAGAGTAGGTAAATCCATACAGACATTGAGTCTCTATGTGGTTGCCAGGGGATGGGGGCAGAGGAATATTGGGACTAACTGTAAATAGTAATGGAAATTCTTTTTGGGGTCATGAAAATGTTCTGTAATTAGATAGTAGAGAAGGTGATGGTTGCACAACATCGTGAATATATTTTAAAAAGCACTGAATTACTTACTTCAAAATGGTAAATTCTATATTATGTGAATGCTATCTCAACAAAATAATTTTAAAAATCAGATAAATTATATTAAATTTTAAAAAGAATAAACAGGCATTACAATTTGGTGTTTAAAGGGCAGACCCTAGAAACAGACCACCTAGATCAGTATCCTGGCTCTGGTGCTCATTTCACCTTAGTAATTTACCCCTCTGCTCCATTCCTTCACCTACTCAAGAGGATAATAATAGCACCTATCTTAGAATGTTGATGGAGAAGTAAATAAAGATATGGAAAGCACTCAAGAGCAGTGCAGGACACATAATAAGTGTTGTATTAAGAGTTAGTTATTACGTTTTTAATTAATACCAGGGCAGAAAAAGGGACAGGAAAATGAGTGCTCAAACCAACAATGAGGGTATAGATTGATAAAATGTCTCACAAAATAATGTGGCAGTATATTTAATTGAATTGTGTTTATCCTTTAACCAAGCAATTCTATATCTAGGAAATTATGATATAGAAGAAAAAACATACAAAAATACATAGGCAGAATTGTTAACATCAACATTTTTTATAACAGCAAAGTGTTTAAAACAACCTAAGTGTCCATTTATTGAGAATTAATAAATTATTGATGAAATATTATGCAGTCATTAAAATTAAAGTATATGGTAGAAATACATATTGATATGTTAAGATCAAGATCAATTGTGAAATGAAAAAAGGTTATAAAACTATATATAGTTATAATCCTATTTATATTTTGCAACATATATATGTTTAAATATCTATTTTAAAATTTGGTAAGTACATTCAACACATTTCTGCCATCAAAATTTTTTAAATACCAAGAAATAAATCTAAACACAAGACTATTGCCTTCTGGCTCTATTTATAACTACTATTCCATACTGTCTTCAACACTAATTGGAATAGAAGGTAGCCAGCATCCAGGGAAGTCACCCACAAAGAGAAACATCTAAAAAACAACCTGCAGGTTGGCACTGGAGAACCTGATATTAACTATTTTAAAAGAGAATTTTAAAATGACTTCACAAACTCAGCATTCTAAAGAGCTCCAAAACTAGAGTTCCAATTATACAATCTTGGCCAATCCCAGTTCCCTGGAGTAAAAACATATGTAATAATAATCCCTCCCAGGATTGCAAGAAATAAGTGAGATCTTTACAAAAGAGCAACAAAAATTATAAATGATACTTCTCCTCTCTGGCTGAAACCACCAAAACCAAAACCAAAATTTTAAAACAATCACAACTTTAAACCCCAACAAATTGTTGTAAAATGGTGAAGAACTTTAAGAAAAACAACCTAAGTCTAATTAAATGGTAATTAGGAAGCACTTAATGGTCTAAACTAGAAAAAGGAAACAATAATGGTAAACACAAGTGCACCACCTAAAGAATATCTTAAAATATTTTGAAGAGAAAAAATACTATGAAAAATTAACAGGATATGAAACAACTGAGCTGACTTATGAACAATAGAGACTCTAAATGTATTGTGCTGTAAACAGCACAACTGATATAGAAATAAGAGCAGTTTAGATTCACTTGCAAAACAGTATTAGATGAAAGCTGACAAGGCAAAATAAACTGAAATTAAAAGCCCTGAAGGAGATATGACCTGTGAACAATAGTGACTCCAGGTTAAACAAAAAATGCCAAAGCAAACACTATCCAGAAAAAGGTTCAAAGTGTTTCTGGTATAAAATGAAACAACTTCAGCATAAACATTAAGTTATTACAGAGGCAACTGGCAATCATCGCATTTCTTTATTATTTTTCCATCTCCCTCAAATTTTTTATATCAAGCAAATATTGTTTTTATAACAAAGAAAAAGGTGTGGTTTTTCTTTCTTTCTTTTTATTTAAACCATGGAAAAGAAAGGTTTAGAATTCTTGCACAAAAGCGAAGCATGGAGCTGAGGTTGAAAACAATACCTGCCAACATTTTTGAAGTCAAAAGAATACGTTAAGAACTTAGAACCTGAAGTGACTTTTCAAAAAATGATGAAACAATTGATCCATGAAAAATACATGACACTAATAAAAACAGAAATATATTCAACTAGTAGCAAAGGATTAAAATCATCTGATAAACTAAAAGCAAACTCTGAGAGAATTTTAAGATTTAAATGTAGAATTTCAAAGTACATGAGAAGTAGGCCAACTCCTAAATGCCTCATTTCTCCAATGCGAGAAGCTAATAATAAAACTGCTAATAAGAATAATGAAAATAATTTTGTTAAAACAATTTTTCTAACAATAAAAAGGAGAGGAGGAGAAAGAGAGTAAATAGGATGACATTACCTCCCAATCCAGCTTAAAAGCAATTGAGAATTCAAATTCCATTCAAGAAACCACAAACGTATACATGGGAAATGAGCAATAAAAATATGAACTTAAAAGAACCAGTTTGGTTATAATAAAAAAACAAGACAATAACAAATAATGGCTAGGATGTGGAGAAACTGGAACCCTCAGACATGGCAGATGAAAATATAAAAAGGTACAGGAACTTCAGAAAACAATTTGGCTGCTCCTCAAAATGTTAAACACAGAGTTACCACATGATCCAGTAATTCTACCCCTAGGCATAAACCCAAGAGAATGGAAAACATATGTCCACACAAAAACCTGTACATGAATGTTCATGGCAGCATCATTCGTAACAGCCAAAAAGTGGGAACATCCCAACTGTCCATCCGACACAGAAAGAAAATGAATTCTAATACATACCACTACACAAATGAACCTTGGAAACCTCAGCCTAAGTGAAAGAAGCCAATCACAAAAGGCCACATGTTTTGTGACTCCATTCATAGAAAATGTCTAGATAGGCAAATACACAGTAAAAGAGAGTGGGTTAGTGGTTGTCTAGGGCTGGGGAAGTGGGGCTTGGGCAGTGACTGCTAAACACTATGAAGTTTCTTTTTGGGAGAAAGAAATCTGTGTTCTAAAATTGATTGTGGAGATAGCTGCACAACTTACGGCTACACACACACACACACACACAAATACTTGGATGTACACTTTTTTAAATGATGATGGTGGTGATGATGATAGAGGAAGACAGTAGCACAAATTTTCATAATTACTTCATTTAATGTAAATGGGTGAATGCCTATGAAAGCACAATGGTCTACATCTGTGCTGGGAAACAAATCCTAGCACTTAAAATCTAAAGGACACATACAAATCCAGAAAAAGATGGGTATCACTGTGACTTAAATCTACCCTACATGAAAATTAAAAATACAACCAGAAAAGAAACAAAATAAGATTGTTTTTATTTGTTTGTATATATTTGGGAAAATGCGTATGTCCCAAGTAGAAAAACAAAAAGATGATTAACTGGAAAACTGTGAAAATAAACCTATATCATTGTAATTGGAGGCTTCAATAGTTCATTAACAGTAGATGACAAAACAAAGAAAAGTTAAGAACTGACATAAAGCATATTTTAAACCATTCCCCTGTGTAGGGGCCAAGTTGGCAGAGTCAGGTTCAGAGAAAGACTGATTCAGATAGACATAGAAAGAGATAATATGGCAAATGTGGTAAAATCTTAACAACTGGGAAACCTGTAACTTTCCTCTAAGTTTAAAATTAATTCAAAATAAAACATTTTAAGTAAAATTAAGTTATATAATAGGAGACTTAGAAGCCAAGAAAATAACACTTCCTTTCCTGGGGTACAAGGATCTTCCACATAATCTCATAGTAGGACCCAGAGACACACCTAGTTTTTAATACCAAAGCTAGAAATTCCATGATGCATTCTTAGACCATACTGCAAAACAAGCTAAAGATATCTAAATACATGTTCTATAACAATGATATGAATTTTATCAGAAATGCCTGTAATGGAAAGGAAAAAAGAAACAGGATAGTCTATTTCCACCTAAAGAATTTAGAAAGATCAAAAACAAAAAACAAAGAGGAAAAGTTGAAAAAGAAAAAGGAACTACTAAAACTAAGATACAAAATTAATAAAGGAAAATAGATATGATAAAAACATCATTAGAAAGAATTTCAAGAGAATGGTACAATCAGAGATAGGGTAGCTTTCAAATACAAAGAGGTAGGAAGTGGATTCAAGGGAAGAGTTGAAAAGAACAGAGTGCAGTGGAAGCTACAGGAGGACAGGTAGGAGGGATGCTCAGACAAGAAGGGTAGGCTCTGAAGAAGAAAGATTTCCATTCAACTTGGTGATTGTAACAGGAACGAGGGAAGAAATACACACCAATTTGCCTCCCTTCCAGACAGGCTCTCCATCCCAAATTAAGAGCATCACAACTCACCCCGCCTCCTACAGCAGGAGAGCCAGAAGCCAAGGGAGAAAAAGATTAATGAAAGGCTAGCAAAGTCAAGAGCTCAAGGCCCCCCGGACAGCTGTGGTTGATTTTTGCAGTGTAGAAGTGAGAGAGCCCAGTGTTGCCAATACCTCCATCTTTAGACGGGAAGACCAAAATCCAGATTTTTAAGTGAAACCTCCAGATCTTTAAAGGTTAATAGCCAAGCAATTTTTAAAAACATCGTGCAGGCTAAATAGGTCCTCTTGGTTCCCTCCACATCCAGTTATCCTTCCCCATGCTCCTGTTACCAGGGGTGGGGGCGTGGGGTGGGGGTCTCCAAAAATCCCCAGAGCCTGCAGGTTGGGGGATGGGGAAAAGGGAACAGCTTTTAAGATGCCTTTGCATGACTACGGCTGGTAGCTAGTCTGTTATGCAAACGGTTTGGTTCTTCCAAGGCCCCAAGAAGATGGGAGGAATTCTGACAATGGAATGGTGAGAAAGAGCATACAGAGCCTGTGCAAGGCTCTGTGAATGGTCAGAACTGGTTACCACGCCCACTGCGTCAGAGGACACAGTCAGGGAGTTAAAAATAGGCAGCAGACCTTTTACCTGGGATCTCCATGTGGTTTTGAGAAGAGGAGAGAAAATCCAGGTGGTTTGCAAGGAGGGCAGAGGAGAACACCATGCGGCTTTGAAAGGAAAGGGAGAACTCCACACAGTTTACAAGGAGGCGGGGAACTCCACGTGGTTCAGAATTAAGAGCTGGAGAGCTCCGCAACACAGGCAAAACCTCCCCAATCAGGATCGAATGATTGGGAGCTGCTGGTAAAACTGAACTGTGACTGGTTAGTAGGAAGACTCTATCTCTGACTTTTCTAAAACTAGCCTGGTCTGGTAGGGGGAGGCAGAACTATGTGTTTGTGGGTGTTTTAAAGAAAATAAGACTTAACGGCAGAAATCCGCAAATAATATAAACCTATATAACCATTAAATAAACAATTCTTTTTCTTTTCACCAAACTCTGGTGTTGAGAGTTATACTTCTGGTGGCAGGCAATCGGGCCCCTCATAACTGAACAGCCCGTGGGTTCTGTTTCAATTGAGGCAGTCCATGGGTTTTTTTACACTCCCAGTCTCTTCCCTTCTCCTCTTCTTTTTCAGCAATTCAGACTTTGCTTCTTAAAACCACGATGTTACTCAAATCCTTTAAAAGTTTCCCTTTGTCTTCAGAGCAAGTGCCAAACCTTCAGATCAGCCTCCCAGGCCTTCCACGAATGTGGCAATGTGGGACTCACCTCCCCAGGATCCCAAAATACTGTATTCCCTTTGCTGCCCCATCTTTGTGCCTTTTCTAATACTAATCCCTTGGCCTAGAACACCCTTTCCAACTCTGCTCAGCTTCTGTGTTCGTTCAATCATTAATTCATTCCACATACACTACATACATAAGGGACACCATCAAATACGTGCCAGAAACCATTCTAGGGACAGTGGATACAGCAATTAACAAAACAGACAGAAACCCCTGCCCTTGTGGAGCTACACAGAAGAAACATAAGTAAAATGTGCCACAGGAAAAGGTGCTTTGGAGCAGGAAAAAAGGGTAAAGGAAGATGAGGGTGAGAGAGGGGATGGAAGGTGGAAAAGGCTGAAATTTTAAGGCATCATTTTGGAAGTGCCATAAAAATCTGAAAGAGCTGGGGGTAAATAATTGGGACAGGAAGGTTCCAGGCAAAAGGAGTGCTATATCAACAGCGAAGGCCTCCGGCGGCAAGGGAGCTGGTGTTTCAAGATGACGTTCTCCTCCGCAGGTAAAGCCCAGCTCAAGCGTCATTTACTCATGGGAAGTGTTTCTGATTCCTACAAACCTGAATTACTCATTCCCTTGACATTGTATCTATATCTTCCTTAAGTACCAGGTACAGTAGAAACCCTCTTTTCAAACACATACAAAAGTAAACACTGACCAATTAATCAAAAAAGGTAAAGTAGGAAATCATGTAGAAATTATATGTACATATTTTAGCCACTTTTAACTTCAAACATATAAATGAAGGTACATTCTTTTTCCCGTGTCGCACTAAAACTTACTTTGAGTATGGGGATCACTTTCTTGGCTAAACCACACCCATAATCCATTATCTACGACGTCCATTTTCTTTTCCTTTAAAGAGGAATTGGGACTTTAAAAAATACTTGCAAAGTTTTCTAGGAGCAGAATCCTTCCAGAGATTTACAAGGTTTCTCTGATCTGTTTCAGCTGTCTTGACCACAATCTAATTCAATGAAAGGCAATTCATTCAGCCTCTTGACTTTATCAAGTCTTTTCAAAGCATTTCATAAAAACAACTCTTTCTACATTCATATTTAATCACTTTGAGCAGTACTTATTTACACTCACAAATACCCGTGGTACAAATAAATTTGAGAACAAACACAGCAGACTCTTCCTTAGTAAGTAGAGAAATCAAATGATAGAGCTCACCTACCAGTTTGAGCTGTGGAACTTGGTTAGTATGGTTTAATTCTGATTGTTAAATTTACACCCAGTAAAAAGTCTAATAGATGTTTCTCCAAGTAAGAAGTTTATATGGTCATTTACATGTCCAATAAGTACATGAAAATGTACTCAACATCATTAGTCATTAGGGAAATGCAAATCAAAACCACATTGATACACAACTTCATACCCACTATTATGACTATAATCAAAAAGACAGTAACAGTGTTG
The DNA here is from genome assembly GCF_987537825.1 of Furipterus horrens. Lineage (NCBI taxonomy): Eukaryota > Metazoa > Chordata > Mammalia > Chiroptera > Furipteridae > Furipterus > Furipterus horrens. The sequence goes on along the minus strand of NW_028327174.1, from coordinate 178,090,420 downwards.
GAGAGAATGTGAAGAAATCGGAACCCTCAGTCATTGCTAGTAAAAACATAAAATGGTGCAACCGCTTTGGGAAAAAGTTTGGCAGCTCCTAAAAATGTTAAACACAGAGTTACCATGTGACCCAGCAATCTACCCCTAAGTATATACCCAAGAGAACTGAAAACATATGTCCACACAAAAACGTGTACATGAATGTTCATAACAGCATTATTCACAACAGCCAGAGTGGAAACAACTGAAATGTCCATCAACTGATGAATGGATAAGCAAAATGTACACATCCATACAATGAAATATTATTCAGCCATAGAAAGGAATGAAGTTCTGATACATGTAAACATGATGAACCTTGAGAACATCACACTAAGTGAAAGAAGCCAATCACAAAAGGCCACATATTTTATTACTCCATTTACATGCAATGTTCCAAACAGACAAATCCACAGACAGAAAGAATAACTGTCAGGGGCAGGGGGCAGAGGAACATGACTATTAATAGGTATGGGGGTTTCTTTCGGGGGTGATGAAAATGTTCTGGAATTAGATGGTGGTGATGGTTGCATAACTGAATGTTCTGAAAACACTTAATTTCGGTGCTGTCAGGGTTCAGTAAAGGCTTATTGATGGGGGAAGAAAGCCCAGATGTGTTAAATAGAAATTTCCACTATATATATTTACAAGAGGCTGATAACCACCTCTTTTAGAAAGATAAGGCCCTCAAAGGCGGGGATGGCTTCTCATAAGCAGTATTTCCCTTAACATCTAGTATATTTGATTAGACTAAAAAGGTATTCAATCAAGGTTCACTAAATAAATTATTAAATAACCGCCAGGGATGCAGAAGTGCCCCTACCAAGATTCCACACAAATCAGGGAAAATTCGCTTTTTATTCCTCTAAATCCTGCACTGCTACTAATCTGAGAAGGCACCTCTCTTAATCTAAAGTATATGTCATGCATTTATACCAGCTTTACTTACCACCATAAACCCTGGCTGGTTTGGCTCAGTGGATTGAGCGTCGGCCTGCGAGCTAAGTGTCGCTGGTTCGATCTTCCAGTCAGGGCACATCAGAGAAGGAAAACTTGACTCCAAAAAACCTCCGCTGCCTTGCGGCATACCTCTTCAGGGGAAAGGCTAAGGGAGTAAACCCCGACAGAAAATCCGGAGCCGGAGTCCCTAAGGCGGTTTGACGTTGTAGTCAATACCGGCAACTCCTGCGGTGCACCTGAAGCCAAGCTGTATTGACTCTGTCTTTCCCTTGGACCCTTCAGCTGCGAAGAGAGGGGGGGTCTGCTGCATGGGCAACAGCAGACCCTCCATATCACCCTGCCCAGGCTCTGTAGCTTCAGCTTCACTGGAGAGAACACTCCAGCGTCATCGCAAGATGTCGATTCAACACGGGAGGAGACAGATACCGTGTCACTCCCGAGTCGGACTGCACAGCCATTCTCGGCGGTGCAGATAGACTCTTAAGAAGCTACACCATCGTCTCTCGAGACGGACGGCTGCCGACGACGACTTACCACCATATTACAATCCAGAGGACACACTTTTAACTTTCATGACATTTTTAAAACTTACTTCAAATTCTCTACCTTATATCTATCACCGGCCCTGGCTGGTTTAGCTCAGTGGATTGAGCGTCGGCCTGCGAGCTAAGTGTCGCTGGTTCGATCTTCCAGTCAGGGTACATCAGAGAAGGAAAACTCTGATTCCAAAAAACCTCCGCTGCCTTGCGGCATACCTCTTCAGGGGAAAGGCTAGGGGAGTAAACCCCGACAGAAAATCCGGAGCCGGAGTCCCTAAGGCGGTTTGACGTTGTAGTCAACACCGGCAACTCCTGCGGCGCACCTGAAGCCAAGCTGTATTGACTCCGTCTTTCCCTTGGACCCTTCGCCCCTTCAGCTGCGAAGAGAGGGGGGGTCTGCTGCATGGGCAACAGCAGACCCTCCATATCACCCTGCCCAGGCTCTGTAGCTTCAGCGTCATCGCAAGATGTCGATTCAACACGGGAGGAGACAGATACGATGTCACTCCCGAGTCGGACTGCACAGCCATTCTCGGCGGTGCAGATAGACTCTTAAGAAGCTACACCATCGTCTCTCGAGACGGACGGCTGCCGACGACGACGACGATATCTATCACCAAACATGACTTAATAGTCTCTCAGTATGTTTTTCTACTTCTTTAACTACATTTCCTAAGACAGAAATATCTGCCCTGGCTAGTGTGACTCAGTGTGGATTGAGCCCCAGCCTGCAAACCAAAGGGTCACAGGTTTGATTCCCAGTGAGGGCACATACCTGGGTTGCAGGCCAGATCCCCAATAGGGGGTGTGCGATAGACAACCACACATTGATGTTTCTCTCCCTCTCTTTCTCCCTTCTCTGCTCTCTAAAAATAAATAAATAAAATCTTAACAAAAAAAAAATCTCTCACATATTTACCTTCCTCCTTCTTCTCACTCTAGAGTCTAAAAGGACCATTATCATTGTCTTCATGTTGTAAATAAGAAAAAATGTCAATGTCTAAGGTCACTTTTCTTCAAAGGTCATCTTTCTTCACATAAATCATGCATTTCTAAACTTTTCTCTTTATATAACAGGGAACTTTCTAATAAGTTAGACTTTAAAAAATGAAATACAAATAAAGCAATAAGGATAAAGTCCAGAATGATGATTGGAGAGCTGAGGCAAGAGGAAAAAAACAAACAAACAAAGCTTGTTTAGAATAAGAAGAGCTAAATAAACAAAGGGCCCACTGCTTAGGGAAGATGACGTAATATCAAGAGATGACAGAGACAAATGCAGACCCATTTAGCTTCTCCTTTGCTTTGGTTACCTTTATCAAGGAGTATGATCTTCAAACTGGGAAGGATAGAGTTCTGATAAAAGGGACCTAAACATTTAAGGGAAGTGGCCTGGAGAAGGGACAGTAATGGCATACGTACAGAGCCAGCTCAAAAGAATTTGCTTTCTAATCCAAACCACACCTCGTGATACTGAAAAACTTTTAGATCTGACTGCTGATTATCTAAGCTACCTTGACAAGGCACCAAAAAAGACCAGGAATAAAAGAGTGCATTCTCAGTTTTCAAAAAGGGAAAAATGCAAATCCAGAAAAAGATCTATGGGTAACACTTGCCACGTATTCCCTGAAAAATTCTAGAATGGGTAAATAAGTTTTTGAACACAATAAAAAGAAAAAAGGAACCATGAGGTCTTTATTAAGGCAGGCTACACAACATTTGCTTTTTGATAGGATTACTAAAATTAAAAAAAAGGAGGATAATACATACATATACATAACTGCTTCTAACAAGACAATCTAACAGAATCTTTTAATGATAGGCTGGTGAAAAAATGAGAAAATGTTGAACAGCAGAAGCTTAAAAATCTGTTAAACTCTTGTAGGAGGATGTGTAGCAAGCAGGTAGAATATCAGGTTGATTAATGTATCAACATCAACCAATCTGGAAGAAAGTATCCAGCAAAACATCACAGATTTCCATTCTTTTCCATGATCTAGACAACTTCTTTAAATTCAAGAAAGCCATAGACCAGCTCTTCACATTTGCAAGAACCACATAGCTGTGAGTGACCTAACACACACAGCCTGACAGAATCAGGTTCCAGAAAAGTGAGTGGGCTGAAATGAGGGTCCAAAACCAAAAAATGAAAATCAACAGGGAGTCAAGGCCAGCATTTAGATTTTAAACTTCAAATATATAAAGGAGTACATGTGGAAAATACCTGGGTAATACAAGCCACAAAAAAATCTACATAATCAAGATGCGTTGATGGATGCATATATCCAGACCCAATTACTCCAATTCTCTAATTAATCAACTTAAATGTTTTCCCACAGGGATCATTCCCAGATCTTCATCCTAACAAGACTCTACAAATGTAATTTAGTTAAAACTGCAGCTTTAGACTCAGTTATTCAGGTATCTCAGAATCAGAAAACATGTTATTGGATCAGTCTAATTCACTGACATTTATATCAATAAATCCTTAAAGAAGACTCAGATATTATTAAATCCAAGCCCTTCTTTTAATAGAAGAGAAAACTAAGAAAAATTAAGTATTTTGCTCCAAATAACACAGCTGCTTAGCAAGGGCCATGATCTCCAAATCAGTCGCCTTTTCCACACCACATAATTTCTAGGCCTCTGTGCTCTTTCTTAAAATCTGTACTATGCACTAGAGTTAGAAACCATACACAAAGCATGCATCAACACTATATTTTGCTAAGGAAAAAGTAGCTTAGCAAGAACAACTTACCACAGCACAATACCCCATAATGTATTTTGACATGGTGTGATCACTTACAAGTTTGATAACCAGTATGTTACCAAAAGGCACTCTAAAATACAAATGGTTTTCATTCTCAACCATCACTGTGTGATTATTTATTAAAACATTATCCCATTTAACATCAGAAAAATAAAGTAAAAGTTATTACATCGATGGAAAAGCTTTTAATGGGCATCCCATTGTTTAGTGTGCTCAAAATCTTGTCCCTATCATAAAACATAGCATTATGAAAATCATTAAAAGATCTGAGACCTCCAAATTGAAACCGCAGACCAAAGGTTCTCTTAATTTAGGGTAGCTTAAGAGTCTGCGCTAAGGCTCTCTTGCTCCCTCCTAACTCCCCCAGAAACAAAGCCCCTTCATTAGCCCAAAGGTACAAGGTTGTCTGGCAGGGAAGCCAGTGGATCCCCAGTGGCCTGATGTCCATCCTCCCCTTTCCCCTCCCCCTGCCACCCCCGACCCCCGTCCGCCCAGCCTCTTGTCCCACCCCCATAGTTTAAAGAAGACAAATGGAGAATAGAGAATTGATAAAAGGGGAAGTTAGCAAGGCTGTGGCTTATGATCACTAGCATCTGCTAGGCCAGCTCCAGGAGGACCCACCCACCCCTAAATGAGACCTGGATGCCTCTCCTAGCCCCCCGGCTCCTCTGGGACCCCTTTTGAAAGGAAGAGGGGACTTCTGCCAGAATACCCTCCTCCCATCTCATCCATTAGAGCCCCAGCAAGCTCTTTGTTTCCAACAGCTGTGGGGGGGCAGGCGGCCTCAGAGAGAGGGGAGAGGTCACTCCCTAGCTCCCGTGGCTGCCAATCTCCAGGCCTTCCTGCAAAATACACAAATACACACACAGATTCATTCCATGGCTCCACACCACCTTAATAACCCAGGGTCGCACCTTGCTACACGAGGCACTGCCTGAGACCTAATTACCTCTTTCTATTACCCAAACCCCACACAGGATGACTCCCTAGTTCCCTCCCTATGAATCGACACAACAGGGTTCACTCCAAGACCCCCATCCTTCAAACTCAGCGTATATCTCTGAGCCCCAGGTTTCACCCATGCACAACACACGAAAGCACAGGGTCACTTCCTGGGCCCCAGAACTATTCGCTGCTCAGACCCACAGACCCGGAGTCCCCCCAAGCCCCCAGCGCGCTCACCTATGCACCCAAATGACACACACACACAGTGACTCCATATCGCCAATCTTTGTCCTCCGGGCCTCCCGTTCCCTTTACTCACACCAACCCTTAGAGATCCCAGTGCCCCAAGGAAGAACCTCCCCAGCACATGGTCACTCCCCTGGCCCTCAGCCTCGGCCCCTCACAGTCACACACACGGGCGCACACACAAGCACTGCCTAGGGATGCACTCCCTCCCACTGAGCCTTCACAACACAAACACGCGCTCCCGCGTGCACACCCATGATCACACCGGGAGCCCCGGCCGGCTGCCTGCGCCTCGCTGGGTCCGGGCCTCACCACCTCCCAACACGCGGGTCACCCTTGCCCAGCCACTCGACACACACGGACGCTCGCACGGCCACTCCCCATCCCCAACGCCGGTCCCCAAGTCCGCACGGCTTGCTCTCACCATGTCCTCCGCCCTCGACCGCCCTCGGGCCCCGCTCCCCGGGACCCGGCTCCCGGGCCTCTCCCAGCCAGCCTCCGGGGACCAAGAGAGGGCGCGGGAGAGACAACGGAGGAGGGAGGGGCCGCAGGGGCAGGCTCCGGCCGGTCCTACCTGAGCAGTTGATGCTCTTGCCTTTGCCTCCGGGACACTCCCCGCCGCCGCCGCCGCCGCCGCCGCTGCCGGCACCCGCGGGCTGGTTGGACGCGCGGGTCCCGGGCAGAGAGAAGGCGAAGAGCAGAAGCACCGACGTGTAGCAGCAGAAGGCGAGCGGGGGCGCGGCAGGCAGCCGGAGTGGCGCCTCAGTGGCCGCGGCGCCCATGGCTGGCGCCCCTGGACGGCGGGAAGCGCAGGGAGCCGCAGGCCCGGGGCATCCAGCCGCGCTCCCGGAGCCCCACCGCTGCCTTGGCGCCTCCTAGCAGCCGCACCGCTGCGCCCGGGTGCAGTTCCTCGGCATCCCCGTCCCACCCGCCGCGTCCTCCAGGCCCGGGCCAGCCGCGCTCGGTACAGAGTCGGAGGGTCGGGGCGCGTGCGAGGGTCGCGGGCGCGCGAGGGTCGCGGGCGCGCGAGGGTCGCGGGCGCGCGAGGGTGCGCGCGAGGATGCGAGCCCACGTAGGGGAGACCAAGGCTGGGGGAAGCGAGCGGGCGCGCGCGGCGGGTGGGAGTCGCGGGGGCGGGCCCAGACCCTCACTCGCCTCCTCGCCTTCCCTTTGTGTCCGCGGCCGTCGCCACCGCGTCACAAAGACCCCGGCCGGCCCGGTGAGGGGCGTGTGACAGAGCCGCCAGAGGGAGGGGAGGCTGCGACCCCGCCCCGCGCACACCCCCAGCGCCCGCGCCGGCAGCTCCGCCCCCGCCCGTGGCCGGCGCCACCTCCAGGGGAGCTATTGTTCCTACGGCGGGGCGGGAGCGCGGAGGGCGGGGGTCGCGGCCACCGGGCGGTCCGGCCTCGGTGGGCTGGCCCGGCAGTGATGCTCCATAGGCATTACCCTAACAGGTATTTTTGCCGTCTGTTGGAGGCCTTTGCAGTCTGTCCTTGGCCCAGCAGCTAGGTGGGAGAGAAGGACAAGTGGTCTATTTCGTATAGTTTTTCTAGGTAAAGAAACTGAGCCCTGGAGAGGTGAAGGTGACTTGTCCAAGGTCAGAGACCAAGAAATGGTCAGGACTAGAACTGGAACCCAACTTCTGACTAAGCTATGTAGTTCTTAGGCATGGCCAGTAAGTAGCTAAATTTCTAGGATCCTTACCCCTACCGCATTTCCACATACACCAACTGAATTTAAAATACTGTTTTAAAGTAAGGGATAGAGTGAAGAAATAAAAAGGAGTCACTATAGTCAAGCTGCCAAATTACTAAAATCAAGATTAAGGTATGAGGAAACGATTCTATTCTTGTTTTAGCAAGCCTGGGAACTTCAACTTTTTTTAACTTTCTAGTCCTGTATGGGAATGTAGGATATGTTAAACTGCAAGATAACCCTCTGATAACCATCTGAAGGACCAAGGAAAGAATATTCACATATCCAGAATGTCACATGACCTGACATCCATTATCCAGACCACTGGTCCTCTAGAGCAGCGATTTTCAGTCAGTGTGCTGCAAGAATTTTTTAAACGTGCAAAAACGGCATTGACCTCTTTTCTCTCAGATTGTCAATTTTTTTTTAATGACAACAGCCAACACAATAGCCACGTGGTATGAATAAGTCAAAATTATACATATTTTTGTCAGAGCAGCAAAAATAATTTTTTTGGTGTGCTGCAGAATTTTAGTAATTAGTTTATGCGTGCCATGAGGAGAAAAGGGTTGAAAATCGCTGATCTAGAGAATTATTACCTATGACCAACTCAGGACTGATTCTTCTCAAGAACATCCTTTTTACCCAGAACCTTCAGCTTTTCTTTCTTCTCTCAAACAATCTGGTATTGCCTAGTTGTGTTTATGGTTTGCAAACCCTGAAACACTTGAATGATTCTTTATCATTTATTTCTAGCCAAAGCCTCCTGTTTTCATTTACACTCTGTCAACAGAAGAGTCTATATTCCCCTTTCTCACTAATAATAGCTAGAGAGAGAGGATTTGCTGTATACAAGATTCTAGACAAAGCTCTTTACATGCATTCTCTCCAGCTCTATTTTACAGCCCTAAAAGGAAGTTTTCATCCTCATCCCAGTTTTACAGAAGAGGAGGCTAGTACCCAGAGGGGTAAAGTGGTCTGATTCCCAGTCCAATGCTCTTCCTATCATATCATAAGTGAGACCCAGCCATAGGCAAAAAGATTATGGACTGAATTGCCTTTTTCATTCTATTATGCTGCCTCTCGCCTAAGAAGGAAGTTTTAAATCTCATTGAAAAACTGATAAATTTTACTCAAAAAAATGTTAAGCATGTGAAAATCCACCACAAACAAAACCACATTAGGGAATATGTTTTCAAGGTAAATAATAGGCAATATACTTAATATAAACCAAGAAAAAAACATTGACATAACAGAAAAATGGGAAGCAGTCTGTATTTTATGCCTTATCCTATAAAATACAAACAATAAATATATAAAAAGATATTTAAATCCTCTAGTAATAAAGAGGAAATTAAAACCACAAAATTTTTTTTATATAGATGGTTAACAATAGTTAAAAGAATTGATGAAACCTAACACTTTATTTACACATTTTGGGAGGGCAATTCAGCCATGTATGAAAAATCTTTAAAATACGTTTAATCATGGGTGGAACTGGAGAGTATTATGCTTCATGAAATAAGCCAGGCGGCAAAAGAAAAATACCATGATATCACCTAATACAGGAAACTAATGAACAAAACAAACAAATCAGCAAAATAGAACCAGAGGCATGGAAACAGGGAACAGAGGGGAGGCGGGAGGGGGAGAAGGAGGGGAAAAAGGGGAAGGATCTAGTCAAGGAACTAACAATATAAAAAATGGAAAAAGAATACGTTTAATCTTGAATCTAGCAACTCCGCATATTGAAATTTATTCTAAGAAATAATTGGACAAGCACATAAAATGTATATATGAATGTTCATTACATCCTTTTTGTAATAGTAAATATATTCTAAATGTCCATCCATGGGAAATAAAATATGGTGCTTCTCTGTACATTGGAGTATTATGTAGCTTTAACAATGATGATTAGGTTAGTGTTTATGGATATAGAGAAAAAGCAAGGTACTAATTAGCAGGTATAAGAAAATCCTATTTTTCTAAAATATCCATGTGTGTGTCCATAGCCATAAGAAAAAAGTAAAGGGGAATATACAGCAATATATTAATAGTGATTACTTCTGAAAGGCAGACTTATGACTAATATGTCTTTGTCCTTTATATTTTTCTGTTTAGTCTGAATTTTTTTCAATGAAAGTTTTTATTGTTATATTTTAAAAAGCTCTTACCTTTTAAAGTATCCCATTTAAATTATACTTTCATTATGCTTTTTATATAAATTCATATTTTTAACATTTTATTACAATTTACCCCAAACCTCTAACCTACAAGCAGTGGCATGGTAGTTGTTACAACTAAACTTTAACTTCTGCTTTTGAATCAGGTGTGATCCCAGCTTCCTGACTGCTAAGTGACAGTAGAGTGCTGCTCTGTGGGCCACCCCTTCCGCAGCTCTGCTGGTAAGCCTGACCTCCCATCTTCTTTCCTGCCCTGTGTCTTGGATCTCCCATCCTCAGTATCTGCCTTTTTCGTTTGACTGCTAACCATTAGCCCAGGTAGAAATAGTAAGAGGAGACAATTCTTAAATGAAAAGCAAAAACCCTGTGGCCATGAATTACAAGTTAATTTACATCTGCATCTTTCTCCAAACTAGGTGAGAAAAATTCAACACAAATTTCTCAAAAGTTGTCACATTGAAAAGGAAGGACTCTACTTCAGAAACAGTATTTCTCTGACTTCAATCATCTAACCTCAGAGAGGAAAAAAGCTCTTACTGGTCATCTAACACAACCTCCATCACGGGCTTTAATATTGGTAATTCTCAAAATGTCAGAGAGCAAAGAGTGTGGGACTTGCTACATAAAACCAACCAGAATGTTTTAAAGAATGTAGGTTTCTGAACGCCACTCTAGACCTTCTAGAGGAAATTCAGGTATCCCTTATTTATGTTCAAGTTCTGTAAGTAACTTGGATGCACTGCCAGTTTGGAAACCCCTGGCCTAACCTTGATCAGTCGGTTATTTCTCCTTAATAAGCAACCACAAAATATCAGCCACATGCCACAATAAACATTCATTTCTTATAGGTCTGGGCATTGACTAATCTAGGCTAGGTTTGGCTGAACAGCTCTGCTTCAAGCGGAGCTTGACTTCTGTGTGCAGGTTGAACTCCTATCTGCTCCAGTATTGTTCTTTTAGGGGCCTGGCTATAAGGGCAGCAACTATCCAGGGGAAAGTCTTTTTTTTTTTTTTTAATTTTATTTTCCAATTACAGTTAACATTCAGTATTATTCTGTATTAGTTTCAGGTGTACAGCATAGTGAGACAATCATATATTGTCTTACAAAGTGACCCCCTCAATATTTCAAGGTCCCATCTGGCACCCTACATAGTTATTACAATATTATTGATTATATTCCCCATGCTGTATTTTTATAGCCCTGTGGCTATTCTGTAGCTACCAATCTATACTTCTAAATTTCTTTGCCTTTTTCACCCAGCCCCCCAACCCCCCTCCTCTGGCAACCATCAGTCTGTCCTCTGCATCTATGAGTTTCCCTCTACTTTGTCTATTTTGTTCTTTAGATTCCACATAAAAGTGAAATCATATGGCATTTGTCTTTCTCTGTCTGACTTATTTACTTAGCATAATACCCTCTAGGTTTATCAAGGGAAACTCTTCTTATGGAGATGGCATTAGTCCAAGGGGACATGCCCACTTTTCACATACCTGCTTGTACATGCTAACGTCCCACTTGCTAAAGCAAGTCTCATAGCTGAGCTCAAAGACAAAGGATAGGGAAGTCTATTCTTCATAAGGAGGTAAGTGAGACAGAATGACTACACAATGAATATTTTTGAACAATAATCTATAAGAAAGAAATCTTATAACTGAACACTATTATTTATGCCCTGCAGATTGTTTTCAGTTCTAAGTAAGAGAAAACCCAAACCAAATTAAACAACAAGAGATGGGCTCAGCTTTAGAGAAAAAAAAAGCCAGAGGTAGTACCCTCTCCTGGGAGTTGGTTTTTGTCCTCAATATAGCTCGGCTCATGGAAAACATTGCATTCCTTCAAGAAATCCTTGTGAGTACCCACCGCATGCTAGGAGACAAAAGATAGTCCTGCTTCAATGTCTAGGGCTGGGGTGCAGGAAAAGATCTGAAAATTAGCAATTATAACTCAGTGTGATAAGTACTAAACCGAAATGGAGTGTGTGCGTGTGTGTGTGTGTGTGTGTGTGTGTGTGTGTGTGTGTGTGTTTGGAGGGTAGGAGGGAGGGGTACATGGCAAATCCTATGCCTCACTCCCAGCCCAGACAAAAGTCTGGATTTTCTGGACCTCCTGCTGGAGGGTCTAGCTGCATAATGGAACCCTGATAAGCAGTAATGAGACCATTTGGGACTGACAAATTGGCCTTGGGAGCTTGAGCTGTGTCCAGGAACACTGGAATGATTCGTGATGCAGCACTGGTGCAAGCTTGGGATTGACCTCTGACCCAGCATGAGATATGGGTCCCACTTCCTAGAGAGAGAGGTCTTTACAAAAAATGGAAAGAGTGAATAAAAACATTCACTCATTCAGTAATGTTTATTGAAGGCCTACTCCTAGTCCCTGAAAATACAATGAGTATAATAGACTTGACCCATGGTCCTTATGAAGTTTATAGTCAAATATTAATCAAACAATTATACAAATAAAAGTAAAATTGCAGCAATGTTGATAAAGGTGATGAAGGGGAAGGTCAGAGGGTTTACCTGTTAAGAGTGACATCTGCACGAAGATCAGAAGGGTAAATAGAAGTTAACCAAATGAAGAGGAGTGTCTCAGGCAGAGGGAACATCATAAGCAAAGGGCCTGTGACTCTAAGGGTCTGAGTGCCAGCCAGCATAGTAAGGACAGAGAACAAGCTCAATTTGTTTTGAACTTCATTCAGTGATTCAACAAATACTTCCTGAGCACCTACTATGATTGAGGCACTGTTCTGGATGCAGAGAAATACCAGTGACACTTCTAGTCGGAAAACTTACTACATTTCAGGGACTGCCAGGCACTTCATATTTGTTGTCATTAATCTTCCTACCCACAGGAAGATTATTATTTCCATTTTATAGACGAGAGGACTGAGACTTGTAAGGTTAAGTGACCTAACCAATACACAAAGCTAGGAAGTTGGAGTTACCTGGCTCCATCTGACTCCCAAGCCCCACCACATTGCTTGCCTGAACAGGCGGAGAAGCAGCGTCACCTGATAAAAGATGGAGCAAAGATGGGCACCACTAAGACTGCGGCCACCAAAGAGTGTGCACGAGCCATCCTGAGTCCCTGCCCACGTAGCAGGAGACTTTTGTGGAGGCTTCTTGTGATTGCACACAGGGATTATTGTGATCATATTGCTTGTAATTACAACTCCAGTTGAAGGCACTATTATTGCTACCCACATCCCCTTAATGGTCCTCAATTACCTAGATGCGCAGAAGCCAAGGAGCCAAGGATTACCCATATCTGAACAAAAAGTGCTGTGGGAATCCAGAGAGGTAGCCTCACTCTGCCTGGAGGAAAATAGGCTTCACCGCTATTATTCTGTCAATTTGAAAGACTTCTCACCCAAACAGTCTCTGTGAGTGGGTAGAGAGACCAAGGAGGCATGTCTGGGTTTTTTCCTGCAGTTCTTGTCATTTGATTGTTCAGTATTGCTATGAATACAGAATAAAGATATTTCTCCATCTTTCAGCAAATGGAAATTTTCAGCTGCAGTTCAAAAATTTCTCAAAGGGTTTAACTCCTAAAGCATTGTTCCAAAGAAATAGCTTCTCTGACAAAGACAATCACACATACATGGTAAGAGGTATAGTGTAGTAATTAAGAGTGTAAGCTCTGGAACTGAAGCATCTGGTTGTGCACCTGAACCCTGCCACTTGCTAGCTCGATGACCTTGGGCAAGTTCCATAAATTCTCTATGCCTCAGCTTCATAATCTGTAACATGGAGAAAAATTTTATCTACTTCATAAGGTTGTTGTAAGGACAAAATGGGTTTGTATAGGTAAAGTGCTTAGAACCATGTTTAGTACATTGTAAATAATCTGCTAGAAGTAATAGTGGTGTAGTAAGTACATAATAAGTGTTAGCTATTATTAGCAGTAGCCATTAACTGCATGTATATGCTAGGCTAAGAGCTCCACATGAATTATCTAATTAATGCTCCCAAAAACCTAATGGGTAAGGTGCTATTATTACCCTCATTCTATAGAGAGAAGGCTGAGTTTGGGAGAGGTTAAGTGAGTGGGAAGCAGGATTGGGACTCAAATTGAGGTCTCTCTGCCTCCAAAGCCTATAGACCAAAATAAAACTCAAGGAGTGAAAGTCAGTAGTCAGAAGAGCTCAGCTGAACTGTCTGACTGCTAGAGATGCCTGCAGGAGGGCAGCTTGGTACTGGCAGGGACAGCCAAACTACTAGGAGAAAAAGCTGTGACATATAGCCAGGTGGGTCAAAGGGAAGGACACAAGGTTACCGCCAACAGCTTGGAAACTTGAGAATGGCATCCATTCAGCTCATAATTATGAAAGAGAGAGAAAGTAAGGAGCTAAGTACATGGAGGAATTAGAGCAAGTCAAATGGAAATAACTATACTTTACCACTGCATGTATTTAAGTATGTCAGCTTGCCTCTGTATGTATACATATATATCAAACATATGTCATTTGCCTGTGTGTGTATATGTGATGAGTGTATCAGCTTGCCTCTGTACATATGCATAAGTGCCAAGCGTATGTCATTTTACACTCTGTGTACATATGTAAGGAATGAGATTGCCTCTGTGAGAGTGTGTACGCATGCATATTTGGGTGTGACAGCTGGGCCCTATGTTTGTATAATACACGCACACTTACGTGTGTGTATCCATGCGCACATTATATAGCAGCTCCTTTGTACAGCACACGTGAACTTGAATTGTGTCAGTCCTTTTCTAACTCTTCTCCCTTGCCTCCCAGTTGAAAATTATTTCCTACCGTCTGAAGGTCTCAGGACTCCACATCAGGGTCAATATTGTTAGACTCGGCACTAAGTCTGGGTTCCTAATTAAATAAGTTGTAAAGGCGGAACAGTGAGACCACATTTTGAAGCTGTTCCTCTCAACACAGAACAATAGTGGGAAGACCCAGGGCAGCTCTAGCAGTGGTGGCTGCAACAACGATGGGAGCAGGGGTCAGGGCCGGGCATAGAGAGCAGTGGCTGTAGCACCAGCGTTCATCTAACAGTGTTTATGTGGCATGCAGGCAACCGTGCTGGGCAGTGCGGATGGAGAAGTGAACAAAATCGACAGCCTCTTGGTCCTGCAGTCTAACAGGAAGTCAGACTTGAAGCAATCATTTACAATTGTGAAGGATTTTGTGAAAGCATCAGACAGGGACCCCCTGGTGTACCAGGGGCTCGAGGTATTAAGGGAACTTCCCCGAAGCAGTGATATTTAAGCTAAGGCTGAAGACTGATGAGGAGTTAAAAGGGGAGAGAGGGGGTACTGTATTCTAAAAAGAAAGTTCCACCTGTAAAAATGAAATAAAGAATATGGCAAGAGACAGAAAAGGCAGCTGTGGCTGAACCCTGGAGAGTAAGGAGGTGAATCACGCAAAGAATGAAGTTGGAGACTCCAGGAAGCAAATGCTGATCACACAGGGCCTTCTAAACCAGAATACACATTCAGACCTGATCCTAAGATTATAAACAGGGAATAACCTGCTCAGAATTGTGTTTTTAAAAGATCACTTAGTTAAGTGTGTGAACTATAAGGTATGTTAATTATATCTCAATGAAGCTGTTAAAAAAAATCACTTGGGATGCAGTGTGCAGAATGGATTGGAAAGGTAAAACACACCCAAGAAAACCATGGGAGAGCTAGTGCAGTGGTCTAGGTGAGTGATGATTGTGGCTCTGGCTAGGGAAGATGAGGACAAGTGAACTAATTAGATTAAGAAGGTAAAATCAATAGAATTTAGTGACCGACTAGATGTGGGAGATGTGGTAGAGAAAGTGTCAAGCCAGGGCTATCCCCCAGCTCAGCAGCATTTACTAAAATATCCGTCTTTGGAGAAAAAGCAGGTTTGGCGAGAGAATGGGGAGTTCAGCTGTAGGCATATTGAGTGTGAGTGGCCAGGAAGGCATCTGCACTGAGATCTGTCCAGTAGCAGGTGGATTTTAAGTCTGGTGGACATATAAGTGTGGGCATCATCAGAGAATAAATTAATTGGAGTCATGAAAGTGGGTGTGATGACATAACGAGATTGTACAAAATTAGAAGGGAAGGGGGCCTAGATGGAAACCCTGAGGAACTCCAGTGGAGGGGACAATGAAAGAAGTACCAGAAAACAGTAGGGAAACCAAGGAACAACAATGTTTCAAAAAGCAGGACATGGCCAGCTGGTCAAATGCTACTGAGAGGTTAAGCAAGATAATTTACTGAATAATGTCCAATGGGTATAAGTCATCCATGATCTTACCAAGACCCACTTGGTAAAGAGGTAGGGGCAGAATCCAGATTCAGGTTTACTGAGACACAAGTAGGATGTTGGAATTGGGGAAGGAACATTTAGACAGCTTAGCTGCCAAAGAGAAGAGAAACAAAGCTAGAGGTGACTCTGGATGGAGGGATATTTTAAAATATTTTTTTAAGATGTTATTTATATCTAGAGAAAGGGGAAGGGAAGGAGAAAGAGAAGGAGAGAAACATCCATGTGTAAGAGAAACATCCATCAGTTGCCTCTCTCATGCCTCCCACCAGGGACCTGGCCCACAACCCAGGCATGTGCCCTGACCAGGAATCCAACAGACAGTCCTTCAGTTCATAGGACAACACCCACACCACTGAGCCACACCTGTCAGTGCTGGATGGGGGAAACTTTTTTAGATGAGACTGTAAAATATTTAAAAGCTGATGCTAAAGATCCAGTGGGGTTGGGGGTCCGGGAGTTGAATGCACAACACAGGAAACAAGATAATAATCAGTAGTAGAAGGTTCCTGAGAGGACAGGATGGGGTGAAATGCAAAGCACAGATAAAGTGATTGATTTTTGAGAGAAGACGCTCTCTTCTTTGGGACAAGAGGGAAGGTAGAGAGAATGGAGGTGGATGCAGGTGGTTTTGTGGATATGATCGTGAGATACTAAGGAAGTTCCTGGATCCTGGCTTCTCTGTTCTGGAGGAAGACAGGTAGGGTGGAGTCGGGATAGGGGGTGGCAGGAATGGCTGCACCAAAAGGTAGCTTATGGCAGCTTTGATGCCACTTATAATAATCTCCGTCATCTCCCTCTTAGCCTTTCCACCCCAATCTTCATCATCATCTTTGATATGGGAAATTGCTTTCTCAATCTTATATTTTAAAAATCACTTTTTAAAAACTGATTTATAACATGCAATGTATATAACAGATACCACTTTTGACCAGATTACTGCCCCGAGTCCCTACTAAACAGAAATTTTGGACTAGATTTGAGAAATGTGGGGAAAAAATTTTAAGTGGTCCTTTTTTTTTAAATAAAAAGATTTTATTTATTTATTTTAGAGAGAGAGGAAGGAAAGGAGAAAGAGAGGGAGAGAAGCATCGACTGGTTGCCTGTAGCACGCCCCAACCCAGGCTTGTGCCCTGACCGGGAGTCAAACCGGTGACCTTTTGCCTTGCGGGACAATGCCCAACCAACTGAGCCACACCAGTCAGGGCTGAAGTCATCCTTGATGATAAGGGAAGGGACAGCACGTGATTTTCCCCAGCAGCACTCAGGAGAGATGGTTGGCACCAGAGACAGACACTAGACAGAGAAGCAACCTGAAGCTGGAGCACTGAGGAGAAGAAAGTTAGGAACCCTTTCTTTCAGGGGGGCATTTAACCCCATTGGAGAAAAAACTACCCTTCCTTCTACTGACCTGCAGCAATGGCATTCTAAAGGAGATGATCTCTTAAGAAAGGTGGGGCCAAGTGGACCCTTTGCTTTCTGACTTGAGGTGACCTGAATTCAGATTTTCTCAACTCTAGCATACCTTTTGTCCATATGAATCCTAGCAAATGGCAAAGATTGGTCTAATCGCATTTTGCAATGAATGATCATCAAAGGATGCTAAAATCATTGTATGAAAGGTTGTTGGGGACAAGGATATTCAGAGTCTTAAAGTATCACTCTTCAGCCAACCTATTAACTATGAGTGAAAGAAAGTAACTTGATAATGGAGTGATATAGCAGATATCGCCTTCACCAGGTGATCAAATTTAGCCTCCCCAATGGTGGGGCAGCTTTTGGTCATGTGGCTCCTGAAATGGTGTAATGAGAGGTAGAGGACATTATCTACGTGATAGTCTTGCCAAGGGAGTTTAGCCTGAATCTAATCACAAGGAAGTAATCAAATAAACCTAGAATGTAGGGCACATTGACAAAGCCTGGACTAAAAGAAATGTAATGTGAAAAACAAAAAAATGAGAGCGCCTTGTTCTAGATTAATTTAGGCTAAAGAGTCAAAACAACCAAATGCAATAAACCTGGATTGGATCTAAGTAAATAAAGAGTAATAAAGGTATTCTTAATTCAACTGAGGAAATTTGAATGTAAACTACATATAGATGATATTATTATTAATACCAGTTTTTTTAGGTGCAGTAATGTAGGAGGATGTTCTTATTTTTAGTACATGCATGCTGAAGAATTTAGAGGTGAAATGTCATGTCTGCAAGTTTCTTTCAAGTGGTTGAAAGAGAGAGAGAGAAAAGCAAACCGTTAACAACTGGTATATCCAGGTGAAAAATAAAAGGTTAAAAAAAGAACTCGATGCAGTCTATTTCTTCATCACTTCAGACATTTTTCTTTCGCCATGACCTTGGATCACTTTATGCTTATAAGCAAAAACTGTGCTTCTTAATGTGCTACATTAGACTGAAATCCTTAAAAGCATCATAGCAAGAAACTTGTTCTGCAAAACCCTTTAACATAAAAGAACTTCTAATTTGTGTAGAAGTATAAATGAAGATATGGTAAAGTGGGAGAGAAAGCCATGAAATAATATAAAGAACTTTCCTGGGAGTCAGAAAATCTTTTCATCCAGCACTTAGCCGCTGGGATGTCAGTTTCCTGGTCTGCAGCATGGGGCTAAGGGATCCCCTTCATTAGTGTGCTGTACAGGTTCAGGAGAAACAGGATGTGAAAGGCTTTATAAACTGGAAATGGGGATGCAGGTGAAGCAATTTTTGTTATCAGGCCATGGTGATGTTGTAATAGCAGTGGCTCTCAAACTTTACTATACCTAACAAGCAACTGGGAAGTTTGGTAGAAGTATAGCTTCCAATCCTGCCCACAGAGATTCTGATTCAGCAGTTCTGGGGTGGGGCCCAGAATTTGCTTTGGTAAAGCACCCCCAGACTCTCAGAGGCAAGGGATCTGAAAACCACACTTAGCTGCCAAGGAGGTGACTGTGATCTAAAATCCTTGCTCCTCAGTGGGTGGTCCATGGACCAGCAACATCATGAGTGAGTACCTGGAAGCTTGTTAAATGCAAAATCAGGTCCCACCCCAGACCTACTAAATCAGAATCTGCATTTGTAACAAGATGCCCAGGTGATTCCTTTGCACATTAATATTTGAGAAACACGAATCTCTTTTTTGCCTTGGTCACTGATTCTCTGCCTGCTCTCAGACAGAACTGGGATACCAGCTTTGCCACTGCTGACGCTAATGTCACTTAACACCTCTCTGCTTCACTTTGCTTCTGCCTCCACAGTCCTAACAGATCCTGACAAATATAACCAGGCAATCAAAATACTTATTTTCTCCCATGCCATTAACAGGCTAACCAAAGCATACTGACTTGGGATCTAAATCTAGTTAAGCTAGGTATGTGATTTTTTTTTTTCTTTGTTATTGAGGTGAAGTAACACGAAATTTACTGTTTTACCCATTTTTTAAGTGTACAGTTCAGTGACATTAAATACATTCACGTTGTTATGCAGGACCCACAGACAATGTACAATAAATGCTAATTTCCTTCCTTCCTTACATTTGAAGTAGGTTTTCAGACAGCCCTGGATGTGTATAACAAATAACATCTATGGAAATCGACTGATAAGAATTTTAAAAGCATATACAAAAACCAACATATTCTGGGCATATTATTGCCTTAGAACAGGGCAATTTATAAAGTAGAAGTATTCTGTATTCTACAGAATCAGACAATTTGAAACAGCAAAAGTAAATAGCAGCCAATTACATTTTGTTGGGGAAATTATATTTTGGAAAGCAACAACCCTTTTGTGTCCATCACATAGAAATTCTTGCACTGACTATATTTAGATTATTTTATAAACAGTTTAAGTACAATCATTATGCTCATGTTGATAACTTTCACAAATGGTGCTTTCAACCTTGGGACCCATGCAGTTGGATGAAGCATTTGAATTCCATTTATGTACAGATTATCTTTTAAAGAGAATGCAAAATTGAGAACTTGGGTTACATGAGGTAAATTGGCTTCAGAATTAGAGTATTAGAACAGGGGAAGAGAATTTCAAGCTCCTCTCCTCCAGCACTCTTACTTTACAAACAAGGAAGTTCAGTTACTATCCAGGGAGACCTAGTAAGTTTTCCTCAGTCACATGGTGAGTTACTAGCAAAGCTGGGACCAGAGCCCAGGTTCCAGAAGTGTGTCCTCGTGTCACATGACTTGAAGAATGGGTGACACCGCAGCAGTGGAGGTGATGGGAAGGGGTTATAGCTAGGCTGAGAGCACCCCAGGTAGAGGGATCAACAGAATTTCACAGAGCCGGCTTTGAAACCAAGAAGAGACAGATGAGTGTGTTCAGGGTGGGGAGGCTGGAAGGAGAGATGAAGAGGAAGGTTTGTGATGGGAGAACAGAGCTTTGGCCTCTGTCTCGTAACACAGAATATCAGAAGACAGGTTTAGGAATTCGGGGGGGGGGCTTGATTTTATAATTTATATGGCTCTTCCATAGTTGTATTCTCTTATAGTCTTTATAAGCAATCTTGGGAAGTAGGTATTTTACAGATGATGGTATAATATTCAGAGATCACATTCTCTGCCAAGATTTTAACTTGTGCTCTGAATGGAAAGGCTGTGTATTCTGAGTCTCAAAAACCTGATTTTTACATCTGAAACCAGGCAAATTGGATTCAAATCTCTCTGGCCTCATTTAGAAGCTGTATGACCTTGAGAGAAAAGAACATAATGGCTAAAACTTAGCATTTATACACTAGAGTCTGTTATAAATACATAGAAATAAATACATATCACTCATTTAATCCAACATCTCTATGACATATATTCTATTATTATCACTATTTTAAAGCTTCCCTCACCCCCCCCCCAAAAAAAAAAACAGAGAGAAAGGAAAGAAGGAAGAGCATGTGTCTCAGTAGAACATAAGGAACTCCTTCCCCCCAGCTTCCCTGCCTCTTAATTTATAATATAGTCTCAATGCTTTGTTATTCCACTAGTTCTCTTCCCACTTGTGATACTGTGGTAGATTCCCTTTTTTGCAAAAATATTCACCTTCTCACCTCACCTTCTTAGGAGGAGTCTACTTCTCTCCCCTTAACTTTGGGCTCAGCCATAAGACTTGCCTTGGCCAAGGAGATATAAGCAGATATAACAATGAAACTTGAAATTTTTTCCCAAGAAACCCATTCCATTCAGTGACAACAGTGAGAGAAAGAACCTTCACACACAATCTGAGGATCTGAATAATGTAGAAATGGGAGTTTCCCATCTAATGATAATAAACAGCACCATTAGCTTAATACACAGCTTGCAAATTCAACAATTATAGTGGGTAATACAAGTTCAGTAAATGTATTCTTTAAAAATCTTATGTAAATCACCCTTCTGTAAATTGAACCTCATGCTAAATGCACCAAAGGGCTATTTAAGGAAAGGCCAGGTTGAAATTCTTCACAAATAATCATATGCTTGTATCTGTAATGGAATTTTTCTATCCTGGGTATTCCTACACCATGGTATACCTGGGTACTTCCCATGCTCGGCAGCATCTCTCTACAGGAGGACACTCATATCACAATGACAACAAAAATGTTAAAATGCTTTACATCACTCTTTATTTCAAAAGTGCTTTGCTAACAGACTAATCTTCACAACATTCAAGGGAGGTAGATAAGTATTACACCACTTTCACAGATGGGGAAACTGAGGCAGAGATTAGTAAATTCTGTCGAAGGGCATAATATATGGCACAATTAGGAAAAGAATGTGTTGTAGTCACGGATCCCTGGCGACCTTTCCCATGACTTCTGAGTCCCACCAACACAGAAGCAGCGGATGCAGCCTGGAAGCAAGTCACCAGTGGTTGGGCCAGTCTAAGGAACACTTCACCTTGCTGACACCAGACGCTGAATTTGCTGTCCCTTGGCAACTATTTCACTCACACACATCCTCGCATGACTACATCTCTAAAACAGGGAAGAGGGGCATCACGGTAGGAAAAGACAGAGGGGATGGAGAAACAGGGCTGGGAAGGAGGAAGAGAAAAGAAAGCAAAGTGATATCAAAGCGAGGGCGAGTAAGAACAGGAGGACCAGCTGGGAAGCGGCCCAACAGAAAGGAAAGCCACAGCAGAAAAGGAGTGGCATTCCATCTGAAAAGCTCAGACATCCAGAAATGCTATTAAAGCATAATTCTTAGCAATGACATTACAGAGCTGCACTTCCTGGCTTCGCCAAATATAATTATCAGGTCCTTCTGACATTCCCAGGAGGCAGAGCGTTCCTTTCTCCTGGTCCAGACCAAGTGTTGATGTGACTGATGTGACACTGTGAAGGCTGTTGACAACTCAAGTGCACACACCCATCGTGCTGCCTCTCTGCTTCTCTTTCTTCTTAAAAAAAATAAAAATGCATTTTAAGATTCTGCATGCCTGAAAAATTCCTAAGACATTTCCTACACTGTTGATGCATCATAGGGTAGGACTGCACGTTTGATTTTTGTAAAGAGGCTGCAATAGGCATACATGGGGATTAACAACCCCTCTCAGCCAATGTTCCTTTATACAACACGGGACATTTTTAAAAATGAAATCTGTGGATGCCAACGGTCTAGAAAAGAACTGAAGCTCAAGGTAAAGAAATAAACTTTTCAGATCTTTCTAGTAGGAAGTCATTAGAAGAGATGGTCACTGGTGCACCACCATCTGTGATGGAGGTGATGATGGCAGAGGCAGTACCAAATGAGCAGGGTGACAAGGACCCAGGACAGAGGGGCTAAAGTGTCACATGACCAGGTGGAAGAGGCAGCACAGGCAGCTGAAGAGGCAGAAGTCAGAGCAAAGAGGAGATGAGAGGAGATGCCAGTGTTTGAGGCTGAGGGAGAGGCAATTGCACTAGTTTGTATGTAGATCTCCCTTAAGATGGGTCAGAACTGAAATGCATCCTTTCTTCCTTTATGTCAAGAGGCAGCATTGTTCTTTCAGGCAGCTAGCTTTAAACTTGACCCCTCCTCTCTGACAAAAGCAATCAACTTCCAGGCCTGACTGATTCCACTTCTGCAATGCCCTTCACATTGGTCTCCCTAGTTTTACTACAGCCTCCTCCAGGTCCTCCTATTGTCTCATCCTAACCAGGGTCGAACCCTCCTACATCATCTCCCAGACCCCAGTCTTCTCTCTAATCTTCCTCCTGGAGCACAATCTTCATGTTACTGCCCAAAATGGAAAGTCCCCATGTTCTCACTGCCTCCCAATTATATATCATCATTTTGAATCTTCAATAGGACTTTGCATCTAGCGAAGTTCCTCTCCTTTCCGAAACTCCACCTGCCAAAATGCCAACTCTAAAATACATAGCTTAAATGCCACCTCCTCTGGGAAGCCGTCCTTCAAGTTTCTTTGCTCGCTGCTCTGAGCTACAAATGCACTTGAAGGCATGACAGCTGTGTCCAAACCTTCCCTCCCCTACCTCCCCTACCAGGCTGTGTCCATGATTTGGCAAGGCAGCGGTTGGTGAACTCTGTCAATATGTATCTGTCAATTCTCTAGAGCACCTACCAAGAAATTGTTATTGCATTTCCATCTCAGGTAAGTAACTGCTTATAAGTGAAATGAATTGAGATGGACCTGTTCTTGAATGGAGACACTACAAGTCACCTGCACATATAACAAATCCATGATACAGCTTTGAGAGTTGGGGCAGGGGCAGTCAGGTGAAACTCTTTTTGTGTCAAGAGGCCTGGGACTGAGGTTCTACTTTGCCATTCACTACTCAGGTGGCTCTTCTCTGAGCATTATTTCCTCACTTCTGCGTGACCTCACAGGATTAAGGATCAAATGAGGCACATTTGTGAAGTCTACCTCACTGGGCATCAATTCCAATTATGTATCATAATCCCCTAAAAAACTGCCAAAAACTATAGGAGACCAGGCCCCAACCCAGGTCAACTGACTCAGAATCCTCTGGTAGCAGGACTCAGTGGGATTAATTATGTATTAAATACTGTTTCTAGTGCATAGCCAAGGTTGAAAACTACTGTTAGAAACTCATAAGTGCTATTAACAGTAGAGCAGGTGCTTTAGGCTGCTGGCTTAATTATCCTTGATTTGTTCAGTTAAGAATTAGTTTGATGCTTTTAAAGTTCCATTATGTGGGTGAGCACTTTTTTGTGTTCTACATTGTTGTTTGTTTGCTGAAGTGGTCAGTTCTGAGGGAATAATACACAACACAATGCTATACACAAAAATGTACCTAACCTTATTTTTTTTTTTTTTTTTTTTTTGAGCAAACCTCTCAGGGTCCTCTAAAACCTTGCTACCCAGAAGTACGGTGACCAGACCAGCAGAACTGGGAGCTTGTAAGAAATGGAAAATCTCAGGTCCAGCTCCAGAATCTGCATCTTAACAAGATTTCCAGATGGATCAATAGGTGAAGCAAAGACAATTTTTTCTCAGCTCACACCTGTGCTCCCAAGGGGGCGGGTGGACATGGGAAGTTAAGTTCTGTCTCCCACAAACCATTGACGTGTGGGACTTTATCCAGATCCTTCTTCACTAAAAGGCCCATTTGATAAAAACCAAGAACACAACTCCTTACAGAAGGATCTTTACTTTCAAAGACTAGTCTTCACAGGGTTCCTATAAACAACCAGTTCCTCTAAGAGATTTACAATATGATCATGTACACAATAAATTGATGCCCATTTGTTTTATGCAGTGCTTAAATAACAAGTATATGTGTACCTTACTGAACTTACAGCTCCTAAGACCAAAATTACAAAACTATGAAGGAGGGAAGTTTAGCCAATGCTGTAAACTATTGACCCATGTCCTTGGACAATTATGATGTGGGCAGCACCCGTTCGAGACTATGCAGACCACACTATAGTCAAGGAGTTTTGGCAAATGCTGAACAGTATCTTGACCAACTCCCTTATTTTATGGAGAAGAAAGACCACAGCCAAGGATTAAAAGGTACCCATGGTCAGAGAGCACTTGAGGCAGAACCAAACTCAGAATTCAGGCCCGGACTCCTAGTCCTGCCCTCCTACATAGCCTCGGCCACACCTTCCCCACCACGTGGCCTTGCGATGTCATTCTCAGAAACTGTTGACCAGCCTTGGCACTTAAGTGCCACTTCAGTTCTGCCAGCTACTGCCATGCCCAGCTCGCAGAGTTGTTTTTAAAACTAGGCTACAGGAGAAGCTGTATCACAGCTCAACCAAAATATTCACTTATCAATCCATATTTGCAAATATTTTTGGTAATGGATTCTTTAAAAAGCCCAATGCTAACTGTGTAATGTAAACTTTATAGCATTACTATTAGCTAGCACCAGGAGCACGTGAGCGAAGGATCCCTAGGTGGCTAGAGATGAAAAACAAGGGCAACCATTAAATCAGTAGTACAAAGTGGAGAGGAAACTACAGAGGGAAGGCCAAAACTGGAGCACAGCAAGGAAGGCAGCACCTTTAAAGAACATACACAGTGTGACTATAAAATTGCAAGTCTTTTCTTTTAATAAAGCAAACATGACAGAATGTAGAAATCTAAACGAACATTTCTCCCTCAAAGTAGCTACATCCTTAGTTCCAACACAGCTACCTTTGTTGGCAACATTATTTGAACTGTTTGGGGGAAGACCTTAAAAGGCAGTGTAGGGGCCACATCAGAAAATACCCTTCCAAATGTTGGGCTGTTTAAAATCAGAAAGTCCACACTCAGAGAATGCCACCAAAAAAATGAACCAGGCGCTGCAGCTCTCATGGAGGTTCTCCTGAAGACCTCTACCAAGCGCTGAGCAACAGCTTCGCCACCGGAGAAACGTGGGGCCTCCGGGGACAGCCATGTTTGATGCGAGAGCATTCATTTGGGTAAAAAAGTTATGTCTATTAAAAAAAAAAAAAAAAAAAAAGCAGCCACACTCCTTTATAGTCACACTTGCATTTGATTTAAAAAAAAAGAAAAAAAAAAAAAAGAAACAGCAACCATCCCACATGGTTCTTGTATGAATTCTAATTAGGAGACATTACATTCAGAATTATAGCACTCATAGTGATAAGTTTCAGAAGACTATAACAGCTTCTTTGCCACGTAAGAAGGTGCAACTGTTTACCTGAATGAATTCTTAAATAAGTGACTACTACCACTCTAAGTTTCCTAGTTGTAGCTCTGTTACAGGTTACTGGCCTCAAGTTCATGTTCCAAACATTCTTTGCCAACACACAGTAATCACAAGGGAGCCACCCCCACAGTCTTAGGGTGAATTGGGAAAGGGCCGGTTAAATGAGGAAACAGGCCATTCCTTGGTAAAAGTTTGCAGTTTTCTTTCCCAATACATCTTCTTTTTATTGAGAACTTCCATTTTTATCCTGTGTTCCTCCTCTGCCATCTCACACTCCCGCTCTATCTGCTGGATTTTGGCCACATGCACCTCATTCATTTGTATCAGCTGCAGTTGTAAGATGGACATTTGTTGATGGTGTTCTTCCTCATGCATCTTTTTTAAAGCACCTTCCTGAGAGGTTTTGCTCCTGTAGTTTTTATTGGCTGTTATTCTGACAGCTGAACACGAGGGTTCAGGTTGAGAGGTCCCCTCACACACTGGAAAATGTATGAACTCTTTCTCATCATCGCACAGTTCTCTATTTGAAACAGCAAATGATTCTGAAAAACAGTAGCAGAAAACATACGTTCAAAGATTTTGCAGGCAGAGAGTAAATCATCCTACTTCAATGACAGGGTCCCCCATTACAGCATGTATCTGAAATAGCATCTGCTTTGGCCTGCATGTCTACAGGTCCCCTTGCCACAGCTGACTTTTTAAAAACCCATAAATCCAAAGCAATTTTCCCTTGAGAGGTAATGATGAAATGTTTCATCACGTCATTGCTAGAACTGCGGACTACAGAACAGTGGTCAGAGACCGCGCTCATCAAGAATCGATGACCTCGCTACGGTGATATCAGTTCTAAACTGAAGCGTGCGCAGCTCCGAAAGAGCAGGAGACCACAGTGCGAGGCCAACAGTGGGTTTTCCGTTTAAGTTCTTCCTCTGTCAGATCTCCCTCTTTCACTCTCATCCAGCCATGAACACGTGTTCCATATCCACGGGGGGGGGGGGGGGACGTCGCGCTATTTCCTGGTCACTATGTTTCCCCTGCATAATTATCTTGTAAATGTTCCTCCTTGAAAAATGGGTCTGCCCTCCCTGGCTTACCTTCCTCAGCATGCCATTTCTCTTCATTCTCCTGCCTCTGGCTGCTGCTGCTAACACTGCCCTCTGGGGGTAAATATTCAGATCCAAAGACACTTGTGAATGTCCCTCTTAAGTAACCTCTCCACAGCACTTGATGATACTTATTAGAATTTTTTTCTCTCTATTAGTTTCTGAACCATCACCCTCTCCTAAATTTTATACAGCTTCCTCTCTGCTTCTTTTCAAGTCTCCTTTTGGGACTCAGCCTCTTGCTCCATCAACCTCTTACCTTTTAATACTCCTCTGAGGTTCTCCTCTTTGTTTTCAATCCACCCTAAGTAATCCTCATAATCTGTTTCTAACCCTACTTTATCTTTCTTACCTTACACTTCAAAATACCCGGTGCACCCTTCAATGCTACCACTAACTACTCACATTCTTAAAGGCTATGCTTTTTGTCTTAATTCTGACTCACTTCCTTCAGCCTGAAGTTGGGCGTAACTATCTGTCCCTACAACTCACTCGAATGCATACTCTTACACCAATCTCCCCTTTTCAACCTCTCCCCTAACTCCTACTTCAATCAGGATCATTGCCACTTCTTCTGTGAAACCTCAGCTCTTTCCTGTCTCTATACTCACTCTTAGGTTACTGCACTTAACACATACAGGGTGGGGCAAATGTGGGGTTACAGTTGTTCGTGTGGAAAATAATACAATAATTAATAAATAATGATACAAGACTAAACTCTGTTTTGTGTATTCACAACTGTAAACCTCCTTTGGCCCCACCCTGTTCTAATATTATTTTGGGACCACGCCTTATTCATTTCTTTTATCCTTGGGCCCAATGACTTTGCCTGGTACACCGTGGATGCCTGGTAATATTTACTGGCTGAAGCCTTGAACAAAAAGAGAAAAGAGCATATGGATACAAAATGATGCCATTTTTGATGGTGGCACATTTACACCATTATTTTTAAAGGACAATGACATTAATATCAACTCGGGAGTTTCAATAAGGAAACCACTAACCCAGGGAATCTTCTGGCTGTGACTACAAGGCTTTCTTGGGAAGCTTTACACTTCCAATCGTGAGAATCGTCTCCTTGGAGAAAAATACTGTCGATTTTTTCACACAAGTTGGTTACATCGTTGTGTCCACTCCATTATTCCAGAAGATGGGATGCGGGGAATGTTAATGGCTACTGGGAGGAGCCTAACTCCTAATCTTCTGTTAACATAAGGAACGTAGCTACTGGTTAGATGATTTCAGGCCAAGGGGTTAGGTAACAAGCATAGTTAGTCTCTAATTAAGGTAAAAGAAAAGGTAAAAATCTTACTTTTCAAAGAGAAGGTTAAAAGAGTCCTTGTGCGTCATCCAGAGATAATGAAACGTCTCCCTAGGAATCCTTCCCAACTCCAATGGCTCTGGCCTCTACTAGATGCCCCTCCCTCCTGCTGCCTCTGCCCCCTGAGCCTGCCTCTGGCACAGCACCTGTTAAAGCTGGCGGTTTCACTACCTCCCCTTCAGGTCTCCGGATGCTTTGAAGACAGAGACTAGTGTTTATTCCTCCTCATAAAAAGCCAGCCCAGGGCCTGGTACCCTGCTGGCCATGTAGGAAATGCATGAGGGATGAATGGGCTGCAGTGGGTCACAGCTCTCCCAACACAGCACAGCTCGGGAGAAAGAGCAGTGTGTTCGGAGTGGCCAGCCAAGGCTGGCGACCAAGGAATGGGGGGAGGGCTTAACACTAAGAACAGGGTGCCTCAGATGTGAGCAGCAATGGTAAAAAGGATTGCCGCCTCTGTTTCCTTTCTAGTCATAGATCTGAAAGTGCCTTCTCTGAAGACTGGACACGTTAGATATTTTGGTACCTTTCATCTCTTTTCTCTTTGATTTCATTTCAGATGATATGCCTGAGTTCACGCCTTCACAATTGCTCCTGTCTCCCATATCTAAATGCTCATTTTTATCTCAACAATTCTAGGCATTAGAGACATGATGATGATGATGATGACAGCTGCTACTATTTTACATGCATTACCTCATTTAATCCTTACAATGACCCTCTGAAGGATGTATTATTATAGAAAACCAAGTACAACATTCAAAGTTATTTGGCTAATTCAAAGAACCAGGATTCTGATCCTAGTCTTCTTATTCCAAAATTTAAGCTCAACTATTACAACACCTAGCCTCTCACTACTTCACTTGCTCAGCTGATCACTTCTGTATCTTAAAATGCAGCCCCCAGGTTGTATCCACTACAAGACCATCTATTATTAAGAATATAGATGCATATTCCAAATTTTGATCTCCAAATTTCTCTCTAGAGCTACAAACATAAAGAGAGTGTATTCATGTCCAGGAGCACAGAAATGACTGTACTTTAAAACTATTCTTTTTAGTTTAAATGTGTGCTAACATACATATCTTAAAGAAAAAAAGCCAGGCCTCTTGAGAAGCTTTGGCAGAAGCTGGGGCTTAAACCTAGAGAAGCAGGATGGAGTAGCTAATTAACTTTCACACAAATATTAGCTCCAATGAATGGAAGCTAGTGTTCAGATGGGGAGAATCTTCTCTTAATTGGAAGAAGACCACCCTGAGAGTGGCAACCTGCTGCCAACTCACACCATGCAATCTCTCCCCCAGGTAACACAAAGCCACCTGCAGTAGAAAACAATGCAATCTTGTGCAAAATGGATATGAAGGCCTAAGGGCTTTCCTGGGACGAGAGAACACAGTCAAGGGAGTGTTCTTTCATTTGGGCAATCTGAGTAAATTTAATATCAGCAGGAAAAGAATGGGAAGGAAACTGTGTTCAGGCAAAACCCCAGGTCTTCTCAACGGAACAAAAGAAATGGGACAGACTGGGAGAATAAATAAATAAGATGTGGATGCACTATGCGGAATATTGTGCATCAACTAAGAGAAACAAATTAGACTTACACGCTGCAATGGGAATAGATCTT
The DNA here is from genome assembly GCF_987537825.1 of Furipterus horrens. Lineage (NCBI taxonomy): Eukaryota > Metazoa > Chordata > Mammalia > Chiroptera > Furipteridae > Furipterus > Furipterus horrens. The sequence goes on along the minus strand of NW_028327174.1, from coordinate 178,060,630 downwards.
AAAAACATGATTCTAAGTGAAGAAGGGGCAAGAAAATGGTATCTACAGCACAATTTTTAATCTATGTAAATTAAAAATATATGCACACAAAATAGCAATGCACGATTTCAAGAACATGTGAGAGAATACACAACCATATAAGAATGATTAAGGGATAGGAGAAGAGTGTGAAAGTGCTGACTGGGGATAAAAAGGGAATAAATATATAAGTAACACAATAAGAGGGCTTTTCACAGACCAGTGATGCCAGTGTGTCATCAATGGCAGTATAACCCAGTCCCCTGGACTTGAGTTCTCACCCCAAAAGAATAGGATTGGGTTAAATAGCGGTAGTTGTGGAATTTATTAAGGAATGTTTGTATTACTTAATTATAGCTTTGAATAGCCATGTTTGCATTATTCAAATATAACTTTATAGTAAATAACAGCATATGAAATTAAATATAAGTTCTCTTAAGATATTTAAATACTACCCGAAAGCTTAGTTTGCTTAATATATTTGACATTTAGTCCTCCTACCCTCCTGCGCTTCCAGCATATTTTGTGGTTTCCCTTAATCTGTTCTGCAAACCTGTTCCCCGAAGATAATCTCGCTTATCTTAAAATGCGAGATAAGTGTCAAAAACAAATAATCACATATCATAAATCTGCAGAATATAAAGCGTTTTAATATATTTAAGGGGAAAATGTGGGGGTTTTTGAAAATACGTTCTTAAGTGTTAAACTTTCGTTTTAAAACTACTGTGTTCAAACACGGATGTACATTTTAAGAAAGTCATTGACAAAGCTGATAATACCCAGGGTACAGTAATCAACATGACGAAGTTGAAACCATCTCACACAAAAAAATTGTTGGAGGGAGGCCTCTAGTGGAATACTGACTGCTAGGCTCCATCCTGGTTAACAAATCCCAACAATTCTCTGAGTACCTAATTCTACATCTACCCTGTAACGTGTTAGAACTGTACTGTCCTACAGAAATATAATACGAGTTACACATATCATTTTAAATTTTCATATGCCACATTAAAGAAGTAAAAGAGGTGAAACTAATTACTGTAAAATATTTTCAAATCTCATGTTTCTAAAATATTATCATTCCAACATGTAATCAATATAAAAATACTAGTGAGAGATTTTACATTCTTTTTTTGGTACTAAGTCTTCAAGATTCAGTGTGTATATTTATTTGGTCTACCCCCATTTCAAGGGTTTACTAGCCTGATGTGGCTTGTGGCTACTATACTGGACAGCAGTATTAGAGAGCCTAACTAAAATAAAACATAAACACACACACACACACACACACACACACAGACTCCATGTGTCAAAATACACGTGATGTAATGAGAGCCACAAGGACCCAGAAAGGATGATTGACAATTCCAGTTTTTCATTTCCTAAAAGTAAATTAAATACAAAATGAGTGGGGTAACCCCAAAGCTGTTTTAATGTATAGAAAGCATTCTAGTACCTTATCTGCCAGTGTTAACAGATTACTTTGGACACACTCCCCAACTGACAAAGCGCCATGGTTCTCCACCACCCTCCAGATTTGACCTGGACACAGGAACAGGTAACATCTGGCTATACATTAATAATCACCAGCAAAAAGAGAAGTCTCATTGTCATGTATGTACAAACATCCAATTTAATATCAATCTCTTTTACAAGTTAGTGTCTAGCAAATATCACTATAGGAAGGACACTGTGAATCCATATTTATTCCCTTCTTGCTGGAAATTTATAAATTGTGTTTATGAACACATGAATTAACATCATTTCCTCCAAAAAGAAAGAGAAAAACACTTATGGGATGAACTTTCTAGATCCTACCCTTGAATTTGAAAATGGGGAAATAAGACTGTCCTCTTAGACCAACCCTATGAAATCAATACACAATCACACAGATCAAAGATTTGCAAAGTGAACGAGAGCAGTCCACACCAGCATCCTCCTCAGCAACATCTCTCAGGGATCACAGCAGTTTGAAAAGCAGCCCTGCTGACTCACCTCCCTGACTCCCTCCCCCACCTCCCTGACTCCCTCCCCCAGCACCAGTCCCTTCACTACCTCATAGGGACTGAATGGCTCCAAAGCCAGCAAGATGGAGAGTAACTGGCTGAAGCTACAAACATCTCCAAAACAAGGACACTATCTATTAGCAGTGAGCCCATCCCCATAAAAGCAGCAATAAGAAGAGGAAAGAGACAGTTGGCAGTGTCCATATAAAACACTTTGTTGGAAGGTACTGTGACTTGGGACTCAAGAATCAAAATTCAGACACAGGGTTCCCACCCTGGAAAACAAAGCACGATGTTCATGACATTGACCACTATGGTTGCCCAGTTGGCTCCCTGGACTTAGCCTTGGTCAAATGATCAGCAAGCCAACTTTTTTTGTAATTTAGGATTATATGCCTACAGAAAAAAAAAAAAAAAAGTGCTAATCAAAATGTTATTCAGTTCAATTGGTTATCTTTTTCACTCTATACAGGCAACATCTATGACCTTTAATTAACCAGTCCCTGAGAGCTCAATCTACTCTGGAGACATTAATAAATGAATTTCTCATCCTGCAAACCAAAAATCAGATTTTCCTAGGTGAATGCTTGCTGGGTCCTTAAAGAACTTTCTGAGGAGCCTTCTGGCCTTCCCAGGAATTAATAAGTGTGTCTTCTGCAAACTACAATGAATCTTTATATAAACTAGCCATTCTTATCTTAAAAGAGGCAATTTATCTACATGCATTTTCCCACCCTCCTTTTACCTGGAGACATTTCAATAGCCCCTTAATTCCAACCTTTAAAAGCTATGACATTCTAGCATTACTTCCTTGGTTATATGACAATCTTTTCCTTCTGTAAGAATTCTATATAACGTTTTTCTCTTTTCAATGAAAGTATATTAAAACTAAAATGATTTTTTCCCCAGAATTTCTCAAGTTCCCTGAGGTGTCACAAACCCAAACTGTAGATCACAATGTTATAATGGGTGGAAAGGCTGTTTTTTTATCTGGGTAAATGCTAAATGGGTGTTTGCTCTATTGGTCTCACAACTTTTCTTAAGCCTGAAATAGTTCACTTTTTTAATGTGGCCTACTGAATGCAGTGCTTTGCACATTATAGGTCCTCAAAAACATTTTTTTTTTTTAAAAAAAAAAGCTTGAGTGAATAAAATCTTCAAACAAATCCACTTTAATATATTTGAAACAGATTAAGATAAGCAACTAAGGCACTTCATTAATGACAACTATATTAATGTTGCCCCTTATTTTTCTTTATTCTTAAGTAATAACAGAGCTAAGAGAGCTCTCCCTGAAAGAGATGGGGCAAGGCTACTAACAGGTACTTCTGTTTTTAGCTACTAGGTGACTTGAATGTCTTATGTAATCTGGAGATTTCGAATTGGGAAAGTCAAGTTTGATAAGAAATTTTCTTTTTTATAAAGTCCCTTGGAATTAAAGATTTTAAATTGAAATGTGGAACAGGTGCCCAGTGAGGACATGCAAGCCGGCTCGGGAGCAGATACCTTGGGCAGCGGCGTCCGGGTGGTATTCGGGCTCCTCCTCCGGGGGGCTCTGCAGGAAGTAGAGCTGCTCGGGCAGCATGCTGGCGATCTTCTCCTTCCCCAGGACGTGGGTGCTCAGCAGGGGGCTGACGCTCCGCTTCACTTTCTCCCTCCTTTCATGGGCCATAATTTTTTTGGTCCGAGCCTTGATGTTCTCCCAGCACTTCTTCAGCTGTTTGAAATCCCGCAGGGACACGCTGGGCTGGGAGTTGTATTCATGGGCAAGCGCCTGCCAGGTCCGTTGCTTGAGGGCAATAGTTCGCGCATCGCTTTTCTTACATTCCAGCACATACTTGTACTTTTCTACTAAAGCCAGCAGGATGCTCTTTTCCAATTCTGAGAAGTATTTGGCAGGTTTTATAATTTCGTTGTTTTGCATTTTCCACTCTCTTTCTCCTGGCCTTTAACTATCCTGTAAAACATTTGAAACAATAATTAGGAACTCCTGCGATAAAAAGGTCAGCAAATCACTTAACAGTACATAATCTCTGACTTGATTCCCTTGTCCAAAATACAGTAGTACTTTCTTTTCTGTTAATGTTGACTTATGAGAGTCTCCAGAAAATATTCAGACGTTTACTAGGAACGGGGTTTTACTTCCAAGGAGATGTTCAAGTAGGTTCTTGGTTGTAGGTCTTGGCCATACTGAGAATATCAGCCAAAAAAAAAAAAAAAAGTTAACCACCTTTTGTGGAACTTCAGTGTGAAACTCTAATATGTTTATTTTTGCTTCATGTTAGGAAACTAATCATTCTCCAAATTTAGAATGTTAGGCAACTTTTCAACTAAACAGCTTTCTCAAAATTTTGTTACAGCTAAAGACAGAGAAGCCACTGTGTAACCAAATATAGCAGATAATGTAAACACTATCAAGACTTCAGAATCACCAAGAAATCACCCCAAAACATCTGATATTCCCATCACTATGTCTGTGACCTTGGATACATCCATGCGCCTAGAGGAATCTTAGTTTCTTCACCTTTAAAATGAGAGTTTGGAGTTTGTGATCTTTAAGGGCTAAATGCCACTTTGAAAAGTACAATCCTAAGTAAATAATTTATATAATTTCAGAGGTGAAAGGGCCTGGGCACTTATAGATTGAGTCCAACACCTTGCTTTTCTTTCTTTCTTTCTTTCTTTCTTTCTCTCTTTCTCTCTTTCTTTCTTTCCTGGGCATTTCATACAAATGGAATAATACAATATGACATCTTCTATGACTGGCTTCTTTCACTTAGCATATTGCATTCAAGGTATATCTACCCTTCAACACGTATCAGTACATCGTTTCCTTTTATTACCAAATGATATTCCATTTTATGGATGTAGCACATTCTACATTTATCTGTTAATGAATTTTTATTAAGATATAACTGATATCTAACATTATATCAATTTCAGGTGTACAACATAATGATTCAATATATTGGATTGGCCAAAAAGTTTTAGTTTTTTCCGTATGATGGCTCTAGTAGTGCTTAGTTGTCTTTACCTTCATTTGAAACCATTCTGTTAGATCGTATTGTAACAGCTGTCATATCGGCGTGCATTTTAGAAAAACATTAAAACTGGTGAATTTTTGTGTAGTCATTTTAAATTATTTTTAAATATTTTATTTATTTACTTTTAGAGAGAGAGAAAAGAAGGGAGAAAGAGAGGGAAAGAAACATCGATCAGTTGCCTCTCGCACGCCCCCCAATGGGGGATCTGTCCCACAACCAGGCATGTACCCTGACCAAGAATCGAACCAGTGACATTTTGGTTAGCAGGACAAGTGCTAAATCCACTGAGTCACACCAGTCAGAGCTGTATAGCCATTTTAATATTGAAAATGGAAGAAAATATATAACATTTTTGGCATATTATGCTTTATTATTTCAAGAAAGGTAAAAAATGCAACTGAAATGCAAAAGAAAAGATTTTTGCAGTGTATGGAGAAGGCGCTGTGACAGAACAAATGTGTTAAAAGTGGTTTGCGAAGTTTATTGGTACTACTGGCATTTTAACCAAATAATTCTTTGCTGTGGGGCTGTCTTATGCATAGGAATATGTTTAGCAGCACCGCTGGCCTCTACCCACTAGAAGTCAATAGCAGGAGACAGCTGACATACTCAGGATATCCAAATCAATAAAATTATTGGTGAAAATGAAAAATGTGTCTTTTATTTTACAGAAAAAAACATATAGACCCTTTGGCCAACCCAATATATAGAGTGATTCACCACAGTAAGTCTAGTTAAAATCCATCAAACCACATAGCAACAATTTTTTTCTTGTAATGAGAACATTTAAGATTTGCTCCCTTAGCAATTTTCAAATAACCAATACAGTATTACTAACTACAGTAACATGCTGTACATTACCTGCCTAGGACTTCTCTATTTCATAACTGGAAGTTTGTACCTTTGATCATTTTCACCCATTTTGCCCTCCCTCCATCTCCTGCCTCTGGCAACCACCTGTCTGCTCTCTGTATCTGTGAGTTATTTTTATTTCTTTTTAAGATTCCACATATAAATGAGATCATATGGTATTTGTCTCTCTCTGACTTATTTCACTTAGCATAATACCCTTGAGTTCTATCCATGTTGCCACAAATGGCAGAATTTCCTTTTTCGTGGCTGGATATTTTTTTATATATCACATATATTGTATATATTATATGTGTGTGTGTGACATATATGTGTGTGTGTATACATACACACACAAGGTCTGTCCAGAAAAAGTCCAGCCATTGTTAATATAACAAGAATGGTTTGCATGACATCAATATAACCTGGCAGCCAAGGACAGCAAACTGGAATGCACATGTGTGAACAATAACAACTTCACTGTACTAGTCAGTGGGGGTGGTAGATGCCATTGAGTGAGTATGAGTACTATGTGGCCATCGCATTCAAAATGACTGAGGGAGTAGAGCAATGAATCTGCATCAGATTTTGTGTTAAGCTTGAACGTTCCTCAGCAGAAACCACTAGAATGATTCAGAAGACCACAGCTATGGGCCACTGGAGACTGAAAGCTCCATTAGGGCAACATGCCCACTCATGCATCACGTTTCGTGCAGAGTTTTTTGGTGAAACGTCAAATCACCCAGGTGACTCAGCCCCTCTACAGCCCAGATTTGGCACCCTAAAGGGAAGAGATTTAAGACTGTTGATGAGATTCAGGAAAATACGATGGGGCAGCTGATGGCAACTGGTAGAACTGTGTGAGGTCCCAAGGCGCCTACTTTGAAGGGGACTGAGGTGTCATTGTGGTATGTACACTGTTTCTTCTGTCTTATACCTCTTCGATAAATGTCTCAATTTTTCATATTACACGGCTGGATACCTTCTGGACAAATGTCATATATATTATACATATATCACATTTTCTTTATCCCTCTTTTCAATCAAGGGAACTAAGGGCCAGTAAAGTAACTATATTGCCCAACATCACAAAGACAGCAACTTGAAAAGTCAAGAACCTGGACTGTCCTAATAGTCTGGTATCCTTTTCTTCCCTTAACAGAGCAAATAGCCATTTTTTATTATGTATATTCCTTTAAAGTCTTTGTTAACATATTAAAATAAGAGTTATCAATTACATATTATTTAAAAACTCAAAATGATATTACATTTTCTCCATTGTTATTATTAAAATCTACATATCTTTTCATTTTAATAAAAAGTATATATAACATACATAAATTTGATTTTATATACATATACATAGTAAAATGATTACTACATTCAGGATAATGAAAATATTTCCTCACATAGTTACCTTTTTCCATGTGATGAGAGTACCTGAAATCCACTCTCTTAGCATATATCCAATATTCAAGACAGTATTATTAACTATAGTCATCACACCTGTATATCAGACCACTAAACTTATTTATCCTACATAACTGCACCTTTGTACACTTTGTCTCACATCTGCCCATTTCCCCCACCCCACACCTCCGGTCCCTGGTAAGCACACTTCTGTCCTCTGCTTCTGTGAGTTTGAAGAGTCTGGTATTCTTAGTGTCACTTCACAACTATTTCTTGGGCTCTCACTTGGGTGACTCCAAACAACCATGACTCCCTTAGGTCATCATGCCATCATCCCCAGCGTAGAGCCAGCATCTTTCACACAACAGGTGCCTAATAAATGTCTTATTCTGCTGAAACTCTTGTGTTTTTCGTCCTCATACTCTTCTCACATCTTTTAATCCTGGGAAGCTTCCTACAAAATTAAGCTGTCGCACACATTATGGCAAGAATGTCGCTAAGCAACAATGAATGCAGCAATCAAGTAAGCATTGCATGTTCCTGTTCGTGGAAAGAGCCAACATGCCCCAGTCCTTCTGTTCACCGAGCCTCTGATTTTTCAGAGTAACAGAAAAGCATCAAGACAATGATGACACAGTCCATTTAAAACTGGCCAACCCATATCAAAAGAATTAGAAACAAACTTGAAAGGAGTCCCATTGGCCAAAAATGTGATATCTGAACATCAACAAGGGTGATAAGAACACGAAGATGCATTAAATTATTCTCTTGACCTTCATGCATGCTTGAAAAGTTCCATACCAAAAAATCAGGGGGAAAAACGGTTGTAGGCTTTAAATTTATGGTACACTAATTTAAAACCACACTTCTATAAGCCAGTCATTCACATCCTGTGCCTGGGGAGGGGTTACTGTAGATGGGAATATGAGAAACCTGTTAGACCTGAGGCTGGAGGGGACCTGGCCATACCAGAGAGCCTTGAGATTGAGACCAAGCAGCGTGCGCTTTACCTGAGGGAAACAGAAGCTGGACAGGGTCTCCCACTAGGTAACACCTCCTACCAAAAATTAGATGAAGTACTACTGTGATCAGTGTCTCCACATACCAAGCACATCCAGATCAGAAATCATGAGATTTATTTACATGTCAACAGTAATTTGGCCCAATGGCCTTGGGCAAAACTAAATGAAAGGAAATTTATTTTTGGGAATGTGTCTCTGTACCCCTAAATTCCCAAGTCTTCAATCATATTTCTCTACTGTTCCTACAATGACCTAATTCAGGCCCCTTCTTCCCCAGAGATCAAAATTAAGTCTTGCCTTCATCAGTACTCCTTAAAGTCCTGTAAATCAGTGTTCCCCAAACTGCAATTTATTAACATACATCCCCTATAATATCTCTTCTGTATAATCTCTATCCACCAAGATGTTTATGACTAACGAAATCAGCAGGTATACTGAATGGTCTTAAGGTACACAGTTCCTTGAGCAGATTTCGATCCGATCTCCCATCCCAACTCCTCTGCCCCAAGACGTCAATATGCCTACCTTTCCTCATGCGCCCGCTTTTTTTTTTTTTTTTTTATGACCATTTTTTAAAAATATTTTACTTATTTGTTTTTAGAGAGGAGGGAAAGGAGAAAGAGAGGGAGAGAAACATCAATATGTGGTTGCCTCTCATGCGCTCCCAACTGGGGACCTGGCATGCAACCTAGGTATGTGCCCTGACTGGGAATCAAACCAGTGATATTTGGTTCGCAGGCTGACGCTCAATCCACTGAGCCACAGCAGCCAGTGCCCCTGCTTTTTAAAACTTACTGCTATAAGGATGGAGAATCTGATTCACAAATGTAAAAGAGATGTTCCCTATTTTATTCTATTATAGGTAATGCTATTTTAGATATTTCATAAATACATACTTATATGTTATATATTTGTATTATATATATATATATGTTTTTCTATCTTTGATTATTTCTTCAAGGTAACTTCTTAGAGGAGGAATGGTTGACACAAAAGATGCAAACACTGAAGACTTCTGTTACATCACCATCTGTCTTCCAGAAATGGTATACCAATTTACATTCCTACTGATAGCATACGAGCATGTCTATTTCCCCACTTCACTTGCCCTTGCTGTTAACATTTTAAAAAATCTGTGCCAACTGTGGAGATGAAAAATGTCATTCATTTGTTTAATGATATATGAATTCCAACTCTCAGGAAAATAAGCCACACTCTGACTGAAGAACGTCCTGTTATACTTGGTAGAATTCAAACTGCACGGAATTAGTTCCAAGCAATTTAATAATTCTTCCTCACAATGTGTGCAGTATCACTAGTTGCCACCAGGTGGTAGTGGGCTCATGGGGAGTCAAAATTCACAGACGATCTTGCCCTAAGTGTGGCCAGTTGAGTCTGTTACTGCAATAGTAACAGCAGACAACTTTTTTTTTAACGTTTATTTTATTCTCATTCAATAGAGAGGGGGAGGAAGAGAGAGAAAGAGAAACACAGATCAGCTGCCTCCTGCACACACCTCAACCAGGAATTGAGCCAGCAACCGGATCATGCGCCCTGACCAGGAATTGAACTCCCAACAGCACTGCAACCAACTGAGCCACGCTGACCAGGGCAACAACAGATAACTTTTACTGAGTCTTTTATGGTGGAGCAGACACTACACTAAGTGTTTAATATGCAGTATATCATTTAATCCTTCCCAAAAGAATTCCTGAGAGCATTATTTGTTAGCCTATAATATTTTCTGTTAAGAAAAAAAACAAAAAACCTTTATTGAAGGACCAGAAGAAATTATACAACTGTTCTCAAAAGCAAATGCTCAGATTTACCAACACCTGGAGACCATTAATAGCCTATTAACTAAACTGTTATTTAATCACTAGCTAAGTAAATCCAGAGTTTCCAATTTGCTTTACTTAATTCTGTAGAACAGCAGGCCTCCCTGGACAATGTGGTTGTACTCTGCAGGGCTATAAAGGGATTCTGGTGTGAGCCAGTGTGCCCCAAAGGCCCCCATGGATTCCCAGAAACCTCAGAACGAGGCTGTTTATCCCCACCAATAATAATAGGAATTATTATTCCTATTTCCCAGATCAAGAAAGTGAGGCTCAGTGAATTGCTGGTGGTCACACAAATACTGTAAAAAGCAGAAGAACCAGGATTCCAACCCGGATCTTACTCCAATGCCCTCCTGCCCTCCACTCTGCTTAGCTCTCTCCTTTCAGATCCAGCGGCAGCCTCTAGTGTTTTTGCTCAAATTACACATCAAATTACAGAGCAATCTAATTGTCATCAGGGAAAAGTCCCAGGGTACAGCAACTTAGGGAGAGCTGCGCCTGCTTCTGTCTCGCTCCATTTGTGACTCTTCCTTTCCTCTCCTTTCCCCATCATCTCCTCCCTCCATGTCTCAAACCTGGGGCCCTTACCTCCCTGCTCTCCACCCACTCCCAGGTGTACCTCTCTGACTCCAACCAGAACTCTGAAATAATTTCTGCTGTTGATCTGATAAGAATGTCTGTTTGAAAAGTAACTGCAGAGATCATCTGGAGCTTTAAAATGGTCCACCCCTCAAGGGAAAATTGACATTGTGCTTGAGCACCTGACTGACAGTCTTAAGAAAACAAGCACATCCCAAAGGGATCTCCAGGAACAGCTTATTAATGGAGACTTCAAGGCCAGAAAGCACATTCTAGCTTAAAATTATTGAGCATTTTCCATGACTGGTTACGATGACAACAGAACCAGCCTTCCCTGCCCCCGACCCTGCTCAGTACAGATCATCTTGTCTGCAGAGCGCTACCCATTCCCGTGCATAGCTGTAGTCCAACAAGCAGTCCAGTGACCCTTACACAGTGGGCCCCCAGCAAGCATTTAATGAATGCATACATTCTGATATAGGCGTAAAACTAACTGCTAGGCACAAAACGAGTATCATGCATGAAAAGACAGTCAGTACACTAAAAACCACCTTCAAGTGAAAATGGTCAAATCAAATAGCAAAATCCAAATGCAATAAAGCTCTCCCTTAGGCTAGGCAAAGACCCATAGGCAGGACTAAATAAAAGAGCACAATTCCAGTAGAACAAAAGCAGAAAAAGGAAAGAAATAAGAATAATTCTCAAAACACTAACACTGACTAAACCACCAGAAGACTGTAATAAGTTCATTTAACATCCACCTAATACAAAAATCCATTAAATCTTTGTACATACACACACACACACACACACACACACACACCCCATTCATATGTTGAAGCTCTAACTCCCATAGTGGTGGCTGTATTTAGAGATTGGACCTTTAAGAAAGTAATTACGGTCATAAGGTTGGTTGGAGCTCAGTGCTCTTATAAGAAGAGACACCAGAGAGCCTGCTCACCCCCAGCCCTCCCCAGGGCTCAGAAAGCGAGAATGTAAACACACAGAGATGGCAGCCACCTACCTACAAGCCAAGAGAAGAGGCCTCAGAATGAAACCTACCTTGCAGGCACCTGGATCTTGGACTTCCAGCCTCCAAAACTGTGAGAAATACATTTCTGTTGTTTCAGCCACCTAGTCTGTGGTGTTTTGTTACGGCAGCCCAAGCTGACTAATACACCATCTAATGATAATTTAAGTTCATGAAGGGTCCAACTAAGTACCAAAATTTGAACAAAAACTAGAGAAACTTGGCGACTTTTACGTCTACTTCCCTCCCTGGAAAAGGGAGTTCTTTGAAGTCAACACTCAGAATGAGAACCATGATTGAAGATGTGTGGCGTTGAGACCTCGGACACATGTCAGGACTTCCATGAACTACTGCTTTTAAAGAACTGGATGCAGAAAACCTGGGCTCCAATCCCGACGTCAGCATTCACCTAGCTCTGTTACTCTGGGCAAGGCAATTAACCTGCAGTTCTTTATCTGTAAAATGATATTAATAGCTCCTGCTCTGCCTTATTCCCTCTGCAATGGAGTAAAGAACAAACATAGACTAGAGCTTCAAAAAATATAATTCTTTCCACTTCTTCCATCCATATTAAAATGCCTCCAGTTGGGAAATTATCTTGAGTTTCATCTCAAAAATAATTCCCTCCCTCTTCTTCTCACCAGAAGCAGGAGACACAGATGGACCTGTTTTATAGACATGGGATGTCAAAACACAAAATGCAATATCCAAAGAACACTGGCAACACAATACACTGTAGAATACCAGCCGTTTACCATCGGATTGCCTGGCTGACAGGGCCCGCTGCTCGCTGCCGCTGTCCAGCGTCACGAAACGCAGTGCAGATCACTAGCACAGGAAAAGAGCAAAATTCAAAACCCCAAGTATGGTTGCTACTTAGTGAACATTGCTTTCGCACCATCGTAAAGTAAAAAAAAATCCTAAGTCGAACCTTTTAAGTCAGGAACCATCTGTATATGCAAATACTTACTGGCTCTTTTATTTCATAGGCACACAATTCAACAAATATGTAATAAAACTCCTGCCAGAGGTTCAGAACATTGCTAAAATATGCAGGAGACACAAAGACAAGCTGCACCCTATCATCTGGAAGGAGCGCTGGCATGCATAAATGTGATTAAAATGACAGGCATGCTGAAATGGACATCACAATAGAGGACAGAGCATGTCAGGTGTTCAGAGGAGGGAAGAAGTTACTTGCGTTCTGATGACCAGAGGACACTTGAGCTAGATCTTTAAGCATGTATAGGATACAAACAGAGAGAGCTGAAGGAGATCATGGAGATAAATAATTGATAACAGGGGGCTGGACTCTGAGTGGTGATGATGTTAATGGAAAGGAGGTAGTGCATACCAGAGACTGTTCCAAAGCAAGAAATGATGGGGACGTCTGTGTCCACACTAGGGTGAGGGACCAAGAGAAAGCAGAGGCAAAGAGGACACGCGAGGATGAACCGAGCACCAAATGTGCTGGCGCCAGAGAGAGAGAGAGAGAGAGTATTCCTTAAGATCAAGGAGCTCTTAATCCAATGAATACGTAACACAACACAGGAGATTGTGGATGGGCTGGTGACAAGGCAATGTGATAAGCACAGTGACAGAGATGTGCCCGGGGCCACTAATCCAAGATTGGGGGGATCTAGATTGAGAACCTTAATTCCTATTAGACTAGATTGGCATTAGAATTAGCACTAGTGCAGAACCGGGCCACGACTTGGGGAAGGACTGAAAAAAGAAAGTATATACAAATAGTGAGTCAGTGGCAGGAAATGTGGGACCCATTGGCTGGAGGGAAGCCTGGCAACAAACTATGGGTGATCAATTTGCTATAAAAGGATGAAAGGCTACTTCCTATCCTGGACTGTTGACTCTGTCTCCTGACTCAGCATCCCCCAAACAACCTTTTTTGGGAGCAACACAGATCCTAACATGCTAAAATTAAAAAAGAGACCTCAGTCCAATCTTCTCACTTTACAGATGAGGACACTGAGGCTCAGAGCAAAACAGGGGGCTTCCCAGGGCCCTAGTAACAGAGAAGAACCTAAAAGTGAAACTTCATTGTTGTTGTTGTTTTTTAAGATTTTAAAATTTATTTTTAGAAAGAGGAGAAGGGACAGAGAAAGAGAGGGAAACATCAGTGTGGTTGCCTCTCACATGCCCCCTACTGGGGACCTGGCCCACAACCCAGGCATGTGCCCTCACTGGGAATCAAACCAGCCAGCTTTGGTTTGCAGGCCAGCACTCAATCCACTGGGCCACACCAGTCAGGGCTTCATCATTTACTTTAACCTATGCCCCCACATCTCCTTTTTGGAAGCTTCTCATTATTAAGATGCTTTTTTGCTAGGTACCCTCAAGCCTGTCCCCACTATCCCCACTATCCCATGTGAAAACTCAAGGACTCTCCTCTCAACTCTGACACTCATTTTGTGGCATTAGGCAAGTCCTCTTTCCTCCCTGTCAATTTCTCATCTCTAAACTGTAAAGTTAAAGGGGATGTTCTCTAAAGTCCCATCTACTGCTGGCAGTCCATGTTAGCACCACCGCCACCTGGCTTTTCTGCTACCTAATTGCCACTTCTATGCCAAATATGCATAGATGGCATTTTCTGACTATATATGAGGCTAGTGGAGCTCCTAGCCAATGGAAGAGAACACTGCAACAGAATTAAGTGATCTCAGCACTTTAGATAAGTCAAGGCCCATACCCAGGTTTAACTCTGTAGATTAAGTAGTTCCAGGTGAAAAGTCTAAAGCAAGTGATCAGAACTCTCGTTCATTACTGTCACCCAGCTCCGTGAAGAGTGCCTGGTACACCACAGGCACTCAATAAGTATTTGTGGGATATATGTTAAAAATAACCTGCTTGCCATCTGCCTATTTTACCAATTATATATAGATGTCCTGCTATCTTAAATGTCTCCTTTTATAAAGGACTTATCACAACAAGTTTCCTGGCTTCTCCTTGTAAATACTAGTATAGCGTATGTCAAATTTTGAGAGCCCCACTATGTCTCTGATGCCTTCGTAATTTCCTTTTATCCAGAGGTAAGAGTAATCAGACATGACTGTACCTGTGCACACACCTGCCCACACCTGCTCTCAAAAGCTCAGCCCTTGGCTCCCCAGATGGTCACTCACCTATGTCCTCTGCCTTCTTTCTTCCCTTCAGAGGGCTCTCCAGTCTGAAAGCTAGTGCAGAACTTGTTTCCTCTAATGCGCTGCCTCCTCTTCCCCTTCACCACCCACTCCAGGCGGTCCTGTAACTCGGAAGTGTTTATTTTTACCATCTGTGTCTGAGTGTGCCTGTGAGCAGAACCAGCCTGTGTTTCAAGAGCTCCCACCTCCTGTCCGTCCTTCTACCCTCACAGCCCCCTCTCTAAGCCTGATGAAGGTTCTTAAAAGCTCTGACCCCTTCCATCCCCTCCCCCACAGCTCCATCCTAAACCATCTCCCCATCCCACCCCAGCTTCTCTGAAATTCCCTGGGAATCATTATTAAAGCATCCTCCCCAGAAAGGGCTTTTATGGCACAGGAAGTCCCCTGCGTAGGTGTTCACACTCCAGCCCGTGTCTCTTCTCTGAGGACTCTCTCCGCCACTACCACCACTTCAGCAACAACCATCCGCTCTCTGGGCCAAGGGCCCCCAGGGCCGACCTCTTACTGCGTGCAGCACTCAGAACTACTCTGTACTGCAACCTCTTCAGATCCTGAGAGTGAGCTCCTGAGGCTTGAACGTCATCTTATTAGTATCTTTTGCACACAGCAGATCCTCAGTGTTTGCCCAAAGAAAGCAGAGGAGTCAGCCCCATCCTCTGTCCTCAGCGCCACACACACTTACAGTTGTCCACCAGCCACCTCTATTTAACGGTCCGTTACAGGCACACCAGAAATCTCCGATTCTTCAGAGCTAAAAGAATTACCCTACCCCCAAGCATCCTGTCTTCTGATTTTAGCCACATCAACTTAGCTTCTCAAAGCAGAAACCACAATGTGCTCTGTACATACATGTAACCAATCATCAAGATCTACTGTGCTTTATCTCAATATCTGTCTCTCCTCCTCCATCCTCACCACCCGTGTCTGATCTCCCAAACTCCCAGCCCCACTTCCACACAGCTGCCAAAGAGAGCTTCCTAAATCACAGCGATCATGCCACCATCCAGGCTGTAAACCTCTGACAGCTCCCCCACTGCCTAAGTGATCAAGTCCAAACTCCCCACCCACATGACCCACAGGGCCTTTCCAGATCTGGCCCCAATCACAGCATCCTCTTCCCTCCACTCCACCCCACTCTCTTCATAGAGTTTTCAACCCAGCCAGACCCAGCTCACCTTCATGCCCTTGAATCTGCTGTGCTTTCCTGCCTCTGAACATGGGCTTCCTCTGGCTGGAATCCTGTACTCCAAGGTCCACCAAAGGCTCATATTCATCCCTCAAGGTCCAACCCCTGTGTAATTTTTGTGAAGACTTCCTCAACTAATGCTCAAACTGTTAGGTTTATTACATTTATAACAGCTTCCTTCTAAAGTAAGTTTGAGGCAGCTTACAAGCTATGCCCACACTGCAATTAGATTTTTTTTTAAGAGAGAGAATATCAGGGCAGAGACAGACAAGGATAAAAAACAACAGAAGGGAGGAGGCAGTGTAGTAATCAAAGCCTCTATTGTAAGGTCTTCTAGTCGTGTTGGAGGGAGATTAGCCCTGAGTTTTCTATCCAGAATGAGTTAGTCACTGTGAGCTCAATGCCAGTTGTATATGGCTGTACATCAGCACTTCCCACATTTTTTTGGAATTTGCTCTTTGTGTCCATCGCTCCCACTGGACTGGGAAATTTCTAAGGGAATACAGAATTTCTGACTTATCTTTGTGTCCCTGGCGTGAAGCATGTAACTCAGCACACAACTGGTGCTTGGCAGACATTTGTGGAACACGTTACCATGGACAGAGAAAATGGTACTAGTGCTTGTTGAACTTCCTATCTGACATTTAATAAAATGTTGTATTATCCTCACAAAAAATTACATGGCTGAGAAGTGACGGAACTAGATTGGAACCCCCGACTATCTCTCTCTCTCCAAAGCAACTGCTCTTTCCACTATGCATGCTGCTTCCTAACTACCTTCATCATGTATCCAAATATCCCCTTTTTCAAGCCAGGTTTTAAAGCCAGCCTTCTGCTCTGGCCAGGTGGCTCAGTCGACTGGAGCATTGTCCCGTGCACCAAAAGGTTGTGGGTTTGATTCCTGGTCAGGGCGCATGCCTAGGTTGCGATTTTGATCCCTGGTCACTTGCAGGAGGCAACCAATAAATGTTTCGCTCTTACACTGACGTTTCTCTCTGTCTCTCTCCCTTCTCTCTCTCTCTCTCTCTCTCAAATCTATAAACATAACCTCAGGTGAGGATTAAAAAATAAATACAATCACTCTTCTCCAAGAAGCCTTTCCTGCTCGCACAGGAGAAAACTGAGCCTGAGTCCAACCCTGCCTGACCTCTCAAAACACTCAAGTAAGAAACGTGTCACAAATCAGGAGGGGAAAGGCTGCCTCCTTGGGAGCTGGGAACTGCACAGGCTGCTCGGACATTCTGCAGACAGTGGTGGGAAGTCCTCAGGTTCTCCTTCTACTCCCCAGTGCAGTACCTAGGCTTCCCGCCTTTCTTCTCCTCCTTCAGGTTTCCCCCATTCCAGACTGAACCCAAAATAATCTCCTCGGGCCTACTCTTCTCTAACCAGGTGGACTGTGTTCAAAATACACTCATTCATTACATCAGTTAGGTCTCCATAATTTAAGCATGTCCTATCAAACTTTAGGATCGGTGAGCCTTCCAATCTCCTCAAATACATGAAAAGAATTGCAGGAATCACACGTGAAGGAACAATGACATTTTAGGAGGCTCGATCACTTGCTTTCAACCCATCTGAATACTTTTGGGGTGGCGTGAGAGAGAAAAGAGAAAACCTGTGTTTTCACCCCAGCATCCCTTTCCCTGCCTAACCTCCCATCCCCTCAAGTGGGATGCCTGGTCACTAAGGGCATGACGGAATCCTGGTCCAGAATGCTGCTAGTGTGGTGGACCCTGGCCCCTTCCTCCACATCCTCTTCCAGCGCTTCAGAATCCTTCCCTATCCCCACCCCCCAATCTACCCCTTGTCTCTTTCTGGCCCCAAACTCCCATAGCAGCCCTCAGTCCCAACTCAGGAACTGTTTTTGAATTACCACTCAACAATACCCTTGGTGACACAACCAACTTCTCAGACATGCTGAAATACACACTCCTGACCCTGATATGAACGTACCTCTGATTTTTTATTTGTGACAAATATACCCCGACATCCCATAACCACTCTCCCAATACTACAGGAACCTCTGTAATCTTAAATGTTACCACACCTAAGAAACAGCCAACCTTCTGAATCAGAATAGGGAGACTAAGTTCTTCAGTTTCCTACTCCTAAATAAAGATTATTCGTGCAACTTACAGTAGTTACATCATAGTGCCAGTGTGATGATTTAATTAGATAACTCACGCCAACTGTCCAGTACCTAGGGCCTGGTACATAGAAGGTGCTGAAATTTAGTTATTATCATTTACGCACATTATTTACATACATTCTCTCCCACAGTAACACCTGGGGGTAGGTATTACACCACGCACTCCCAAGCCACCGCACCCCTATTTACAAAAGGCAGAGCCAGGGCTTGGAGTCAGGGAGCTTTCCCAAGGTCAGGCGGGCACCGCTGTGATGCTCAGCCCTGGGCCACCGAATGAGGGACCCTTCCCATTACACCCTAGATGAAACACAAGGGATCTTAAAGGAAACAAGCATGGAAAAGCGAGCACAGTGCCCAGTATATAGTGGGGACCCGGGGATGGTGGTGAAATCGAGGCACTGAGGATCGCATGGATTCTCCCCAAGCGGCTCCCGGGGCCCAGGGGTCCAGAGTCCGCTACCCCAGGGGGCCCACTGGCCCTCCCCGAGGTCCGCGGCGGGGCTTTGTACGCCGCAGGCCCGCCCCACTCACCGAGTCCCTTGGCAGCGCGCAGAAGCGGCCGCCGGGCCTGCAGGACAGGGGTCGCTGCGGCTCGGCCCGGAAGCCCGCCATGCCTGCCCGCCGTTCCCGCACGCCCGCCCCGCGCCCTGCGCCTCCTCCCGCTGCGGCCCTCCCGGCGGGGGAGCCTCCTACCTGCAGCGGCGGCACAGCGGTCGCAGGGACTCGGGGAGGGGCCGGCGAGGCGCGGGCGCGGGCGCGGACGGCCTTGGCTCCTCTCGCAGGCTGGGCCACCGGGAGGGCCGCGGCTCCGGGAGCGCCTGGCGATGGCGGCGCGCCCCCGGCCGGCCAGGCCCCACCGCGCGCGCAGCGGCCACAAAGCCCAGGAGCCGCCGCCCCCTCGCGGGCCGCCCGCCGCTGCGGGTCCGTCCGCGCCGAAGAGGGCGGGAGCGCAGCCGGGCGCAGTCACCACCTCCCCGAGCTGCGGTCGCCGGCCTCCCCGGAGGCTCGGGGCGGGTCGCGGGGTGTCCCCCACCTATCCCACCCGTTTTCTGTGTGCTGACATCCTTGTGCTGATTGAGTTCCCTTTCCCACCTTTCGGAGAAGCTCCTGAAGGGCCTGAAAACCTGTTTCATTTTCACGAACAACAAAAGAATGCATTTGTCAAAAGGGATTTGGCGACCGTGAGCACGAGTTAGCGCAGTCCAAGCCCCTGTCTGAAATAGGCTCTTTTTCTTCTGGGACTCCCTGCTACTTGGAACAGCCAAAACTCTTACGCTGGGTTCATCCCAGTTTTGTTTTGTAATTTGCGGGATGGATGTGCCACCCCCTAGACTGTGAGCTCCCTAGGGCAGGGACTGCCAAACCTAAGGAAATCTGAATACCGTATGAGCACTAGTTAATAATAATGTATCAGTGTTCCTCTTCCCAGCCCCGAACTGGATATAGAAAAAAGGAAGGAAAGGAAAAGGGAGGGAGAGAAAGGGAGGGAGAGAGAGAAAGGGAGGGAGGGAGGAAGGAAGGAAGGGAAGAAGGAAGGAAGGAAGGAAGGAAGGAAGGAAGGAAAACAGGAAGACGGGAGTAAAGAAGGGAGAAAAGAAAAAAGAAACAAAAGTGCTGACTACAGTAGGAACAGCAAATTGGGTAAAATAATAAATCAATCTTTTTAAAATACGTAGTAATTTATGGATGTGTGTTCATTAGTTGTGACAAAGGTTCCATACTAATGTAGGAGGTTAACAATAAGAGAAACGGGTGTGGGGGTTTATGTGAACACTTTAGTTCAGTGTGCCCTTGATAGTTTTTAAATCCTTACCAGAGGACATGCTTACTGAATTTTAGAGAGAGAGGAAAACATCAGGTGGTTGCCTGTCATGTGCCAGGCTGGCAGAGGAATCTGCAACCCAGGCATGTGCCCTGATGCGGAATAAACCACCACACCAGTCAGGGCTGACCTCGACAATTTTGAAGAAATATCAGTCAGGTATTTTATCCAATGTCCCTCCGTTCTTCTAATTTCAACTAGGTTTATGGATTTGGGGAAGCAAGTAGCTAGTAGTATTTTTGAATCTGCATTCTAGGTACGTGTATCTAGATAAAGGCTACTTACACTTATGGAAAAAAACGAGTATGAATTTTACTGAAGCTTTATTTGAAAAAAATAAAAACTTAACATCTATTGGGCTTGTGGGGTGAATAATGGGGACTAGATTTCTTGCAGGACATGAACGGCAAGAAATTTCCACTGCACAAGTGTTTTGTCACCCATCCATTTATTCCAGAAATAGGTATTAGTGACTACTATGTGTGGGGACCCTCGCTTAATAGATACAACAGGACAAGCGAGAGTGGTGGACTGGGAGATGTGAGAATGTTACTTGAAAGCCCATCCCCCTCCCCTGCCCCCCAACATCCATATACAAGAATAAGTAACGCAGAGGAAGACTAAGTTATGACTGTACTTACCAGGGAAATGGCACTCAAGTTGTCTCTAGACTTGCCATTCCATTCCCTTCTATTCTCCAGGGAACATGCACTTACCCCATCTGCATTTATGTCAGAGTCTGGTCAGTCCTACCTTCTAGAAGTTTACACTCTGGTGTGGTTAGAACACTCCACCAAAATGTAAGATGAGTAAAGGGGGCACTCAACAGGGACAAATAGCTTGGGGTGGCTGTGTGGAAGGCAGACAATTAAACCTCATGCCCATCCCCAGGATAATCACTGGTTCAAGGTAAGTAAGTAATATGGACATACTCAACATATTCAGAACACTTGAGAAAGTGAGGGTCAGTCCTCAGAAAGCTTACTTTTTTTTTTTTTTTTTAACTTACAGAGTAAAAAGAATAGGTTGTGCCATTAACAAGGGGAAAGCAAAATAAACAATGAACAGAAAAATAGTTATTGTGTTTTGTTTGCTAACTTGTGTTTTTGTGACAAACTATTTTTACTGCAATTCCACTTTCCACAAGTTAAATAGTTTCTCTAATCTGCCATAACCTGGACCATTTTTGCATATTACTTTTCTCCATGACTACTTCATGTCACCCTCTGCCCTCCCTCCCAGTTCTTTCTCCCCATGCCTATCACCTTCCCCTAATAATTGTTTAACAAGTCCTAAATTGTAGAAAGTTTTCTGCTCACATTGTTTAGCTTTGAAACCAACTTCCTTTATCTCTGGAGTACTGTATATAGTCTTTAACTCATTAAAAAAAAAAAAATCAAGCTTTCTTATTCTTCTCCTTCTCCTTCTTCTTCTTCCTCTTCCACTTCTCCGTGCCTTTCCCCTTCCTCTCCTCCTCCTCCTTCTTTTTTATTTTATTGACTACTTTATAATTTCCCAGTTCTAAAAAGCTTTTCATCCCACAAGTCTTATTGTTACCAGAGAAACCCTGGTTCACCTCACCAATGCAGTAAAAATGACACATCAGCGAGCCTATTAGCGTGCATGCAAAGTTTATTAGTGAAAAGCAAGGGTGGTCAAAGGCTGAGTGACCAGCACCCGTGTGGCCAAAGCCCAGGTGGCCAGAGAAGAGAGACAGCGGCCAGAAGGTGGGAGGCCAGGGGCCTCCTGTGTGGCAAAAGGACCAAGAGAGAAGAGTGAGTCCTTTGTTCTGAGGACTTATATAATTGGTGGGATGGTGGGGAAGAAGTTACATTTTGATTGATGGGTAAAGATGGTGCCAGCTTTCCCAGGGAGACGTGACTACCCAAACGTAGGTACAATGTGGGAGTCTGTTAGCCCAAATCCTTATCTTGTTCCAGACTATTTGTTCACTTTACACATGTGACAAGGGCCAGTCAGTTAACCAAAGTTGTTTTATGGGATCCCCCTGCTTTGGGCACTTTAGTCCTCCGCCCTTTCCAGGCCTTGAGATGAATACACAGTCTCAAGTTTTTCCTTTTCCCAGCTAGTGGAGATGATACACACAGACTTTCAAGGGCTCCCCTGCTCCTGCACTATCATAGTTTTGCTTGTGGTGTTCAGAATGCCTGGCAGCCTTATCGGACCAGGCTCAGGATTACTGGGTGAATGGGTGAGACATGTCTCCCTTTGCGTTTAGCCTCCTGTATTAAGTTCTTTGTTAGATTGCAATGGGGAGGGCCCTGCCTTTGTTTCCCCTGTGGTACTCATTTGACTGTAACATGACAAGCAAGTAATCTAGTAGATTCCTGGACACCGCTCCCACTCCCACACCCCAATATTTGATATATACCAAGTCTTGTCAGTTTTATGTCCCCAAAATTTCTCACTTTTCTTTGTCTCACTATCCCCATCCACCACCTTAGTCCAAGCTCTCACCTGGATTACTGCTATACCCACCTCTGTTTCACTTTTCCCTCCCTGCCAATCCGTTCTCCCCAGAGTAGAGTGATTTTCTTAATAATAAACCTAATCTGTGCTTGGATGCTTAATAACTACCAATGACCCATCAATCCAAATCTTTGATGGGACCTACAATGTGGCCCTGCCAGAAACTTCCTATCTATCCAACCCCTTTTGTATTTCCAGTTGACCCACTGTCCTTTTGGTTCCTTAAACATTCCCTCCCACCTCAGGGATTTTGCATATACTATTCCCTCTGCCTAGTGTTTTCTTTTTCTTACATATTGGGTTTCTTTTTAAAATGAAAAAAGATGTCCCAACTTTTCTGAGGAATCATTGACAAATATATGCATATATATTTAAAGTGATAATTTGATATATATAAACACTGTGGAATGATGACTAAGATCAAGATAATCAACACACCAATCACCTCACGAGGTTAACCCTGTGTGTGTGTGTATGTATGTGTGTGTGTGTGTGTGTTTGTGAGAATGCTTAAGAAGCACTCTTAGCAACTTTCAGGTATGCAAACAATATTACTAACTACAGTCACCATGCTGTACATTAGACCCTCAGAACTTCTTATGACCAAAAGTTTGTACCCTTTGACCTCTATCTCCCCATTTCCCACTCTCCCAGACCTGGGCAACCACCATTCTATATTCTGATTCTATGAAATCAGCTTTATTTTATTTTAATTTTTAAGATTCCACGTATGAGTGATACCACACAGTATTTATCTTCCTCTGTCTGGCTTGTCTTACTTAGCATAATGCCCTCCAATTTCATCCATTTTGTTGCAAAAGAAAATATTTCCTTCTTTTTGTGGCTGAAAAATATTTTATTTTATATATACATATGTATGTATACATATACAGACATACACACATATATAGCATATTTTTATGTATATAGCACATGTGTGTGTGTGTGTGTGTGTGCTTGTATAGCACATTTTCTTTATCTACTCATCCATCAACAGACATTTAGGTTGCTTTCTTATCTTGGCTATAATGAATAATGCTACAACAAACATGGGTATGTGTGTATCTCTTTGAGGTACTGATTTTTTTCCCTTCAGATATATATCCAGCATCAGGTCTGCAGGATAACATGGTGGTTTTATTTTGGCTGGCTGTCCCCTCAACCAAGTGCCTGCTACAGCTTCTCTCAGACAGGGGTCTCCACCAAATTTTCTTTGTTTCCAGATTTAAGCTACTATCTCTCCTCCTTTCTCATGCCCTTAGGCTAATAGATGCCATCAGCAATGTAGTCACAGACTAATGGGTGTCATCAACAATGCAGTGGGTCACATACCACATATTACTTGTGGTTTCCCTAAACCCTGCTTACTGAAGAATCTTTGAAAACAGATCCTGTGTTAAACAATCCTTAAATCGCTCTCTTAAAGTGTGCCATCTGCTTCCTCCAGGGACCCTGATTGAAACATCACCCCAGGGAATTTTTCCTGTAACTGAAATTCACATCAGTGATACTAAAACTTTTCCTAATGGCCAACCTAAGAGATTTTCTAATTCTTTATATTTATAAAATTGAATGCTATTTGGTTATTTTTAAAAATCATGTTCTTAAGAAATCAAGAGAGAATACAAAGGATATATTGAATTTTACCTCAGTTTTATAAAACAAAACAAAATAAATGTGTGTGTTTATAAAGTATTGAACAAATAATGCTCCAACATGGTAATAGCTGCTCTTGGAGTAACAGAAGTATGCTTCCTTTATGATTGTCTGTGTTTTCCTAGTTTTCTGCAATATCCTACAT
The DNA here is from genome assembly GCF_987537825.1 of Furipterus horrens. Lineage (NCBI taxonomy): Eukaryota > Metazoa > Chordata > Mammalia > Chiroptera > Furipteridae > Furipterus > Furipterus horrens. The sequence goes on along the minus strand of NW_028327174.1, from coordinate 178,036,228 downwards.
TGTTATTATAAGGAAAAATATACATATATAATGCTATTTTAAAACATTTTTATTTGATCCAATTATACAAATTATAAAATCATCATTAATTAAAGTATAAGTTAAATAAGACAAAGAAAGTATATTGCCTAGGACATTACTTGTGACTGAGTAGGCATTCAATATGTCAATAATAATTTATTGTACACAAATCAATGTTTGTGGGGGTTCAGCATGAGTCACCTCAAGATATGCCTCAGTGGATTGCAGATCACTTTGAGCACTTCAGCCACAGGCTCAAGAGAAAGCTCTGGCCCTGCTGGTTTGGCTCAGTTGGTTGGAGCATTATCCCATGCATCAAAAGTTCACAGGTTCTATTCTCAGTTAGGGCACATACTTAGGTTGTAAGTTTGCTCTCTGGTTGGGGTTTGGAGCTTGTGGACAAAACCTATTGATGCTTCTCTCCATCTCTCTCTCTCTTTCCTTCTGCCCCCCCCCCCCCACCTTTTCTGTCTCTCTCTCCCTCCTTCCCTCCCTCCCTCCCCTCTCTCTCTGGAATCAATAGATATATTAAAAAAGAAAAAGAGAGAGAGCAATTTCTGCCTCTCCCTTTCACTACCTAGAAGAATCTCAATTAGAGGCCTTGTCCATAAGGATTAACACAGATCATTTCTTTTGACTTATGTGTAGGACGGGGAAAACTACTTACTAAAGGTCAGTTCTTCTTATCATCCTGCAAGGACCCTTTGAAACCCCCTAGCTAAAATCCCTCATCCCTGGCTCAGGATGTCTTGTATACCTTAATTCACCTTTCTATCTCTAAACTTCTCCTGCATGTGGGGTCTCTGACTCCTCACGTATGTGGGGTTCCCATACATATGTATCTATTAAATTTGGTTATTTTCTCTTGCTAATTATTAGACCAGCCAGAAGAACTTTGAGGGTAGAGGAAAATTTGTTCCTCCCCCACAACGTACTTCTCTACCTTATGAAACAAAATACAGAGAATAGAAATTAGCCTTTTGTAAATGATGGGAATATGAATTGTTATATTGTACTTTAATAGCATGATGCTCAGGACTCAGTTCAATCCTATTTAACCTGGCAGTTAACAGTAAACATGTTTAGCTATTATATCTCTAGAGATACAGACAGGTATAGGCTTTAACTAAATGTTTTTGTTGCTTAGGTTGTCACATATTTTATAGTCAAAGATCAAGAAAATATGTTAGTTATATCTTGGAGGCCTGTCTATAAAGCGAGTTTCAGAGGGAAAAAAATGTTTCAGGGTATATTTTGCTTAGATAATAGAAAAATATAGTTTGTTAAGCATAAAACAAGGAGGGTTTAAACAATAACAAAGGTCACAAGATGCATAATTTCTGCTTTTTGCTTTAAAGATAACATCACTGAAGCACAATTTTGAATTGTTTTGCAGAACCTTGGGTCTTCAACCCAGTTAGATCACCCAACCACAGCGACGAAGGCAACAGACAAGATGATGTTAGGAACTGATTTAATCAGATGAAGGAAAACTGAAGCTTGCTCAAGAACTAACCATCACTTTTCCATCTGGCCACAGCCATCAGGTAAGCCAAGATGGGCACTCACAAGTATGAGTACATCCAGGAGCTATGGCGTTAGAAGCAGTCAGATGTAATACGCTTCCTTCTCAGTGTGTGTTGCTGGCAGTACTGCCAACTCTGTGTGCTGCACAGGACCTGCCACTCCACCTGGCCAGATAAAGCACACAGGCTGGGATACCAGGCCAAGCAAGGTTATGTCATGTATGGGATTCAAGAGCTCCGTGGTGGCCACAAACACCCCATTCCAAGGAGTGTAACGTAAAGCAAGCCTGTCCGTCATGGTATTAACAAGGCAAAGTTTGCCCGAAGCTTTCAGTCTATTGCTGAGGAGAGAACTGGACACCCAAATGGGGCTCTGAGAGTCCTGAATTCTTATGGGGTTAGTGAAGATTCCATGTACAGATTCTTTTGAGGTTATACTCATTGATCCATTCCATAAGGCTATCAGAAGGAACCCTGACACCCAATGGATCACCAAAGCAGTCCACAAACACAGGGAGATATGAATGATGACATCTACAGGCCACAAGAGTGGTGGTCTTGGAAAGGACCACTGCTCCACCACGCTACTGGTGGCTCTTGCCCTGCAGCTTGGAGAAGATGCAATACTCTCCAGCTCCATCATTACCGGTAATATAAGTAATGTTTGTAACATTCTTACCTAGTAAACTAATCAGAACAGTCATGTCTGCTTTAAAGTGTTCTTTAATTTGTTAAAACTAGTTGTCTCCTGATTGTTTCATGTATGTATTGTCAAATTACGAAAGTTAAAGTGCAATAATGTTTGAAGACTGTAAGTGATGATGTATCTGGTTTCTCATAAGGTAAATGATTTTGTCTTTGCTTTATCTTACTAGGGAGTATCCATGTCAATATTTAAAATGCTGTTTAGTGTAATAGGTGTAAAATAAATTCTGTGCAAGAGGGAAAGAAAGAACTAACTATCAGCTTCTCCTATAACGCCTAAACCCTAACCCCCTCAATCTTTGTCTTTAAAAACCCTGGATTAAAAACCATTGGGGAGTTCAGATTCTGAGCACTAGCTCACTTTTCTCCTGGCTTGACACCCTGTCAATAAAGTGCCTTAATTTCCCCACTGCAAAACTCAGTGTTCATTGTTTGGTTCTGCCCCGTGTCAAGTGGGCAGACCCTCTTTGTTTAGATAACATTATTATTTAACATACAAGAAATTCTCTAAAGTGGAGTCATCCCCAGAGAGATTAAGTGACTTCCCTGATGTCCTATACAGCTAATTAGTGCTTCCAGCTCACCTTTTCTCTCTAAAGACTTCCTCCAAAATAGCCTTCCTTCCCTCTGGAGAAATACCTCTTGTCACACTACCTACCACTTAGGTAATCCTATTAGTTAATCCTATTACAAGTTTTTTTCATTAAGTAATTAAGTCTATTTCTATCTTTATCATAGTAATCACATACAATTTTTCTTCTCTGTCTTTGTCTCAGTTATATTTTGATTCTGGAAATGGAACTAGTCAGGTGAAATGAGTATTGACAATAGAATACAGTGAAAGGAAATCCAAAAGTTTCAGGGTAAAACTAAACTTCATAAAGGATTAAAGTGATCAACCCTTGAAGCCCATTAACATGTCCTGTACTCCCCTTTAGAAATCACACAAATAAATGTCCATTGTCACCATTCTTCCACTTTTTATCCCAATGTGGAATTTGACTAGATGATTCTAATATTTGTCTGAAATGAAAATTCCTCAAGAATGGTCTGGAGACTTTTGCAAAGAATGAATTGATGGGGTTTGCTCTATCAAATACCAAAACATTCCATAAAGATATGTAATATCATGTACATTACTATGGAGAAACAGATCATTTTAACAAAGGAACACAATAGAGTTCAAATGTAAATAGGAATATTAAGCACAGGGGAAAGAACATACAAGTCCATAAATGGTATTAAAATAGCTATATCTTTGAAAAGAAATAAAATTCTTACCATATACTAGAAAGTAAATTCCAGATGGGTCATTGGACTTAACAATAAGGAATTATATAAATAATAAAAGCAAATATAAGAAATTTGTTTATAATCTTGATGACTGCCTTATACAAATACAAAAGAATGACAAATAACTCTGTCAAAATTTTCTTCTGTATGAGACTATAATCAAAATTAAAAGACAAGCAAACTAAAAAAATGATATGCCATATCTCAGGATCAGATTAGCAAAAATGCAGTAATAAAAGTGCACCCATTAGTGTGACAAAATGGATACTCTGATACATTGTTAGTGCCCATTTAAATTGATATAACCTTTTGGAGAGCAAACAATATCGATTAGTTAGAATTTTAAATGTGTAATCCTTTCAATCTAGAAATTCCACTCCTGGGTGTCTATTCTAGAGTAATACTTATTCATGTGCATCAAAAGGCAAGTATGAGGAGTTTATTAGAGCATTAATATTGATAAACACTAAAAAGCTATAAAGTTAACATATTATGTAATAATGTACCACATTGAACCTAACATGATATTTAATTGTAAGAACCATTGTTATTTTGTGTATTGATTAAAAAATAATAATAAGGCTGACAATCAAACCATGATACAATGCTTTCTTATTACATAGAGTTTATATTTTATATTTAGTGCAAGAGATCTTTTAGACTTATTTGACCCTAGATTTTTAAATCACATCGTACTTTCATGCACTCATAAAAAATAGAATATAAAGGAAATAAAGAGGTTAAATAATTCTTAAAACAACTTCATATTAAGAGTCTGACTCTTCTGTATCAGTTTTGATCCAGAGTCATCAGTGATGTGTTTTTCCTCATCTACTTGTCTTGTGTGCCTTTCAAAATGTAGTGACACAGCATTTCTTTAAAAAGTGACCCCCTATTATAATTTCTGGGACTTTCCACCAGGCTCCTGACACCCATTCTCAAGTTCTGATGCATGTGTAAATTCTGTTTTAAGAGGTGTTCACATTAAAATGTGAAAAATAGTATCTTTAAAATTGATGAACTATATGTGTTATGCAGCAAGATCTCTTCTAGTACATATTAAATGAAAATAGCAATTTTGAAAAAAGAAACCATACAGAATGTAATTTCATTATTAAAAAAAAATAAGTGTTTTTATGCCAGACACTATAGATTGGATCCCAGAGCTCTTCATAATAATTCTCTCTTTTTTTGATCTTCTAACAGCTTTATTGACATGTAATTTACACACCATGCAATCCATTTATTGTAAGTTCCTTGAGTTTTGGTAGCTTTATACTGCTGTCCCACCATCACCACAATCCAGTTTAAACGTGCTTCCATGCCCCCTGCCATTAGAAGGAGCACCCTGGGGCATGGAGGCAGCACCAGGAAGTGGGCAGAGTCTGGCTGGGACTGCAGAGTGGCTTTAGGCTTGTGGAATGGTGAGGACCAGTTTCTGTGTTGAAGGAATGGCATAAAGCATCAGTTCCAAATATTTCCTTTTACTTCATTATTCAAGAGTATGTATTAGTATCTACAAAATTCAGACTCTCACCAGGCGAGAGACTTACATTCCATATGTCTCCCCATCACTAGGTGTAGAAGGGACAAACATTGCAATGCACTTCGATGAATACAAAAACAGCAAACACTTGAGTGGGGGTCAGGATGAGTTTGAGAGGAGGGGAAGGGGAATTACAGAATGAGATGGTGTATATCAGGGACCAAATATGTAAATACCCAGGGAAATGACAGTCAGGACAACTTCTAAACAATGTCCTTTGAGTCTACAAATCTTGTTTATTTATTTATTTTTTGAGAGAGAGCTTTATTTTGAATTTCTTTTATTCTTAACTTACATTAATTTGTCTGTTTTCTTAAGATAATTTTCTCTTTTATTGATTAACCTATTTTCTTTGTCCTGATATATGTTTTAAACTTGGTTTAATTTCATTCATTCACTGATTAATACCTGATATTTCTTTCTTTTTGCTTATTATAGTTTTCTGCCTCAACATTAGATCATCGGTTTACTGTAAAAGGATATGGCTCAGGAGCAGTCAGATGGATGAGATGCACAAGGCAAGGTGTGGGGACAGAGGTGATAAGCTCCCATGCTCTCTGAGCAAGCCACTCTCCCTGAATCTCCACATGTTCTCCATCCCGAAAACTCCCACAGCCTTTGATTTCCTCCACCGCCTTCTGCACTAAACCCATCAGCTCTTACAAGTGTTTTGTACTTTCCAGTTTGGTTGTCAGTAATCTCCATTAGACTGCAAGCTCTTTGAGAGCAGTGACTGGGTCTTGCCCATAATTAAATTATTAGCTCTAGCACAGCTCCTGGCAAAGAGTAATGCCCACCTCCATAAAAATATGATGGATGACTATGTCCTTTGAGCAAAGGCTTGTGTAATACGTTACATATAAAGATGATTGAGACTTCAGTCCTACCTTCTTGGAGTTTACATCTTAGTGAGAGTGAAATAGATTTTCCCATAATAATAAGTTGAAGAAGAAAGCATGAAATGGACTAATAACCAGGGATGGGCCTATAAAAGATAAGACTATTAATTCTCCTTGTCATCCTGATGATTATCTCTGTGGTCTGAAAGCCATTAGGCCTAAGATACACAAGAGATATAAGAAAGTGGCGGGCTCTGCCTCAGGGAGCCCATCATCCAAAAAAGCCCAAGACTGTGCTACCGAAGCCTGGACTATGTTGTTAAAGCCTAATTAACTAAAGACTATGTTCAGATGATTGATTGTTGCAGCAAGACATAGAACACCCAGAGGAACCTGGAATGTCATTCAACAAGAGGGAGGAAGGCAGAATTTTGGTAAAGTTGTGGTTCCCACTGAACGTTCCAGTGATGGAAAAATGGAAGTAGAAATCAGTTCGGGACTGGCTGCTGTTTCTGAGGCAGGATCAGAAGTGGGATAAACCCAGGACTGGGGGCTGTCTGTTGACAGGGTACCTGGGTCAGTCATGGAGAGGACACTACAAAATGACCAAGTGTGGAAGGGTGGGATCCAACGAGGGAAAACAGGCGCAAGGAACATGCTAGAAGAGGAGCCTGCGAATTGAAGCTCAAAATGCAGATGAAGATGCACTCTGAGGAAATAGATGATAGAGTAAAAAAAAATGTTTAAGATTCTCAAAAGAGTGAAGAAAGAATATCATAAAAGAGCACAGAACAGTAGAACATTACTACTGGAAACAAAAACCATAATGAAATTAAAACCTCAATAAACAAGATAAAATAAAAAATGAACACTTAAAAAAAGAAGAAAAAATACTTGAGAAATAGTACTGTTCAATTCTCCAGAGCACACACAGAGACAAAAAGATTGTTTTAAAAGGATGATAAAGCAGCTAAAAAAAAAAAAAGGAGGAAAGTTTGACATATATTCTGACATATATTTAATAGTAGGTGAATGATCATGTATGTTATGTGAACTATATCTCAATAAAGCTATTTAAAAATATATCCAGATCTAGATATATGGGAGACCCAGAAGAGAAAGAATGTAGGGAACATTGGTGAAGTGTGACTGACCAGACAGCAGCTAATAATTTTCTAGACCTGAATAAAAGTCTTAAGTCCTCAGAGAGAAGGCCCTAATGAACCTGTAAAACTGTAAGATATAAGAACAACTTAAAAACTACAATACAGAATGATAAAGTGTATACAATTGGAATACACCTATCACCTTAAAATCACTTTCCTCTCCACAAATTATCCCTATTAATAGCTTGGTATATGAATAGACATGTATATCTATCTTTATACCTTTATACAAAAACATAGTCGAGTATGTGTATTTTTGCTTTTTTTTAAATTAATAAAGGAGATCTTACAATATATTTGTTGTACAATGTTCTCTTTTCATGTAAAAAATAAATTATACAGATCTTTACAAATAACTACCAGATTAAGTTTAATATTTATGACAAAGTTTTCCTTCTTTTAAATGTTATTTTTTTTTAAATATTTGTTAATTTTTTCCAAATTCAGAGAAAAAGAAAGAGGAGCACATAATCCCACTGCCCATCCATTGATATTTTTCAAATAATAAAAGTAACAAATATTCATGGCTAGAAAATGGAAACAATTCAGAAAAGAACAACACGATAGCATGTTATTCTTTCAGAAAAAAAATTATATTTATGAACATATATTATGTATACTATAGATTTTTCTTTTGTTTTAAAAGTTAACACAGAAAGAATCATAACATTGTCCCACACTTTGAATTTTCACTTAATAATATACCTTGGAGAGCTTTCCATGTTAGTATCTATAAAGCTATATAGTGTTCCTTGCTTTTTAATGGATTCATGATATTTTATAAAATGCAATATTGTAGTACGCAAGTACAACCATTTACTGTATATGGAATAACCAGAATCACTAACATCCTCTTGTGTTGCTTTAATATTCTTCTAATAATAATCATTTGCATTACTTCCCGTGTTTGCTTCATATGCACTGCCCACACTAAACATCCTTGTTCAAATATCTTTGTGCATATGTGTGAATATTTTTGATGAACAGATTTCTAGATTTGGAATCTTGAGTTAAGGCACATGGGCACCAAAATTTTTGATTATTTCTGTTCAGTTTTCCTCTCTCAAAAACTGCAATATCTTATACTTCCTTTAACAAAGTATCTGAGTGTTTTCTTCTCCACTTCTCATCAAAACTGGATGCTGACTTCTGGCCAAGATGGAGACCTACACAGACATGCTGCGTCTCCTACCACAACTAAGAAGGAATAGAACTACCTCAAAACTAGAAGCAACCAGAAGTTACAGAAAATCAAACTACGTGGAAGTCCAGCAAACAAAGATATAAAGAAGAAATACTCATCCAGACAGGTAGGAGGGGCGGAGCCGGGGTGGAGAAGACGAGGTATGGTGCTGGCAGCAGTGGCGGCAGTGGCAGGCTGGCAGAAAGTGCAGTCACACATTTTAAAAAATCAGGAGGGACACCTGGGGAGTGTTCCCAGCTCCTCATTGGACCTTGCAGCTCACAGTCCCAGCACCGGGGAAAATCAAGCCTCATTGCTTCTGACTGTGCAGACCAGTGGAGGCTGGGGTGGAGGAAGAAACTGCCGATCTCAGCAGAGTCCGCTTGTTTAAAGGGCCCCCACGGTCCTAGAACGTCCGCAGACCCGCCCACTCTGGGAACGACTGCCAGGACAGCAGCTAGAGGGGCGCCAGTCTGGTGTGGAAGTAGGAGAGGTGCCTGGAAAAGGGGCGAATGCTGGGCAGGTGACATTGTTCCCTCTCGGACCCCTCCCCCATGTACAGTGCCACAACATGGTGAAATGGGTCGCCCTGTACTGACGAATCCCTAAGGTTCCACCCTTTCCAATGTAACAAGTGCAACAGCTCTACCTGAGACTCGGAGGCAAACAAACACAGGAACCTGTCAGAATGAAGAGACAGAAGTATGGCCCAAAAGTGGAAATGAATCAAGGTTCCAGTGGGAGAACTAAGCGACAAGGAGATAGCCAACCTCACAGATGAGGAGATAGACAACTTAACAGATGAAGAATTCAAAACACTGGTGATAAAGATGCTCATAGGCTTGACAGATATGCTTGAGTACGGCAAACACATAAGAGAAGAAGTGAAGGCTGTGCTAAGTGAAACGAAGGAAAATCCACACAAAACCATTGGTGAAGGGAGGAAACCGGGATTCGAATCAATGATTTGGAACATAAGGGAGAAAAGAACAGTCAACTAGTGCAGAATGAGGAAGCAAGAATTGAAAAAAATGTGGAAAACTTCCCAAATTTTGCAAAGGAGATGGACATACAGGTCTGGGAAGCACGGAGGGTCCCAGGCGAGCTGGACCCAGAGGAGACCACACCAGGATGCATCATGACTGAGATGCCAAAGGTGAAAGATAAAGAGAGAGTCCTGGTGGCAGCAAGAGAGAGGCAGAGAGTTGCCTACAGGAGGGTGCCTATAGGACTATCAGCTGATTTCTCAGAGGACACTTTGTAGGCAGGAAGGGACTGGCAAGCAGTATTCGATGTGATGAAAAGCAGCCTACAACCAGGATTACTCTATCCAGCAAAGCTATCATTTGGAATGGAAGGGCAGATGAAGTGCTGCCCAGACAAGGTGAAGCTAAAGGAGTTCATCATCACCAAGCCATTATTATATGAAATGTCAAAGGGACTTACTTAAGAAAAAGAAGATCAAAACTATGAACACTAAAATGACAACAAACTCACAACTATCAACAACTGAATCTAAAAAATAAAAACAAAATCCAACTAAGCAAACCATAATAGGAACAGAATCATAGGTATGGGGGTCATTTGGAGGGTTATCAGCTGGGAGGGGGGAGGGGGAAAAGTTGGGAAATGGTTCAGGGACTAAGAAGCATAATTGGTTGGTACAAAATAGACAGGGGGAAGTTAAGAATAATATAGGAAAGGGTGAAGCCAAAGAACTTATATGCACGACCCATGGACATGAACTATGGGGGATGGGATTCCTGGAGGGAAGGGGGGTACTGGGCAGTGGGGAGCAAAGGGGAAAAAATTGGAACTACTGTAACAACATAATCAATAAAATATACTTAAATAAAAAAACTGGATGCTGTTGATTAAAAAGTCATATTTTTTAAAATGGCACTTTTCTAATTACTAGTAAGAATGACAACATTTTATGGATTAAGGATCATTTAAACTTCTTTTTCAGGACCATATTATGGTTAGTTTGTGTGTGTGTGTGTGTGCATGTGTGTGTATGCATGTTTAAATAATCTGGTGATTGTCTTTTATCCATTATGATACCTTTTACCATATCAAAGCTTGAAATTTTTATAAAATCTAATGGTCAATCTTTTCCTTGTGAACTTCAGCTTTAATGATTTTCTTATAAAAACCTCTACATGCCCAAGGGATGTTGTTTTATATTTTCTTTCTAAGGTGTTTTTTTTTTTAACATTTAAATGTTAGGTTGGGATATAAATAAAATTTTAATCTTTAAATTCATAGCCAATCATCCCAACATCACTTATTGAATCATCTTTTCCTTCATTGACCTGAAAGGTCACATTCATCACAACTAAACTTTTATATATGTATATATCAGTAGGTTGTGTGCGCACCTGTACACCATATGTAGAGATCTCAGGTCCCCTACTGCAGGAGAGTAATTACTAGTAACTCCAGCTCTTACACTCTGAAATCCATTATCATTTTTTTTTTTTTTTTTACTGTGTGGTTGCCTCTCACTCACGCCCCAAATTGGCGACCTGACGTGCAACCTAATTATGTGCCCTGACTGGGAATCGAATGGAACCAGCGACACTTGGCTCGCAGGCCGACGCTGAGCCACAGCAGCCAGGGCTTCATTATCATTTTTGCTCCAGGCCTCAGTTCCCATGGGTTGCTCCCAGTTAGTGACTGAGTGCAACAAAGACACTAATGTAGGTCCATTTCTGAGAGACAAGAATTCTGACAAGTGACTATCTGGAAGACTCCCTTTTGGCCTTGTTGAAACTTTCTTTTTTCAGCTTTATTGAAGTATAATTGACAAATAAAATTGTAATACATTTAGAGGGCACAACATGATGATTTGATAATATGTATGCATTGTGAAAGGATTCCCACTAGTGAATTAATTAACATATTCATCACCTCACATATTTACCTTATTTTCTGGTAAAAATGTCAGGTATATAATACAGTATTATCAATTATAGACACTGTGTTATACATTAAATCAGCAATATTTAAGCAGTGTACTACAAGAATTTTTAAAACATACAATACCTGACTATTTAGTCAGGGGCACTGACCTCTTTTCCTTTAGATTGTCATATAAAAACATGACAACAACCAACACAACAATAGCCATTCAGTGTAAATGAATCAAAATTATACCTATTTTTTTGTCAGATCAAGAAAAAATTTATTTTTTGGTGTTCTGCAGAATTTTAGTAATCAGTTTATATGTGCCATGAAGTGAAAAAGGGTTGAAAATCACTGCATTAGATCCTCAAACACTATTCATCTTTTAACTGAAAGTTTGTACCCTTTTCCCAACCTGTACCTATTTCCTTCATCCCCCCAGACCTGGTAATCCACCATCCCACTCTCTGAAACTTTCTTCAAACCACACTGCAGGCTAAGACCTTCCTGCTCTCATTCCCTGGGGGGATCTGTATGGTGGTCTGACTGTGCACTCCCAGCCGCTTTTATTCGCCCTCCATTTTTCCTCACAGGTATTTATCCCAATAGATGGGAGACATCTTAACCCATCTTGGTTCCCAGTGAACCTGTACTAACAATGTAAGTGGGTCTCTTTAGTTTCATGGAGGTACTTATCTATTCTAGGTTTACTATCACAGAGTTTTAATTACTATAGCTTCATGGTATATTTTTAAATTAGGCGGAGTAAGTCCCCCACATTGTCTTTGTCAGAATATAGGGAAGTGAGCAAACATAGGTTTACAGATGTGAGTGACATTCTTTTGAGTTAACAAAACTATTGTAATAATCATAACTTGCATGTCTTTTTCCATATGAACTGTATGCCTACTTTTGCCTACCCCTGTATTTTTGACTATTCTTATGTATATACTTCCAGCTGAACTTTTTTGATAAGGAGATTTTTTAAAATTGGTTTTTGAGAGAGTGAGAGGAAGGGAGAAAGAGAGACAGAGAGAAACATCAATTTGTTGTTCTACTTATTTATAATTCATTGCTTGCTTTTCGCATGCATCCTCACCAGGGATCAAACCTGCAACCTTGGTGTATTGGGACAACGCTCTAACCAACTGAGCTACTCAGTGAGAGCAGATGTTTTTCTTTTTAATTAATGCATGCATATGATGACAAAAGTACATATGACAAGTAGGTTTTCCTCCCATCTCTGACCCTCAGTTCCCAAGGTTCCCTTCCCAGAGTGAAACACCTTTATTAAATTCTTCTGTGTCATTCCAGAAACATTCTAGGTATATATGTACGTGTGTGTGTGTGTTTGTGTGTGTGTGTGTGTCTGTCTGTCTATCTACCCATCCCTCCATACCTTCCTTTTTGGCCCTGTTAGCATATTGTGAACCCTGTTCAGTACTTTGTTTTTTCACTAAACAATAGATCTTGTAGAGCTTTCAATGTCAATATTTATAGATCTGTCTCATTCTTTCTAATAACTACCTAGCATTCTATTGTTCCTTACCAAAGCACATATAAGTAGTTCTCAGTCCTTTGTTATAACAAACAATGCTACTGGGAATCACAGGAACTTTAAAATTATCTTGTCAAGTTGTATTTTTAAAAATCCCATTGAGATTTTATACAGAGTTGCCTTGAAATTTATAGATTTAATTTGGGCAAAAGAAACATCACTATGTTTGGGTCTTCCCAACCAGGTCACATAGTATGTCTTTCTTTCCATTTACTTAGAAGAACAAACTCTTATATCCTTTGACCAAGTTTTATAGTTTTTATAAATCAGTCTTGCTCTTCTATTAAATGTTTTCCTAACTTTTGTTTTGTCGATATTGTAAATAGAAATTTCCTCTTATATAACATTTTCTTATTAGTTTTTTCTGATATTCAGGAAACTCTTGATTTCCATATGCAATTCCTGTATTAAATCTTGTCTCTAATCTTTCTTATTAGTTCTAATAATTTTTCAGTTGATTGTGTTAAGTTAATACCATCTAAGATATAGCAAATAGCATATATGAGTACCAAGAGGAGAAAGATAGCCTCATTTGATTGAGGGATTTTTTAAAGTTCAGAAAGACTGGGAGTAGCCAGAGCAAAGTGTTGATGGGGCATGATTGCATGATTATGACATTTTGTTCAAGTTGGTAGTAGAGACAGTGGTAAGTAAGGTATTGTTGACATGCTATGTACATTGGACTTTATTGTCCAGTTACCGAAGACCCATTAAAGGGCAGAGTGAGCTCAACTTACTCTGTAGCGCATGCACTACAGACAGCTACGGTAAGATTTTCATGACCTTAAACACCAGCAAACACTTACTATTCATATACTACATATATAACACTCAGATCCAAGTTTTAGAATATTTCCTTTCTTTTTTTTTCAAGTGACAGAACAAGTTAGAGGCAAATATGATGCAAAAGGGAAAAGTAAACATACAGAAACTAAATGCCACAGAGTTCAAAGGAGAGAGAGAACACCATAAGCTGAAGTAGCTGAGGAAACTTTCTTGAAGAATTAAGGTTTGAACATGATCTTGAAGGATGAGTAGGTCTTAAGTGCAGTATAGAAGGTGGGAGGTATTCTAGGCAAGGGGGCTGGCAAAGTGGAAAAATCACATATGACACCGAAGATAGAATTAGTAAAAGAGAAGTTAGTCGAATCAGTGGATTGAAACCAATTTATTTTATTTGGTTGACAGCTGAAAGTAATGACAGATTAAAACAATTTTAGAAAATACTGGCTTCTACAAAAGTAGTGCTTAATATGAACTTAATTTAATATTGCTTTGAAGAGGCTGCAAACTGGTGGCAGAAGAGAGCAGCCTGGATGCATTAGCAATTCATTAAGGAACTATGAACGGCAAACTATCAAGTAGGGGTTGAGTTTTGTGTTATTGTTTAATATAACAGAAAACTCAAGTAATGGTAGCTTACATAAGATCTTCTAGAAAAGGTTTCCATATGGGCTAGTGAGCTAGCTCAAGGATTTCAAGGCCCAGGTCTTTTTAGTTCCCTTAGCAAAAGCTTCCATGTGCTGTTAAAGGAATTGTCACCTCTCCACATTATATGTTGAAACAAATGTGGTCATAAGGGTAGGGTCCAAATCTGATAGGACTATGGCCTTATAAGAAAGTAAACAGAGACATTTCTTGTTCTGCCTGCCACATGACACACTGTGAGAAGGCTGCTGTCTCCAAGCTGGGAGGAAAGTACTCACCAGGGAAGGGCCGTGCTGGCACCCTCATTTTGGACTTCCAGCCTCTAGAACTGTGAGGAAATTAACTTCTCTTGTTTAAGCCAAGCAGTCTTCAGCATTTTGTTATGTCAACCCAAGCTGACTAATATACCATGTTTGTTCCCAAGTTGGTCCCCAAATTTTGTTGCAAATGGCTGCTGCAGCTCTAGCTACCATGTCTGTTTCAGACAAGGAGCGGGGGCGGGGAGGGTCATATCAGTTGCGTCTGATTCTTTTTTAAAAGGCCTTCCTGGAAGTTCCACACAATGACATATGCTTCGATCTTACTGTCCAGAACTGTGACAGATAGTCACCCTTATGTAAAAAGGTGACTGGGAAATGTGTTCTTTCGGCTAGACATATTACCATCCCTAATAAAATTAGGACCTCTGTTAGTGTGGAAGAAAGGAGAATAGATTTTGGGTAGCAACCAGCTACATCTGACATAGCCAACAAAAATACAGACAAAAAAGTACCATCTTGATAATCAAATAAATTCAAATTAAGCCAATGATAATATTTTTTATCCCACTAGCTTAGAAAGGATTTTAAGAAGGTAATGGCTAGTGTTGGCAAGGGTGCAGAGAAGGAGGCACTCTCATTATTGCTGATGAAAGTGCGAATATATCCAGTGTTACTAGGTAGGTCTTAAAATATGCACATTCTTTGACCCATTAATTTTTTTTTTATTTCTAGAAATTTATTCAAGATGATGACTAAGGACTGGGCAAAAATTTAGCTACAGTCATGTTTATAATAATATTTTGCCTTGCCAAGATCACTAGATGTTAAGCAATAAAGGATTAATTAAATATATTATTGTTCATCTAGATGAAAAATACAGTATGGCCTTTAAAAATAATGTTGTTGAGTTGTCTTTTGACATGTAATGGTTACTATATATTTTTGAGAAATAACACAGACCACAAAGCAATATGTAGAGGCTGCTGTCATTCTTACAAATATTTGTTTATTTACATAAATAGAAAGACTAGAATGATATATATAAAATGATAACAAGTTATCTCTTGGTGGTGGGGTTATAATTAATTTTAATATTCTTTTTACTTATCTGAATTTTTCTAATTTAACTGCAAGGATATATATTAGTCATGTAATTAAAAAATTAAAAGGAAAAGCAAGAGAATTTGAAATAATAGGTGGCAATAATTTATTGGTATGTCTCCAAAATTTTATGTAGATACCAAAATAGAACTATCCTATGAAAAGACAAATAACTCAATTTTTAAAAGAGCAAATTTCTGAATAGAGATTTTTTTCAAAGAAAATATACAAATGGTCAATAAGCACATGAAAGGATGCTCAACATCATTAGTCATCAGGGAAATGGAAATCAACACTACCATGAAATACCACCTCACACCCACTAGAATAGCTATAATAAGAAAAAAAGCCGATAATAACAAGTGTTTGTAAGGAGGTGGAGAAATTGGAACTTTCAAACACTCCTGATGGGAATGATGCAGTTTCTTTGGAAAACAGTTTTGCAGTTCCTCAAGAGTTAAACAAAGAATTACCATCTGATCTAGCCTTCCACTCCTGAGTATATCCCCAAGAGTACCCTATGAGTACAAGAGTACTCAGAGCAGCATTCTTTCTAATAGCCAAAGGCTGTGAATAACCCAATGTCCATCAACTAATGAACAGATAAATAAAGTAGATAATATCCATATGATGGAATATTATCCAGCCATAAAAAGGAATTAAGTTCTTATCCATGCTACAACATGGATGAATCTTGAAAAAAATTAAGTGAAATAAGTCAGTTACAAAAGGCCACATATTATATTATTCCATTTATATGCAATATTCAGAATAGATCATTCTACATAGATGGATAGATTAGTGGGGGCTGAGGGCTGAGGATAGGGGGAAATTGAGGGCGACAGAAAATAGGTGTGAGGTTTCTTTGAAGGGAATGAAAATGTTTTAAAATTGATTTTGGTAATGGGTGCAAAACTCTGTGAATATCCTAAAACCATTGTACTGTACACGTTAAATGAGTGAATTGTATTGTATGTGAATCATATCTAAATAAGTCTGTTAAAAGAGAGAAAAAAGAAGAAGAAGATGGAGGAGGGGCAGGGGTATAGGAAGGAAGGAACGAACGAATGAACGAACAAAAAGGAAAAGGAAAGAACATGATCCTTAAAAAAAAAAAAAAATTCGTTGAATTGTGGCCACACATGATAGAAACAGCCCTTTCTTCTCTTTGTACTCCCATGGACCTTCTCATACATAATTTGGTTTCAACTTTCTTCTATATTAGCTACAGTCTTGTTATTTTTATATTTTTTGTGTGTGATTACACCTCTGTCTCTGTGAAAGAATCTAGTGTACTTGCTGGGAACATGAACATGAATTTGACTCTCACCATACACTCTAAGCCTCAGTTTCCTTGGCTGCAAAATGGGGTTTGTCTGCAAATAACTAAACTCTTTTAGGCTACATGAATTTTTACTGGCTTCAGTTTCAGGGGATTTTTTTTTCTAAACTTGTTTCTCATTCATGAAATTACTTCTTGGATTACTTTGAGCACTAATAATAGCCACTATTGGCAGTGCATTAAAAAGATAAAAATAAAATGGAAGAGAATAGAATAGAATTTATTTCTTAAAGAATAGAAAAGTATCCTGTATTTGTCAATAGCAGTTCCACTAATAGGTATTGATACTTTAGGTCTGAGTTAAAAAAAAAATATCCGGTAGAATATGTACTTCACCATACTCATGCAGACTTGCATCTTCCTCCAACTTTGTGTTTTGGAAAAGAACTGGAAGGGGGAATAATGAGGAGATTGGGTCTGAGGCAAAAGAGCAAGAGACTAAAGAATCTTGGAGGAGGCAGAACTTCAGCAGTTGACATGGAGGCTATCATGGGAAATGAGGCAAATGTAGTTAGCACCAAGCAATTGAATCACGTTGCTAGACAGCTTTAAATAGGCAGAGATATGTGATAATTTTAGAAAAGAAACTAAAACTAGAATCTGATTCTCATTCTAGCCATTTTCCCCGTGGGATGATTTGTCTTTTTGAGCCCATATCTGGTTACTCTCTCTTGGTAACACAGTGAAATGCTTGGTATCTGAGTTCATCTTGTTCAAGCCTGCTTTGTTCCCATGGCCTTCAGACTAATAGCTTCTGCTTAGTCTTGAGTATAGATATGCTAATCATTAGAGAAATTCTGCTACTTGAGGAGGTAAGAGAAATATGTATTGTTTATCAAAAATTTGCAGACTCATCACCAGACTCACATCAACTAGCACAATCTTCCTTGGACCCCTACTGGTACCCAGAAGTCTGCAATGGTCAATCACCCCTTCCCTTGACATAAAAGAAGCCTGAACTCTGTACTTTTGTAAGATAGATTTTGAGATACCACTATGGCTCCCATCTTCTCATTTGGCACCTTTTTGATCAATAAATCTTACCTTCTCCTGCTTTCCTCACTCTTTCTCCTGGAAGCACTCCCCCAATGAACTATATATATACTATTTCCTAGTTTAGACTCTGCTTCTGAAATTTGACCCCAAACAGATATACAATGAAATGAAGTTGCTGGTAATGGAAGCAGTGACTTTTCAACTTGTTTTGGCCTGAAAAGTTTTCTTTAAAATACTTTGTAAAGAGAAAGGAAAAAGATTGAAACATACCTTACACACATGCTATATTAAACTGCATGTTTCAGTGCATGGCTGGGCATAGTGTACAAGTTTCCTCTTGCATGCCAACTATCAGGTATGTTGAGTGGAGAAGGATTCTGAGGCCTAACCTGGGCTTAGTGTGGAAGAGTGTTGATTGATATGTGCTATTTGCTTTAGGCAAGAAACAGAGGTATACAAAAGGAGATGGTGAGGGGTAATTTTGATGTAGTTTTGCTGTTAAAACAAATTCTGTTCTCTTAACATAACTACATTTTCGGTCATATTTTTGATGCTTAACAAAGATAAATGGGCTGGGATGGTATTCTGGCTCCTCTACTTACAAACTATGTGAACTTGAACAAGTTACTTAACCTTGGTTTCTGAGTCTGTGAAACTACAATAGCAGCTTTTTTATAGAATTTTTATGAGAATTAAATAAATTGACTCAGGTAAACTTCTTAGAAAGTATATGGTACATATTAAGGACTTGATGGCTATAAGCTTTTATTATTTGTATTTAATGATTTCAAAGTAGTAAAGTCATCATCAGTGAGTGAATATTCTTTACTTAAAATGTGTCTTTTTAAAAAAGTTAGACAACTGGTTATTCATGCTAATTTAAGAAAAAATATTTACACTCTAGAATTATCATTTAAGTTGTTGAAATACAACAACTTAAACTTTTATATGAATAAACTGTTTAATAAGACTGATGATAGACTTAATTATCTATCATTGGTCAGGTTAAGGTTAGAGAACTTGATTCCTTCTGCCAGCTACAAATGCTAATGACCATAGGGAAGACAGTGAAGGAGCAGGTCAAACTAAAAGAGATTTATAATTAGAGATTGAAGTTCTTAGAAATATTGACTGGAAGAAAGAACTTTTTAACAAAGATTCTTTTTTAAAGTATATTTTATGGATTATGTT
Source organism: Furipterus horrens (assembly GCF_987537825.1). NCBI lineage: Eukaryota > Metazoa > Chordata > Mammalia > Chiroptera > Furipteridae > Furipterus > Furipterus horrens. Next base: position 178,017,166 of record NW_028327174.1, on the reverse strand, counting down.
GTTACAGTAGTCCCAATTTTTTCCTTTTGCTCCTCTCTGCCCAGTACCCCCCTTCCCTCCAGCAATCGCACTCTCTCTTAGTTCATGTCCATGGGTTGTGCATATAAGTTCTTTGTCTTCACCCTTCCCTATATTATTCTTAACATCCCCCTGTCTATTTTGTACCAACTGATTATGCTTCTTAGTCCCTGCACCATTTCCCCATTTCTCCCCTTCCCCTCTCCCAGCTGTTAACCCTCCAAATGATCCCCATACCTATGATTCTGTTCCCATTCTGGTTTGCTTAGTTGGGTTTTGTTTTTATTTTTTAGAATCAGTTGTTGATAGTTGTGAGTTTGTTGTCATTTTAGTGTTCATAGTTTTGATCTTCTTTTTCTTAAATAAATCCCTTTAATGATTTATATAATAATGGCTTGGTGATGATGAACTCCTTTAGCTTCACCTTGTCTGGGAAGCACTTTATCTGCCCTTCAATTCTAAATGACAGCTTTGCTGGATAGAGTAATCTTGGTTGTAGGTCCTTGCTTTTCATCACCTTGAATACTTCTTGCCAGTCCCTTCTTGCCTGCAAAGTTTCTCTTGAGAAATCAGCTGATAGTCTTATAGGCACCCCTTTGTAGGTAACTCTCTGGTTTTCTCTCGCTTCTTTTAAAATTATCTCTTTATCTCAAGCCCTTGGCATTTTAATTATGATGTGTCTTGGTGTGGTCCTCTTTGGGTCTAGCTTATTTGGGACTCTCTGTGCTTCCTGAACTTGTATTTCTATTTCCTTCACCAAATTTGGGAAGTTTTCCTTCATTATTTTTTCACATAAGCTTTCAATTTCTTGCTCTTCCTCTTCTCCTTCTGGCACCCTTATGATTTGGATGTTGGTATGTTTAAAATTGTCCCAGAGGTTCCTAAGCCTCTCCTCATTTTTTTCAATTCTTGTTTCCTCATTCTATACTAGTTGACCTTTTTTTCTTCCTTATATTCCAATCATTGATTTGAACCCTGGTTTCCTTCCCTTTACCATTGGTTTTTTGTGGATTTTCCTTTGTTTCATTTAGCATAGCCTTCACTTCTTCCCTTAAGCATTTGCCATACTTAAAGCATATCTGTCAAGCCTGTGAACATGTTTATCACCAGTGTTTTGAACTCTACATCTGTTAGGTTGTCTATCTCCTCATTGCTTAGTTCTCCCACTGGAACTTTGATTCATTACCTCTTTTGGGCTGTACCTCTCTGTCTCCTCATCTTGACAGGTTCCTGTGTTTATTTGCCTCTCTGTCTTAGGTAGAGCTGTCACACCTGTTATGTTGTAAGGGTCGTAGCCTTAGGGATTTGTCAGTACAGTTGACTTGTTTCACCACGTTGTAGCACTGTATGTGGGGAGGGGCCTGAGAGGGAACAATACCGCTTGCTCAGCACTCACCCCTTTTCCAGGCACTTCTCCCACTTCATATGGGACTGGTGCCTTTCTAGCTGTTGCCCTGGCTGTCATTCCCAAAGTGGGTGGGTCTGCGGATGTTCTAGGACCATGGTGGCCCTTTAAACAATTGGACTCTACTGAGAGACTGGCAGTTTCTTCCTCCACCCCAAACCCCACTGGTTTGCACAGTTAGAAACAATGAGGCTTTATTTTCCCCAGTGCTGGAACCATGAGATTCTAGGTCGGGTCTGGTGCTGGGAGTACTCCCCAGGTGTGCCTCCCTACTTTTTAAACATGTGACTGTGTTTTCCGCTGGCCTGCTGCTGCCGCTGCTGCCACAACCACACTGCATCCTCTCTGTCCCGGCTCTGCCCCTCCTACCTCTCTGGATGAGTATTTCTTCATTATATCTTTGTTTGTTGAACTTCCATGCAGCTCAATTTTTTGGAACTTCTGGTTGTCTCTAGTTTTGAGGTAGTTGTATTCTTTCTTAGTTGTGGAGGGAGACGCAGCATGTCTGTCTGGGCCTCCATCTTGGCCAGAAGTCTCTAACAAAGGTTCTTTTTTCACCTTTGGAAGTTATTTTTGAATACTGATTTATGTGATTTACTGTTTTTGACTGCCATTTGAACAATATCCATCATAAAATATTTTCTAAATGCCTTAATGTCAGTTATTGGTAAATATACCACACACAAATGCTTTGTGAATATCAAAAGCATGTAAAGCAAAGTTAATTTTAGACTGTAGTAAAGAATAAAAAGCATTTATTTGAATACAAGGAGCTGCAGCCCAGGAGACACAGATTGAGGTAACAACTTAAACTGTGCTCCACTGAGACAAAGGGGAGGCCATCTTTTATAGACAAAAGTTCCCACCCAAGTTCCTAATTTGATCTGTTTTATACAAATGAGGGTTCCAAATTGTGCAGTCCTGATTGGTCAGTATAGATGCAAATGAAGACACAGTTTGTGTAGTTCTGATAGTAGGGGTACATCTCACTCCATTGGTAGAAAGATAAAATCAGGGCTTCCCTGAAGTGGTTGACTCAAACAGCGTAAACAGGTAGGAGCATAGTATAGGAGGCTGAAAGCTCAGTCTGTGGCTTTTCCCAAAACACAGATTGTGTGAATGGTCTCTGTCAGCAATGGCTGCTAAACATTGTTTTTGAATTTGGGCCCAGTTAACCATGAGAAGCCCATTTTGACATACATACTTCTGCTCAGGTTCACAAGTGTATGATTTAAGATGGTTACTCTATTCTTTTTGTAAACATGTTTGTACAGTGTGAAAATGACTTGAAATAATGATGACAATGCAGAAATGCTATAATATAGCTGGGTTAATGGGGTTTCTGAGTGATAAATGAAACTTATTTCCAAGAGTAACCAGAGAGAACTTGGGGTGCTGCTATCTTAGGCAAGTACTAATGTGGCTATCAGCCTGAGGAGGGAGATACTAGAAAATTATAGCAGGAATGGTTTACATTTAGCAGTAGGTTTTTTTTCAAGCTACATTTTAAACCTCATTATGGTGAATATTTAATTATGACCAAAAAAATAGGCTTCACTTACATTAGCATACCCCAGATAACACCTAATTGACACATAAATATCATTGAAAGGCAATATTCCTACTCCATTAACATACTTGCTACAAGAATTCTGTGATAAAATAATTAGAAGGATTTTTTAAAAATGTTAATAGATAATTTTTTTGTGTTGGGGAGGGTTGCAGGTTCAGGAAACAGTAACAGAAAAACTAGTTTTATAATGTGTTTAAAAATATAACTCCTATAATCCCCACTTATTTTTACATGGACTATAACTGATCTAAAAAGGATGATAAATGCTTTATTCCTTAACAGAAGAGAGCTTAAATAGTGTTTTATATTGATTAAGTTAATTATAACAAGATCTGTAAAGTCCTAAAAGCTAGGTAAATATTTTACAAGATAGACAAGTAAATTTAAGTTTAATATTTCTTAATACACATACAATGAATAAATTCCCTATACCAAACAAGGAAATAAGCATTATAATCTAAATGTTAAGAGTTACATAACAAATAACTTGATATTAAAATAGACTCTCACATGGAGTTTGGCATAAAGTATATACTCTTGATAAATGTCAATTTCATTCCTTTCTTCTTTCCTCTACATTATGTTACATTTTTCTTATTAAATATAGTATTTTTTGGTTGATCTAAAAAAGTAAAATTTTCAGCAAGCATTGAGAACACATTTGATTACCTCCCAGTCTTTCAACTTCCCTGGAAGGCCCAGGCTGAAGGGAACACAATTTAGTACCTAGGAAAGGAGGGGAAATGAACTACAGTAATAGGTACAGGCAACTGTTTCAACCAAACCTCAGACAAATTAAAGGCAAAAGATAAGGAATTTAAACCCTTTCTCCAGCTTCATTTTAATGTAATTTCATCATTCACACTAGTTGATTGAGTAGGGAAGGAAGAAAAAATATAGGATAGGGCAAAAGTAGGTTTACAAACACAGAGTTTATTCTTGCATTATTACTTACTAATTATTGTATTATTTTCCACACAAACAACTGTAAACCTACTTTTGCACCACCTAGGAGAATTAAGGTTTTATTTTTGAATTATTTCTTTTGTGTTGTTTACTGTGATCCCGAATAACGACTGAACAGAACTTAGGACAATGCCTTAGACTAGAGAATAAAAATATCCAGAACTCCCCCATTAGCTTTTCTCTTTAATCATTCTTACTAGTAATTTCCAAGGAAAGCTTGGAGTTTCCAAACTATTGAATATTTACTATTTATGGAGAGGAAAGTAGAAAAGGATGTTCATTCAGAAGGCTTTTATAATATAAATTCATGCAAAAGCATGTAAAAAGATCAAAGTTATTTGTCTAAAAGATTAAAGTGATTAAATACAAAACAAATAGATAAGGCACATAATAGAGTGACCACAGAAGAGCTGGCTTGGTTAGGGAGGTTTTCCGAAATGGTGATTGTGAGCTATTTTCTCATAGACCATTTTAACCATTTTTAAGTGTTTGGTTCAGTAGTGTTAAGTACCTCCACATTATTATGCAACTGATCTTAGGAATGATTTCATCTTGCACAACTGAAGCTCTATACCCATTAAACAATTTATTCCCCCTCTCCCAACCCTTGGCAATCACCATTCTACTTTCTGTCTTTATAAATTTGATGACAGTATTCCCTCACTTATCGCAGGTATTACGTTCTTGACACCCCCCCCCCCACGATAGGTTAAAATCCGCGAAGTAGGAACCTTACATTTATTTTAGTATTTATGTATATATTAAGGCTTTATAAACCCTTCCCACACACTTATAAACCATTCCCAGTCCCTTATTAACCTTTCCCACTCCCTTATTAACTCCCTTACAAGTAGTGTTTTATAAACACTACTTATGTTTTTAAACATATTCTACACTCTTAAGCCTACGTAACTTTAACGACATACATATACAGTACCACAAAATCCTGCGATATAGTGAAAAATCCGCGATAAATAGTTAAATATAATATTTTTAAAAATCCTGCAACACAGTGAGGCTGCGATAAGTGAACAGCGATATAGAGAGGGACTACTGTATTCTAGTTACCTCTTATAAGTGGGGTCATACAATATTTGTTATTTTGCGACTGTCTTATTTCAAGTAACATAAGGTCCTTAAGGTTCACCCATGTTGTAGTATGTGTCAGAATTTAGTTCCATTTTAAAGCAAAATAATATTTTGTTCTATGTATAAATCTCATTGTGTGTAGTTACTTATCCATTAAAGGACACTTGGTTTGCTTCTACCTTTGGCTATTGTGATTAATGCTGCTATGAACATGGATGTACAAATATCTCCTCAAACCCTCCTTTTAATTCTCTTGGTTATTTACCCAGAAGTGGAATTGTTGAATCATAGGTTAATTCTATTTTTTTACTTTTTGAGGAACCATTATTCTGCTTCTTACATTGGTTGTAGCACTTTACATTCCATTTCAGTTTTTCTGCATCCTCACCAACACTTGTTATTTTCAGTGCATGTTTTTAAAACAGTAGCCATCCTATTGGTGTGAAATAATATCTCATTGTGGTTTTGGTTTGCATTTCTCTAATGACTAGTGATATCTTCTTATTTTCTATTTTAATTACTTAATTGGTACATGTTAATTTAAAGTTTTTATCTAAATGCAAATGAGAAAAAGAAAATCACCTTCAAGCACACAAGCATAGATAACTACCTCTAACATTTTGGTGAGATTTCATCCAGACTATTTTCTACATAATCATAGAAATGAAAGGGAACACACTATACTCACTGTGTTAACCTTAATGAAAACTTAATATCACGCTTAACTTTTTATTTTAATAATTATTATGAACATTACAATTTGAAATGACTACAGAATATTTCCTTGTTTGAATTTATTGTAATCAGATTAATCAAACCCCTTTTGTTGAACATTTAGGTTGTTTTTAAATTTGGGGCATTATAAATAGCCCATAGTTCTTTTCTATTTGGGGTGAGGGAGGAGCAGGGAATAATCTTTAAAAATATTAACAAATAATAAGTAAATCAAAAATTAAAAAAATAAAATATATTAACAAATGTCTACTTAAAAAATATTAAGAATCTTCCACATCTTTCTTCATTTTAAATCATTATATAAGATTCATGCTATTTTGTCCTTTATTACATTGTTCTAACAATTGGGTCTATTCCTTGTCATAATGTCCCTTATTTGTTTGAGTATTGTGTTTTCCAAAATTCTCTGGATTTGGATTCCTATTCCTTTTTTCTTCCCAGAAGTTCAATGTGCATGGTTAGATCTCTAATAATTTTTGAAAGAAAAGCTTTAGTTAACTGGTGGAAATAAAAGTGGCCTTGCTGGAAGCCCAGTAGTGGGCTAAAGAAGTGTCACCATTTTAAGAAATTTGAAGATGAAGCAATCATGTTGAGTGTATTTTATAATTATTTCCATATCTCTGCTCCACTTACCATCTCCTCCCCCAATTGTAAGCATTTATCTTCTCTTGTCAGGGTTATTAAAATAACCCTGTCTCTGGTGTCACACTCTAACTCCCATTCTGCATTAATGAGAATGGCTATGTCGATAGAAAACAACAGACCTCCAATAGTCAGTGGCTTGAAGGCCTGTAAGTTTATTTCTCATCTCATTCCAGAGTAGATTTTCAAGTCAGCAGGTGAGTCTCCTTCATACAGTAATTTAGGACTCCAAACTCCTTCCATCTTTTGTCTCTGCCATCTGCTAGGACATTTTCCTTATATATACAATTGAGGCAGGGTCACCATATTTAAACTACTGGAAAGAGAACATAGAAAAAGGTTCAGGCTGGTCTGAAGGTGTTGGTGGGAGTGGTGCACATCTTTCCATCTCACGCTCCTTGGCATAGAGCATATTTATAAGGCCATGGCTGTCCTTATCTTTAGAGAGGTTGGGAAATGTAGTCTAGCTGTATGCTCAGGAAGAAAAGGAGACTGAGTCTTGATAGACAGTTTCTCAGTCTGCCACACTCAGCCTTACTCATCCTCCACACTGCTGTCCATGCTAACTGCCTGAACCCCACATCTGTTCATGCCATTCCCCTGCTAAAGAAACATATGCAGTGATTTTTCATCATTGAATAAATATGTTTATTGTATATTTACTGTGTACTAAATATTGTAGACATGATAAGGAAAATAAAAAGCCTGTATGTGTCCTCCTGGAGCTTATAGAGGAGCCAAAATCCTGGGAATCATATACCGCATGGCTCTTCTCTCTCACCAATGCATCCAGTCCATCAGGAATACCTGCAAATTCCACTTCCATCCAGAGCAGCACTCTGCACCCTCCCCCTCTGTTTCCCACCAGTGTCACTGTTCTGGATATTTTTCAAAATCCTAAATTACATAGCTTAGACATAACCAAATTTAGAGGATTTTGACCAATGAATCATGAATGTGCAGTGTGGAGGGAAATGAAGCATTTAATTTTAGCTAATTTGTTTATATGGTCTATGTTTATGTTTATTTTCATTCTGCTCCTGCTTGAAGGTGTGAGAAAACTTTTCCAGGAATGCTATGATTCCCTTCCTTTGTGGAGTGACTAGGGTCTTTGTCTATGCTTGTGGCCCGTGAGATTTCCTCCTCTATTCTTTCAACAAACTCCATTTAATTTGAATTGCTTTAATGGCTTTCTGCTCCTAGCCACCAAAAGATTCTTTACTAAAACATTATTTTCATTTTTTTAAAAGTGTATTTAACATCTAGAATGGGTACTGATGATGCTAGATGTTTGGGGGCTACAATGTTATCCTTTATGCAAAGTGCTTTGGCAATGCTCATGCCCAGTTTAAAGACGAACAAGACATATGTAATATTTTTATATCACTACTGTAACAAATTATCACAACTGTAGTTGCTTAAAACAATACCTACTTATTATCTCATGGTTCTGCGGACAAAAAGTCTTAAATTATGTCAAAGTTAGGACTTCCGGCCAAGATGGAGGCGTAGACAGACACGCTGCATCTCCCTCCACAACTAAGAAGGGATACAACTACCTCAAAACTAGAAACAACCAGAAGTTCCAGAAAACCAAACTGCATGGAAGTCCAGCAAAGATATAAAGAAGAAATATTTGTCCAGACAGGTAGGAGGGGTAGAGCCAGGGTGGCAGCATCGGCAGCAGGGGCAGGCTGGCAGAAAGCGCAGTCACATATTTTAAAGTCAGGAGGGACACCTGGGGAGTGTTCCCAGCTCCTCATCAGACCTAGCAGCTCACAGTCCCAGCACCAGGGAAAATCAAGCCTCATTGCTTCTGACTGTGCAGACCAGTGGGGATTGGGGTGGAGGAAGAAACTGCCGGTCTCAGCAGAGTCCACTTGTTTAAAGGGCTCCCACGGTCCTAGAACATCCCCAGACCCACCCACTCTGGAAACGACGGCCAGGGCAGCAGCTAGAGGGGCGCCAGTCCAGTGCGAAAGTGGGAGAAGTGCCTGGAAAAGGGGTGGTGCTGGGCAGGTGGCATTCTTCCCTCTCGGACCCTTCCCCCACATACAGCGCCACAACGTAGTTAAACAGGTTGGACTATACTGACGAATCCCTAAGGCTCTGCCCCTTACAACGTAACAGGAGCAACAGCTCTACCTGGGACAAGGAGGCAAACAAACACAGGAGCCTGTCAGAATGAGGAGACAGAGAAGTATGGCCCAAAATGGGGAACAGATCAAGGTTGCAGGGGGAGAACTAACCGATGAGGAGAGAGCCAACCTAACAGATGAGGAGATAGACAGCCTAACAGATGAAGAATTCAAAACACTGGTGATAAAGATGCTTACAGGCTTGACAGATATGCTTGAGTATGGCAAATGCATAAGAGAAGAAGTGAAGGCTATGCTAAGTGAAACGAAGGAAAATCCACACAAAACCCGTGGTGAAGGGAAGGAAACTGGGGTTCAAATCAATGATTGGAACATAAGGAAGAGAAAAACAGTCAACCAGTGTAAAATGAGGAAGTAAGAATTGAAAAAAATGAGAGCAACTTCCCAAATTTTGTGAAGGAGATCGACATACAGGTCTGGGAAGCATGGAGGGTCCCGAGTGAGCTGGACCCAGAGGGGACCAAACAGGATGCATCATGACTGAGATGCCAAACGTGAAAGATAAAGAGTCCTGGGGGCAGCTAGAGAGAGGCGGAGAGTTGCCTACAGTGGGGTGCCTATAGGACTATCAGCTGATTTCTCAGAGGACACTTTGCAGGCAGGAAGGGACTGGCAAGCAGTATTCGATGTGATGAAAGGCAACCTGCAACCAGGACTACTCTATTCAGTAAGGCTATCATTTAGAATGAAAGGGCAGATGAAGTGCTACCCAGACAAGGTGAAGCTAAAGGAGTTCATCATCACCAAGCCATTATTATATGAAATGTCAAAGGGACTTACTTAAGAAAAAGAAGATCAAAACTATGAACACTAAAATGACAACAAACTCACAACTATCAACAACTGAATCTAAAAAATAAAAACAAAACCTCACTAAGCTAACCAGAATAGAAACAGAATCATAGGTATCGGGATCATTTGCAAGGTTATCAGCTGGGAGCGGGGAGGGGGAGAAATCGGGATATGGTGCAGGGATTAAGAAGCATAATTGGTTGGTACAAAATAGACAGGGGGAAGTTAAGAATAATATAGGAAAGGGTGAAGCCAAAGAACTTATATGCACAACCCATGGACATGAACTAAGGGGAATGGGACTGCTGAAAGGAAGGAGGGTAACTGGGCAGAGGGGAGCAAAAGGGTAAAAAATTGGAACTACTGTAACAACATAATAATATATATTTAAAAAAGAGTTCTCAAATTATTTTTAAAGATTTTATTTCTTTATTTTTAAGAGAGAGAGGAAATGAGAGAGAAGGAGAGGGAGAGAAATATCGATGTGAGAAACACGCAGGGACAGAACCCACAACCCAGGTATGTGCCCCTACCAGGAATCAAACGGTGTTTGCGGGATGATGCCCAACTAACTGAGCCACATTGGTCAGGGCAAAATTTTTAAAAATTTAAAAGTACATGTAACAGTGAACTCCAATTAACATGAATTATATATATACATGCATTTCATCCTCACAATGACCAGCTTAAATAAGTACTAATATCACCCAAATTTTATAGATGAAGAAACTGAAACACAGAAATATGAAATAATTTTCCCACGGTCACATAACTTTCAAATTGTGGGGCAGGGAGTTTTACCTGGTAGCCTGCCTTCACTCGTTACACACTGCCTCTCCAGGTATAGCTTATATAAAGAGAGAGCTATAATATGTATATTGTTACCATATTTTATATCCTACTTTATATATATTTTATGTAATCCAGTAACTTCACTTTATGGACAAATGGAAAGAAGTGGTTTGAAGATATAATCTTATAAATTTGGTACTTGTGCTCTTTGCTTTTCCTAAACTTCCTGGTTATCTTTCAAAGCTTTGAATGCTGAGGTGTAATTTTCCATCCTGGGTCATGGAGATTATTCCAAAGGAGGAAGGAGAACTGAAGAAGAGCTGTCATGTCAGTCCAGGGTGACAATATTCTTAGTTCTGTCAGCTAAAAACATCTGATTTACTTTTTCACAAAGAAAGTAGCTGCTGTATAAATAGGAAATATCTGTGAACCTGTTTGCTACAAACAGATAGTTCTTAATTTGTAATTTACTAGCCCCTAATAATCACATATGTAATCATGCAATGTAATTGAATACATAATTATATTTTATACAAAAAGAATAAGAACATGAGTTTAAAATACTTTTTTTCTGAGTTTAGATTATAACTGATATAAATATCACTGTATAAATATTTGTAAGTGTATGAAAATGTATATTTATTCACTCAAAAATATATTTTGCTCAAAGATTTTCTTTGTCATTCCCTATAGTCCCTGAAGACAAATGATAGCATTTGTGTTTACTTTCTGAGGTCCACACTGAAAATAGAATCAAAATTTAGAATTTAGATTTAGTGATAGTAAAGTAAAAATCTATTGAGATTTATAAGTTAAAAAGATGCTGTTCTCACAAGGTCTCACAAGTTCCAAGACAATCTTATATCTCACAATAAAATCAATTTTTTCCTGAGTATTCAAAAAGAAACCTTTTTATCCCCAATTCTGGTTTCGTATAACTGTATAATTAACAGTGATGATAATATTAGCGGGACAGATTTATGTGTGTGTGGAAGGTGGCAATGATGGGGAGGCCCAAATAGAAATTATAAATAAGAGAAATAACATTCCATCTTTTAGAGTTAAAGTATAAAAACAATATAGGTTCCAAGCACGGATATGTCACTTAAAAAGAAAGGCAGGTTTCTAGGAGTGCAAGACTGAAGCTAAATTGAATTTGTTTTGTATAGCTAAAGAATGTATCCATCAGAAGAGAAACTGGCCTTTTAAAAAAGGAAAAGAAAAGTCCCTGAGGAAATTTTGGCTGTACTTATTCAACACTGCTCAGGGAAAGAAACTAACTTGGAAAACTTGAGAAATCGCGTTCCCAGCGGCAAATCTAACCCAACTGAAAGCAGATGCATCAGTTCTCTTACAAGTAATCACTTAAGTTATTTTACTTAGTCCGTTTGTTCCATTTCCATGTCCTCTGTTCAACCTTGTGGTTATAATTTTTCTCTGTTCTCATGGAGGTGTGTCCATTGAGACAGAATGTGCTAAGTTTGTTACCTTGAGCATTCTGGCCTGTGTAACAGCTATATTTTTTAAATTATAAATGCAAGTATTAACCCTCAGCCTTTGTGCAGTAGCCCCTTTGAGCTTGATTAACATGCCCTTACTCTAAGCCTGCCTAAGCTAACCTTTAAGCCTTCAGTGACTTTAATAAAGTTATCAAGGTAACAGTACAAATTACCAGCATTTTTCTCCAGAAGATCTCTGCATCACTGAGCACAGTTTCCTTTCATAACATCATGTCAAAAATCCATTGAGGTATCATGAAATAATATTTACAGAGAGTTTTCCTCTCCTAGAAAAGAAAAACAGATAATCATTTGTTAATTTTACAGAATCAAATTAATAGTAACATAAATAATGTTCTGTCTTGCAGATGGAATGAACTCTAATGATGAAAAGGAAAACCATATATCCAAAATGGCTTAGAAAGCAGATGAACATAAAATGATGAAACTGAAAACTATTTTTTAAAAAACCCACAATAAAATCAATTAGTCAGGAGGTGAATTTCAACAACTATTTAAATGTTTAAAAATCAGCAGATAAGAAATAGTAAAACAAAACTATTTTGCAATTGCTGTATAGAAAATTTAATTTAAAAATATACATTTAAAATATTCCTAAGGATAATATCAAAATCTAAGTCTTATATAATAAATCATACTCTATGTGAGACCCTACAATAGACTTGTTTGCTAAAGGAAAAGAAATTGGTCAGAAGCTTACTTGGAGGTGCAGTGGTAATCTCTAATGCTCTTTTGGTGTGTCAGAAACTTGGTCTTTCCAAGAGTTCTTATTCACAGATGAGATACCTAGGACCTAGAGAGGTTAGGTATGTTCTCCAGAGTTACAATTCCAAAAAGTGGTAGAACAGGGAATTCCATATGATCATTTCATTCATAAGTGATTCAGTATGTTTATTAAAGATAGGAACTCTTTTTAAATATAATTATAGTTCCTTTATTGCTGTCCATGATTCCTTAATATTATCAAATATCTAATGTTCTTATTTCCCTGATTGTCATATAAAGTAGGTTTATAGTTATAAAACAAATTAATAATATATTAATAAATTATAATACAAGAATAAACTTTGTGTTTTATGTACTCACAACTATTAATCTACTTTTGCCAATCCCTGTATATAATTTCCAGGGTTTTTTTTTTGTTTGTTTGTTTGTTTGAATCAGGATACTTGGAAAGTTCATATATTATAATTTGTTGACATATGATTTAAGATTCTTTTAATCTATTGCTTCCTATTTTGTCTCTTTTTATTTTTTCAAAACAATTTTTTTTTAAAGAAACCAAATTGTCTTTTTGAGTTTCCTACATACAAATTGGGCTGATTACACTGCTATGGCATAGTTAATATATCCTCTGCCCTTAATTTCCATAAATTGGTAGTTAGATCTAGGCTTGACCAGATTCAGTTTTGAATTTTTTGGCAAGCCTTTTTAAAAGATAGTATTGTGTACTTTAATAACCAGGTACATAATGTCTGTTTCACGGTCTGTGATTTAGCAGCTATTGTTAATCGTTGCCTAGATTCATTTGCTTACTAAGAGTTGCAAAATGGTGATGTTTTAATTCTATCATTCCTTCTTCGTATATTAGCTGGAATAATTTTACCAGAAAAGGATTCCTCTGATCAATTTTTTGCCTAATTTTTCCACTGAGGTCTTTCCCATAACCTTAAATATTCTTTAAAAAATACTGTTTTTAAAGGTCTTAGTGTATTTTTCTTAAGGATTTGCTGTTCTTTATATACCCATTCCCTAACTACTGGACATTTAGACTGTTTCTGATTTTTCATTCTGTAAAAATTGATGCAATCAACATTCTTGTACAATTTTTTGTACATAAATCTGTTTACACATCTGGTTATTCTTCAGAATCGATTCCTAGCAGTGGAAGTCCAAGGTATAAACAGTTTTGTAGCTTCTTCTTGCATATTAAAAAGTGTCTTTCTGAAACGTACCAGTTTATACCCACCCCCAGTGAGAGTGCCTGTTTCCTCATATAGCCTTACCATTCTCACATATTTAATGTGTTTATATGCCATGTTTTATATTAAATATAAATTGTAAAAACTGAATTAGAAATGCATCTATTATATACACAGTAAGAAAATTCAAGGCTCTTTATTTTATAGAATGCATGCAAATAAGAAAAAACAATTGTTCACACATGAGAAAATGAAAAATTGATCTTGGAATTTAAAAAACGTGTAGAACTATTGAACTACTTGGTGGACCTCAGGTTTGCTCACCTGTTATTTTTAGGAAGCAATGATTATTAGTTACCTCCCATATGTCTGGACAAGGGATATATCATGCCCAGACTTGGACCCCACACTGGGAATCTAACACGCAACCTAGGTGTGTGCCCTGACAGAGAATGGAACGGCAACCTTTCTGTTACAGGACAACACTCCAATCAACTGAGCCATACCTGCCAGACCCTGACTTAGATTTTAAGGGAAAGATTCTAGACTGCAATAGTGGAAATAGAGAGACCTGTTCACAAGCTTTTTATAGTGATCATGAGATGGCTTGGATCAGCCAAGGGAGGTGATAAAGAGGGGAAGCCAGGATGTATCTGAAGGTAAAGTCGACAGAATCTCCTGATGGATTAAATGTGAGATGTGAAGGAAAGAAACCAGACCAAAAACCCAAAGGTTTTGGCTTGAGTGGAAGGATGGAATTGCAATTTGAGATGAAGCTGGAAGAAGAGTTAAAATTTCAGGGGGAAAATCGGGAGTTCCATTTTGGACATGTTGACCTCCAGACATGTAGTGATATCCAAAGGAAATATAGAATACGCTGTTAGATACATGTCTGGAATTCGGGGGACATGTCCGGATTGCAATAAACCTTTCATCTTACAATCCAGGGTCATAATTTTTAATACCATCTAATGCCCATATAATAGGATGACTCTCAAATGTTTATGTGTATGGTGGATTCGAGCAGATTATGATTGTATAGCTGTGTTGCCAGTAAAGAGAGAGGTAAGCATTTTGGTCTGCTTTTTTATCTCTGATCATATAATAGGTACGGTCTTCCACCCAGTGCTTGGGTCTCCCTTTACCTCAGACATCACTGCTCTGAATCCCTACTAGGTGAACTGAGGCTCATACCGACTAAGTAGTACATCCTCTATGCTATGAAGGCAAATTTGAATCAAGGTCCAAAATCCACATCAGGGGCTATTTCCTCCACAACACCTACCAATCTTTGGCCAGTGTGTATTTCAAAGGCCCGTTCTCCTTGCTTTCTCATCCTCTTCCTAGGCATTTTAATCCCTCCCTTAATTTTCCTGGGCCCACTTAATTTCAGTAGCAGGAATCTGCTGTGAAACTGAAAAACTAGGGAAAGTCCTTGACTAAGACTCCAGCCACTAGGTGTGTTTTGTCCTCTGTCAAGTAATTCTTAATTGCTCCATCCAGGTTAATGTCCCCAGGGATTCTACTGCATTGCTCTTGCAGCCCCAAACTTTTCTTTCTTAATTCAACATATATTCTTCAAATGGGACGTTAGGTCTGAGGACCCGTGGTCCAGCGCAGGGAGAAAAGGCACGCCGTCAATCGGCTGGAACCTGCTCAACCGCCCCCAGCAGGTCCGAGAAGTTCCGAGCTGGACCGAGGACCCAGCCGCGTCCTCCAGCCCTGCGCTCTCCTTACTCCGCTTCCCGGAGCGAAGCGGGCTTCCGGCGCGGGCCCCCTCCTCCCGAGGGCGGGGCCTACCGCTCCCGCTCCCGCCTCCCGGGCTGCGCGCGGCTGCCGGTCGTGGTCACGTGTGCACAGCGCGGCGTGGGAGGGGCCCTGATTTCCGGGCGGCGGAAGGAGACGCGGCCGCGTGAGGACTAGGGGATTTGAAAACACGCTCCGGGAGCTGGAGGCTGAGGCCAGCGGCGCACGCCGTCGCTCCGAGGGCTTCTGCTCAGACGCTCTTCCTCTCTGCTTCTGTCCCCCGGTCCCGGCCGGACCCTCAGGTGAGTGACCGGCGCCCATCAGACCAGGCCCTCCTGGGGCGCGGGACGGCGCGTGGGGCCGTTGCCCCCCTGTCCGCGGCCCAGGCGGGCTGGGCCGGCTGGGGCTGGTCTGCGCACCCCGGGGGCCTGGCTCTGGCTCCTATATGGAGCTTGGCCCGGGTGCAGAGCCGAGCAGTGCGGAGGCGGGCGCCTGCGGGCATTTGAAGCGCCTCAGGTGACCTGGGCGGGTTCCCGCGGTTTCGGTCAGGGAGACTTTCAGGCCGGTGTGCACTGATGGGGCCCCACCTCCCCCACTGTGGTCCTGACTGCGGTCCACCGGAGTAGAAGAAACGATAGTTTCTAGTTTATTAAAACCCGTGGGGTCTAAACTTCTGGGATGCGGGACCGAAGACTTGGCGTGGGGGTGAGCAGTCGTGTCCTAATCGGCCCTCTGGCCGTCCAGGTGTGCCGAGCGGAAGCGGGCCCCGGTTCTGTCGAGTTCTCCCTGTAGGGCATTTGCGATGAGGGAAGTTTGGTGTCTCCGATCGGACCCCTCAGTCAAGTTTGGGGGAACTCGTGAGCCTTGTAAAAGGGGTTGTGGAGGAAAATTTCGAAGGCCGAGTGCAGTGTGCTTTCTCCTTGGTATTTGCGGGGGGGGGGGGATAATTCGGAAACTAGGGTAATGAGGTAGACACATTAGCTCGAATCCCGTTTGGAGGGGATCCTGATAGGCCAGCATCTCCCTTTTGTTGCAGTTAGAAGACCTGCAGTTGGAATGTGTGACGTTCAGTTTTAAAACTTTTCGGGTTCCCTTACGTCGGTGCTCCAGGGATGGGAGAGCTCAGCCCCTGAGGCTGGAGCGCCTACCTTCTATTCGGTGGCCGTTAATGTGAACGTTGCTTAGACTGTTACTTGAATTGCCGTGTTACGAAGTTTTTTCTTTTAAAAAGAAATTGCTAGTAGAATGTTCCGCGTATATCACAGAAATAATTTACCAGTCTTAAAGTCAAGGAAGGGCGATCAGCCCTTTTACGGAGGGAAGACATTAGTGTGACAACTACAGGGGATGGATAATGTGGCATAAACGTGACAGCACACTGTTGGATGGGGCCCAGGTAGTTAGTGGTTAAAGGTAGCACAGAGGGCGGGGGACTTGATTCAGTCCAATTTTCGGAATGTCTTGTACCACTTATTTCATCTTAGTTAATAAAATTTTAGGGAAAGATTACAAAGTGTGCTCGCTTAACTAAGAAAAAGCATTGTTTTTTCTTTGTATTAAAAAAGGCCAGTACAGTATCAGGGACTTTTTTTTTTTAGGTTTTACGTACTTACCCATTTTTTTAGCCCGGAATAGCCAGAGGCGTGGGTGGGATGAACACTTGGGAATGGGATAAGTGAAATAACCTGTTTTGCTACTCAGTTTTCACCTTAATTCCAGTATATATAGCATAAAACTGATTATGCAGAGCTGTTTTGTGTATGAATCCCTCTTCAACTTCTTAATAAAGGACTGACCTTTCTGGCCGCATTTTAAAAATGGGTTTAGTTCCACCTTCTCTCACACGGTCTAGTGAGAATTGAATCCTGAGAATTAAAGAAAATATACATATTTCTGCTTACAGCTTATGTGTTCATCACTGTGCCAGGGACAGTTCTGAGTGTTTTATAGATAATGAATTCATTGGCTTCTAATTCATTCTACCTAATAACTGTATGATGATGTAATTGTTGTTATCCCTATTTTGTAGATAAAAACTGAGGCACTACAGCCTCAGTGGGTAACTACAGCCAGATGGTGGCAGTCTTGATAAGAACCTAATCTGCCTATCTCTAAAATCTGCTGTTAACCTGTGTCCCCAAATCCTGGTCCATGGGTCTTGGTGAATGGTGTCTGGATTCCTGGAATGGGAGCTGCTGGACTTGCACCAGCCTTTTTATTACTCTCACAATAATGCACGCCTTCATTTTACTCAAAATTTTTGGACTTCCATGTGTAGCGTTTACTTAAAAAGAAAAATCGCTGGGCATAGGATAAATATGATAGACCACAAGGAGTTTTATTGTATTTCAGAGGGACTATTCCAGTGGGGTATGTAGTGGTAGGTAGAATTCATTAATTTTGCAGCGTGTGGAAAGGCTTCAAGAAGAACTGAGCTGGTTCTAGGTATAGGAGAATCTTTTAGATAGAAGTTAGCTTGTAGGAAGATAAAACTGGAAAGGAAGTTAGGAAGGACGTGGTATGTGCAGTGAAGGAGTTCGCTGTAAAGGGAGTAAAGGATCCCCTGAAATGGGGTTTAGAAATGACACTCTGGTGTCTCTAGCAAACAAGGCAAGAATACTTGTGGGAAAACTACAGTCTAGCGTAGAAATAAAGAACTTAAGGAGTGGCGGGGGAGTGGGTGGGAGGCACAGATCAAAGGTTTTGTGCGTAAGTGGTAAGATTGGGACATAAGGTGAACGAATGTGGTGAAGAGGGGGACATGCAGGTGACGTGGTTGTCCCCGAGTGACTTATAATGGTGGCCCAAACTTCTTCCTTGTACCTGTTACACTTTCTTACCTTTTTACTGCTTTTCACTCTATTTTTTGGATACTATTTCCTGTTCATATCTTAGTGTTCAAAATGCTGGTATCTTCAGTTTTGCCTATAGCATGCTTATCCCCTACTCCTGATCTCTGCCGCTTTCCTTGCTC
Organism: Furipterus horrens; assembly: GCF_987537825.1. Lineage (NCBI taxonomy): Eukaryota > Metazoa > Chordata > Mammalia > Chiroptera > Furipteridae > Furipterus > Furipterus horrens. The sequence continues at coordinate 177,998,833 of NW_028327174.1, read as the reverse complement.
ATGGAATGCTCATTAACTCTCCTTGCTGCATGTCTGTATATTACCCATATTTCAAGCGTTCAACTTATTACAGGCTTCATTAAATAATAACATTGGTTTCCAGACTTGGCTTTGTTTTGCTAGAAAGGAGGGGTCTCTCTAGCAATTATGTGCTGCTTTCCAACCCATCCTCTCAGCCCTCACCCCCTACGCCCCCTCAAAATTTCTGATGGTTGCCATTTACCACATTGCTTAATAAAAGGTTCTATGGGTAAAATCCTTGACAAATCAGTGGAAAGCCTGTTGCCTTATTGTTAATGGCTCCTTTTTACAAATCTGGCTAAATTTTTTTTTGTACTTCGTAAAGGTATTTTCCATTTAATATTTTGATTCTTCGGTGTAGTCACTGTTGCCAACCTTGATTCTTGAGTATCTTTGGAATAAATGGTAATGTAATTGTTGAAAATGCCTTTTTTATTTTTAAGTAATTTTTTTCTCTTCATCCATTGTTTTTAAATTAAATCTTTTCATTATAGCGCTCAAGAATGACCAAAAAAAGAAAACGCCAAGATGATTTTCAAAAAGTAAAACTAAAAGTTGGTAAAAAGAAGCCCAAGTTAGAAAATGCTACTGTTACAAACTTTAAAACGAGAACTATACATTTGCCGGAGCAACTCAAAGACGATGTAACACTTCCAACAAACAATAGAAAACTTAACATAAAGGTAAATGATAAATGTTGTTTTGATAAAATTAGATTTTTTTGAAAAATCACTTAGGATATTATGTTTTTGTGAAAAAAATTTTAATTCTTAGGGTTTATTGATGGCTGAGGTTTGGAGTTCATCTTTTCCCCAGGTCTGATACTGCCATTGCAGCATTTCCACTTCCTCCAGAAAGATTTGCTTGGCTAAATCCGCTCTGATTTCTCCCTTGTATACTTAGTTGATGATTTAATATATCATCGAGAAATATATGGTGTTTAACTTTTTGATGTGTTTAATGTGTCAAATTCTTGATATTTCTGTTTTCAAGCTGTTTTTATAGCACACTGAGATAAGATCCTGTCTTGCTCGTTTTTGAACTCTTATATAGCACGTAGCTTATAGGTTCATAGTAAATGTGTGAAGTTAATCAAAGTTTGAGCAATAGTTTTGCTTAAAAATTTAACAGCTTTATTGAAATGTAATGTATGCATGAGATTCACCCAAAGTGTACAATTTAGTGATTTTAAAAATATTTATGGTAATACTAGCACCGTAATCTAATATCACTTTAGAAAGAAATGCTATACCTAATAGAAGACACTCCTGTTCCTTACCCCCCAGCTCTAGGCAGCCACTAATATACTTTGTATTTGCATAGATTTGCTCCTTCGGACATTTTATAGCAATGGAGTCATACACTACCAGGTCTTTTGCTAGTGGTCTTTCGCTTAGCATATTCTTGAGGATCATCCACGTTATAGCATGTATCAGAGCAGTACGTAATACCTTTGTGTTGTTGAATAGTATTCCAGTGCATAGTTATTTCCCATTTTATTACTTAATGGTTGATGGACATTTGACTGTTTGTTAGGAATATTGGTGAACAAGTCTTTGTGAGGATATACATTTTCTAGTTTTGCTTTTAAGCTCAAAAGATTAAATAATATCAAAAAGGTATTCAAAGTCATGATTTTTTCACAGATTATGTAAATTATTCCATAGAGAAAATTGTCAGATGTTATACTCTGTATAAAATAAATATACACCCTGAAAAACCATTTAAAATAGAACAGCCCTGTTGAATTGAAAGTACAGAAATGCATTTAGCATATGTTTAATACACAGTAGGTCTTTAAATAGTGGTGATGATTGTTGTCACTTTAAATGATAGTGTGCCTAAGCCTACATGCATGTTATTTTTTTCCTTTTTATTGAATTTATTAGGACGACAATGGTTAACAAAATTTTATAGGTTTCAGGTTCACAATTCCACAACACATCATCTGTACACTGTATTGTGTGTGTTCACCACCCCAAATCTTATTTTCAAAAAATTCTAACTGAAAATTATGTAGTATTTTTATTAACTTAAAACTATTTTAAAGATAAAACTATGTTTCTAATCTTAATAAAAGCTAAGTGACATTTAGAAATATTGAAGCAGTTTTCCCAAGAAGTGTCAGTTTATTGGTATAGTTTTAGTTAGCATGTTCATTTGAAAATGATATAATGCATGTGTACTTGTATATGTGTATAACTAAAACCTGTGTTTTTATTATTATTTATAGGATTTGCTATCACAGATGCATCACTACAATGCTGGGGTTAAACAGAGTGCTCTTCTTGGACTTAAAGACCTTTTGTCTCAATACCCATTTATAATTGATGCACACCTTTCAAACATATTAAGTGAAGTTACTGCTGTGTTTACAGATAAAGATGCTAATGTACGATTAGCAGCAGTTCAACTTCTTCAATTCCTGGCCCCCAAAATACGAGCTGAACAAATTTCTCCATTTTTTCCTTTGGTAAGTGCCCATCTCTCTAGTGCCATGACTCACATTACTGAAGGAATTCAGGAGGACTCTCTAAAAGTTTTGGACATTCTGCTGGAAGAGTACCCAACTCTAATTACTGGCCGTAGCAGTATATTGCTTAAGAATTTTGTAGAACTTATTTCTCATCAGCAGCTGTCCAAAGGATTGGTAAATAGAGACAGATCCCAGTCCTGGATACTTTCTGTAAACCCTAATCGGAGACTCACTTCTCAGCAGTGGAGGCTGAAAGTCTTAGTGAGACTCAGTAAATTCCTTCAGGCCTTGGCAGATGGATCCAGTAGGTTGAGAGAAAGTGAAGGACTTCAGGAACAAAAAGAAAATCCCCATGCCACTAGCAACTCCATTTTTATCAACTGGAAGGAACATGCCAACGACCAGCAACACATCCAGGTTTATGAAAATGGGGGTTCACAGCCAAATGTCAGTTCACAGTTCAGGCTACGGTAAGAAGGATTTCAGTTATGTCCACACTCAGTTTTCCTGTATTGAATTATAACTGCCAACCATTGACGGCTAATGGTGGGAAGACATACAGTTGTCTTTCATAGTTTTCATGCAGTTACTCATGATTTGGTTTTATTTATTGATGGGAGGAGTCATTTGAAAGTATATTAACTTATTCGTTTCTGGCAAAGCCTAATGAGAAGTAAAACTTGATAGACTCTTGGCTTTAACTTCTTAGAATTTTATTTTTCTTAACTAGTTTTGATCAATGTAATTATCAATTTATGGTTCCTCATTTTACTGGTACTTTATATTTAAGATGTATATTAAACAAGGAGTAATATTTTTTAATCATTAAATTTTTTTTCATTCTTACCCTTCTCCGTTAGATACCTGACTGGAGGACTAGGCAGTGTGGATGAAGACTTGTCATCTACTGAAAGCTTAAAAGGATTTATAGAGATAATAATTCCATTGCTGATTGAGTGCTGGATTGAAGCTGTGCCTCCACAACTAGCTGCTTCTTTTGGAAATGGTGTAGAACGAGAACCACTGCAGGTTATGCAGCAAGTTCTTAATGTTATTTCCCTTCTGTGGAAACTCTCTAAACAACATGATGAAAACTATAAATTGGTGAGAACTAATGGGTTCTTTATTTTCTTAGTAATGCCTTTTATTATGAATGGGCAGATTAGACATCAGCATATTACTACTAATTGGTTATGTAGTTTCCAAAAAATTCGCAGGGTTTAACTCTTAAGTTTGTTTCTTACTTTTGCCCAAAACTACAAATTAAAATAATTTTGTGAGATTATTAACTGAATATTAAAAATTTTTTAAACTGAAGTGCATAACTTTTAATGTGCTTATTTTCATTAGCTATTACAGTAGGGTTACAATTTGTTTGTCGCAGATTATGTAGGAACATTATAGTATCTGTAGGCGTCTTCTAGGATTTAAAAAATTGCTTGTAATGTAGTCTCTTCTGGTTTGTACCACATTGCCAAGTTTAGTAGAAATGGACCAAACTGAAGATCTCATAACCAGCCCTGAGTTTTTAAACTACTACATTTTAGAGAAGCCACACACAATATTGCTGAGTGTATGCTCTTTTATTTTGATAAAGGATGTAAGATCAGAAAACATTTCTAAAAGTTACCTTTACTATAGGTAAGCTATAGTTGTAGATACAGTGTGAGTGACGTTAAGTGAATTCCAAGTCAGGTAACAGTTTCTTACTAGAAAGTTAATAGTGAAGACCTGTTTCTTACTGAGTAAAGTTTAAGCGTATTGTTTGGGGAAGAATTGAACATTGGTAGCTCCTTAACAGTGATTTTACGGTGAATACAATATAGTGCATGGTGTAAGTAAGGAAGAACTATCTCTAAGATTAATTGGTGATAAATTAATATGATAGCATACTTAAAGAGGGCAGCTGCAGGAACAATACTTTAAAGCTTGTACCATTTGGTTTATAGAATTACTGCAAGGACTTGAGTAGGTGTGAAACCTTGAAGTTGACTATGTACAGAACTGACAAGGCAGTTTTTTTGTTTTATTTTTGTTTCAAGCTGTAGTTTACAGTGAGTTAGTAAGCCACATAAAATAAGACTAGAGATAAATTTAAAATAGTATTTGATAATCTTAATAAACATTATGTAATTATAGTATGGTGTGTGTTTAAGAGCTTGCTCTATTGCCATTAACAAATTTACCCATCTGTAGGGATGTTTGAAGACTTGCTTTTTCAAATAGGATGGCATTTCAATTATATTTTGGAGCCTGTCATATAATATATAATTCTTAACATATGTTGGCAAGAAATAGATCATGGTTAGGGGTATAGTTATGATTTTACAAAAGCAAACCTTGCTCTCCTTTATGGCAGTTAATCTGTGACGTAGGCTAGTGACAGTAATAGTGCAAACAGCTTCTTAGAAAAGTATATATGATTTGCAGTCTTGAACGGATATTTTTTCATCATAAAATGAAAAGTTCCTGATAGTCAACGTGGACCTAGTCTTTCCTTCATTTTTAGAAAGCTGAGATAAAAATTCCAAGCATTTTGGTGTTTGGGTGCCCATGAGTATTGTTGAATTTTTGTTATTGCTTTAGTAATAAATAGTATTTGTAGTTAGATAGAATGGTAGGACCAAATGCAAATTCATTAATTGTGCTAGCATTCAGATGACACTGAGAATCTGAACACTACCTTAATTTTATGGATATTTGAAGTATACTTTCGACTCTCCTGTGCTATTATAACATGACTGTATTTATTAGCAATTCATTAACATAGGATGATAAGTTCAGAAGACTTGCATAGACTATTGGAGGCTATGTAGAATACTAAGTTGGAATACTGTATGTATAAAATTGAAATAAAGTGAGGGGGGATTAATTTAAAAAGGAATGATATTTAAAAACAACCACTGGTATGGCAAACTATCATGTTGAATTGTTAATAATTAAATCTATTATCTTAGAGACAAAGGATAAATATGTATGCTACTTGTACAAGGGGCATGAGAATGCATTTTAGTTAATTTTTCGTTATCATTCTTACTGTTAGTTCCCCTCTCATTACCTTCAGTTACAGTTTAGTAGTTAAGATATTGGGTCATTTGTAACAGCTCAAACTTTAGGAAGAATGAATAACATTCCTTGGCCTTGAACTGAAGTCGTGTACCACAGGCTGAATTGTAGCACTTTTTTTCTCAGAAAATGTAAGTTTTTTTGTTGATAAATTGGAATCCTCATTCAAGGTAAAATCTTAGAATCACTGACTCCCTACTTGTAGGTTTTGCTAAATGCATTTAGTTTGTTAGTATTCGCTGGACAGTTGAGGAGTTGCATTTTTATCCAGGTAGTATTTTTTTTAAACCTTTCTAGAAATTTGAAATCTTTGATCTTTGTGTTGAAAAGAAAGCTCAAGATACATTAAATCTTATTTGCAGTGGCTTGAGTACTCAGCTCCTGGGGTTGCTAATTTCTGATACACTATGTGTATCCTTAAAGGGTAGCTTGTTTTAAAAATGAAATACAATTTAGCATTAACTTTTTAATTTACTTCAGTTTTTGGGGTCCTGTACTAATAACCTCAGAGTCACTATTATAATTACACACTATAGAAATTTGTTGTGTCTTAGTTAGTTTTGCATTGTAATGCTTGCTACTTTTTGTCCCTATGTGTCATTGCTGTTGTCTTTTTCTCATGAGGATTAGAATTTTTGAAGAACAGTCAGGTACAATCATTTATTAAAGATAATATTGAGTATCTGTAAATATGGATGTTTAAAATTTGAGTCCTCAGTCACATTAACCACATTTCAGATGTTCAGTAGTTACATGTGGCTAATGGCTACTGTATTAGCACAGATATCGAACAATTCCATCATTGCAGGTAGGTCTGCTGAACAGCACTGCCCTAACTACATTGTACTAGGTGCCAGTGTAGGCTCTGGGAGTACAGAGAGAAACATGCCTGACGAGGTGCTTGCCTTCACAGTACTTACCTTTTGATGGGATTGATAGATGGTAAACAAATATTAATGGCAGTACTAGGAAGAAAGATGAAAGTAAAGCAGGACAGAATATGTGCTGGGACAGAGTGAGGGGGAGTTATTTAAAATGGGAAGTCAGGAAATGCTATCGTGACATTTGAATACCACTGAATGAAGAAGTAAGTCTTGTGAATATCTGTGGGAAGAACCTTCTAAGCATACAGAACAGCAAGTGCAAAGGCCCTGAAGTGAGAACAAGTTTGACATATTTGAGGAATGCAGGAAGGACTGTGCATGTGAGATACTGGGGGAGTGGTAGAAGTGACAGTGACCAGATCGTGTGGGACCCTGTGGTCCATAGTAAGTAGTTCGGATTTTTACCTGAATGAGGTGAGAAGACATTGGAGGGTATTGAGCAGAGGAGTGGCATCTTCTGAATTATGTTGATTTGACTTTAATGTGTTGAGTTTACAAATAGAACACTGATGAACTCAGCTTCAGCAAAACTGTGAACCCAAACTCCAGACCACCTATCTCATGGATGGTGAGTCCTGCTCTACCTACACACCTATTCCCTTTCTGTATTATTTTGAAGACTGATTTATGTTTTATAAGGTCACCCTGGCTGCTTACTAGAGAATTGACTTTTGTGGGACAAGAGGAAAAGCAGGGAGAGCTGTTGTAATAATCTAGGTAAGAGATAAGTGGCTTGGAGTAGAATAGTAGGTAGTGGTTGAAGTGATGTGAAGCATCTGGATTCTGGTAAAGCCAGCAGAATTGCTGGTGTATGTAGTGAAGGAAAGAGGAGCAAGGATGATGCCTGTGTTATGGTCCAAATGACAGTGTGGCTGCTGGCAGGGGGGTGGGGGTGCGGTTCAGTTTATTCATGTTAAATTTAAGGTGCCTGTTAGAAGTTTAAGAGGATATGTTGGGACTACATTTGTAGGTCAGAAAGAAGAATCCATAAAGGGGTACTAAGGAGCTGTATGGTTACCAGCTGTTTTAGCACCCCAAGAAATTCTTCTCAGTCTGGCAAAATGCAATGGTTAGTCCTCTGGAGAGGAGGAAATAAAGAGTGCCGTAATCTGGAATTAAGACAGTGTTTTGAGTAGGAGAGAACGATAACATTCACAAATACTGCTTAAGAATTTTAGGAGAAGTACATTGGTATATGAAAGTGTTGAATACTTTCAATGGGAAGTAATGAAGTTGCTGGGAAATAGTGTTATAGTATAAATAGAATACTAGGTAGAAACTTGTATATTTTATAAATATTGCATTAGTGGTTCAAGTTCATGGTTTTATTCAGTCTTTATATTCTGCCTTTTTCTCTTAAACAGTAGATAAAATGCAAGTAAAAATAATTATTAAGCACTAAAAAGATCTGTGGGTGAAAATTGGATGCTCTAACGGTTTATTCTGATTTTTAAATTTACATATCATATCATATGAGCAGAAGGTGTATTATAAGGACATTTATAGTTGAATATTGACAAGTTGTCAAATTTCTGCTTAAAGTTTTATTGGTTATTTTAAATTGTTTCTAATAGGTTTTATAATCTTCGCTTATTTTCATAGGAGTCATGGCTTCGAAAGAATTATCTTACTGATTTTAAACACCATTTTATGAGTCATTTTCCATATGCCTTAAAAGAAATAACCAAGCACAGAAGAAAAGAGATAAATAAAAGGTATTGTGATTCTTTGTCACTATATAGACTTGAAAAGTTGTTTAACCTGAAATAATCAGAAAATAATTAGCCTTAAACTGGAATTTTCTACATTGTGAAGTATTTAGAACTAAAAGTAGCAGAAGTTTGATCTTGAAAAAGTCACTTTAAGCCTTGAGAGTTTTTTTTGTCTTTTGTTTTAATCTGTAAAGTGAATATTTTATGCTAACCGAGTGTCAGTATCATATGATATAAATATGAATTTAATAAAATTTGTTGAGATGGGTGGTTTATTTGAGAGAGGCACTATGTGATTGCATATCTCAAAGCAAGAGAATATTTTAAAAGTCTTGTAGTTCTGCTCTCATTTATACATGAGGAAACTGGTCAAATGAAACTATATCAGTAACAACCTGAAGGAAGAGTGATAATTGGAGAAAAATAATTTTCTAAAATAAAGAAAGGGTTATAGACCAGAAGATGGAGTTAAAAAAGTGTAAGCCTCAAAACTATTTAAAATGTTTACCTCAAGTGAGAACAGGTAAATGTATAAACAAGTTCATAAAATTTGACAAGCAGATAAAAGCTAGAACATTTAAAGTGCAGTTCTCTCAAATGAGCAAACACTGAAGGGATCTTGAAGTCTGTCAGAAACTTCTTAAATTTACCAACAGGAAGAAACTACCTGGAGGATCTGAGGCTGTATGAGTTGGGTTCAAAGGCTGTGCTCAGAAATGATAAGCCTATTGCAGGCAGATGAGCTTTTCATTCATTCACCAAATACTTCTTTTGGTTGCTTACTATAAACAAAGTTTCCTAATAGAGATAATCAGATGTCTTAAGGTATGCCCCTTGTTCTCCAAAGTGATGTCATAAAATTGTTAAAATTAGTAAAATCATAAAGTTGGTCAGAGTGTCAGGGTCCATTCAGAAGACAGAAACCACACTATTGATTTTAACAGAGAACTTAATACAAAAGTTGCTGAGTAGGTATTGAAGAACCGAAAAGACGAAAAGGAAGAGTAAAGTATTACAGAGGTAACAATTGCAGGAAGTGGTGACTTTCTCTAGAGCTGGGAGAACAGAGAAGAGGGGAAAGGCTGTGTGGAGCCAAAACTCAGACCTCTGGGAAGGGGGTGGTGCTCAGCTTGTGGTGATGTCTGAGATCAGAAGAAGGGCCTCTGGGGCTGGGGTCCAGAATGCTGCCAAGGAGGTTCTGGCTGCCTGGTGCTGGTGTTTCTAGGAGCATGATGATGCTGGTTCTGTGTCAGAAAAACTGCCAGCTAGACTCACCTATGGCTGTAGAGTGACCTGCTGCTGGGTTGTTGGGTTGCACTGGCTGCAAAAGGAAGCAAAAACAGGACTAGGAACCAAACAGAAAAGAGAGGTCCCTTCTTCCTCCATAGTTTTTCAGTATTTTTTTATATCCCTTTATTGGTGGAGCCTAACAAGAAGCCAGCTGTAAAGGGGGGAGGGGAGGGGGAAGGTTTGAAGCTGAGAAACAATAGCTCAAAAATTGGCAGGAGGAAAAGTTTATTTACGTATGTAACCAACATAAGTGTCATTGGAACTATACAGTTATAATGAAGAGTAAATATTTGGGCATGAATATGATTGTAGCAGGCAGAAATGGAGCAAGGGATGAGAGGTTGTACTACCTGGAGGAGATAGCATACAAGAAAGCTGTATAATTATGTAAGGGAGAGCATGGGACAAATCTGGGTCAAATCTGGTTTCTGCTTTTCACTGGGCTTGATCCTGAAAATCACTTCTTATCTCTGGAGTTCATTTATCTTTTAGCCTTGATCCATTAGGCATTGAAGACCTGTGGTTGGATCAAAACTGTTTTAGAAGATTAATTTAGGATAGCAGTGTTCAAACTTTTTCATTTCATGGCACACATAAAGTAATTACTAAAATTCTGCAAGATACAAAAAATTATTCTTTGCCGATCTGACAAAAAAGTATAATTAAAAAAAATATTTTCTTTATTTTTAGAGACAGGGGAAGGGAGGGAGAAAAAGAGGGAGAGAAGCATTGATTTGTGAGAGAGACATCGACTGATTGCCTCTCCCACGCCCCCATCTGGGGATCCAGCCAGCAACCCAGGCATGTGCCCTGACTGGGAATCCAATCAGTGACCTTTTGGTTCACTCAATCTACTGAGCCACACCAAGGAGAGGGGAAAAAAAGGTATAATTTTGATTCATTCACACCAGATGGCTATTGTGTTGGCTGTTGTCATTTTTTTATTTGACAGTCTAAGGGAAAAGAGGTCAGTGCCCCTCACTAAATAGTCAAGTATTACATATTTTAAAAATTCTTGTAGCACACTGACTGAAAGTCACTGATTTAGGGAGGGTCTAGAGGGGCCAGGGAGTGAAATAGGGACATAATTTCTTAAGCACGATGTTGGCGCCCCCAACCCCATGCAGTTTTCTTACTATAGCAAGAGTTTTTTGTTTCGTTTTTTTAAAATCATCACCCGAGGATAGGTTTATTGATTTTAGGGGGAGAGAGAGAAACATTGCCTCCTATAAGTGCCCCAACCAGGGATTGAACCAGCAACCTAGGTATGTGCCCTGACTGGGGATTGAACCTGCAACCTTGTGGTGTATGGGATGATGCTTCAACCAACTGAGTCCCCTGGCCAGGTCTAGAGCAAAATTTTTAACTCAGTCTGTGGATAAGTTTCAGAAAATCATAAACTCTTGAATAGAATTGTATGTGGGTGTTTTTTGGTAAGAGAGCTCATAAGAAATTCATCAAAATGAAAATAATGGTTAAGATTTTGGAATTTAGTAGATCATTAAATATAAGTAAATTATCCAAGAGTAAATGAGTGTACTGTCAATATTCGACAAAATTATTGGATACAATATGTGCAAAGCACTTAGTATACTACATATACTATGTACTAAGCATTTAGTGGTAAAGAAGATAGATAGTATACAGTGCAATGACAGAGACATTTATTTCTGATTCTTGAATCAGTGACCAAGTGTGATAAAGTTAATGAAAGAAGGGTTTAGGTTAATACAAGATTATATAATAAGGAGCGGTCCAGATCTTCATGAGGGGGGAAGAGTTCTAGGGAAGGCTGCCTGATGAATTGATTTGTGCCAAGATACAGAAGGTGAAAAAGGAGTTAACTCAATGAAGATACTGAGATGGTGAAATTGTGAAATTGTTGGCAAAAGTATATTGGCAGTAGAACAAACTTAGTCTTCATCAGGTTCCTCCGTGAATTGTTTTTAGGGACTACAGGCTGCCCTCTTACTTCGTAAGGAAGTACACTGACTGCTTAGCAGATAGCTGTGGGGGGCAGCACAGGTTCAAGCTAGGGGAGCCAGTAATGGGTTAGGTCAGTGGGCTTCACACTTCATGCGCCACCCAGTTAATTTTTGACCTGATACCTAAGTGTTTTCATATTATGTTGAAATACAGAGTTACAAAGGATGTTGTTTATTTTTATTTTGGTAAAGTATACATTACATAGAGCTTACTATTTTAAGCACTTTTAAGTACAGTTCTGTGGTATTCAGTACATTCTTGTGCAGCCATCACCAGCATCCATTTCCAGAATTTTTCATGTTCCCAACTGAGATTCTAGTCATTGAACAATAATAACTCCACGTGCTTTCCTCTTCCTAACTCCTGGGAACTGCTGTTCTACCTTCTGTCTCTATTAACTATTCTAGGTACCTCACATAAATAAAACCATACGTGTGTGTCTTTTTATGGCTGGCTTAGTTGCACTTAGCCTGATGTCTTCAAGGTTCATTCATGTTGTTGTACATCCCAGCATTTTATTCTTTTTTAAAATAGACTTTTTTTTTTTTTTTTAGAACAGATTTAGGTTCAGTCAAATCAAGAAGAGTTCCCATATACTCCTGCTCCCACCGATGTACAGTACAGCCTTCCTGTCAGCATACCACACCAGACACTGGAGTTGTACATTGTTCCATGGATACATCTTTACCACCTGGTGTCCATGGTTTACATTAGGGGTCACTCTTGGAATGCTTTTGGTGTATCCACCATGATAGTATCAAACAGTATAATTTCACTGTCCTAAAAATGCTCTGCCTATTCATCCCTCCCTTCCACCTGATTTTTACATGGTTTGATAGCCCATTTCTTTTTATTGCTAAATATTTCATTGTATGGGCGTATTGCTGTTTATTCAGCTACTGAAGGACCTCTTGGTTGCTTCCATATTTTCATTTCTTTTTAAGGCTAAGTAAAATTCCACTGTATGTATATACCTTATTTTGTTTATCCATTTGTCAGTGGACAGTTAGGTGCTTTCTACTTTATGGCTGCTGTGAATAATGCTGTTATTATGAAGATTGGTTTCCAAATATCTGTTCAAGTACCTGCTTTCAATTCTTTTATTATATCAAAGGATAGAATTTTTGGCATTATTGCAAATGTTGACATTTTAAAAATTCAGTGTAGTTGAGTGGTCTCTACAAAAACTTGATATTTGCACTCATAGTTTATTAGTTTATGTGGTAATTATTCTAATGAGGTAATTCTAATATGTACTGAGGACAGATCCAGCTATGTCTTGCCTTTTGTTTGCAAATCAGAAGTTCACTGCTGGCTAGAGAAGTCTACTGATTGGGAAGATTTTCCAGTATGTTGGAAAATTAGTTTATTTTTTCAGAGGGAATGGAGAGCTTTGATTGATTTTAGCAAGTTGAGATTGATTAATTGATAGTTGGGTGGTTGGGAATTCATTGCAAAGTATATTAGAAAAGGATGCTTTTTCATTTGTGATAGTGATAGAAAGTTTCTTTTAGAAATACTTGTTTTTAAAAAGTGAGCTATATTAAACATAGTAAATAATAGTTCAGACAGATGTGAATGGTTACATTTTAGAAAAATATACTAAGAAATAGATTTCTTTGTGGGAATCTGAGGACAGAATTAAGCTCCAGAGAACTGAGTACTTACAGAAGCAGAAATCAAAAGGAAGTTGACTTACACTTTCACTCTAGAAGAAATCTGAGCTCCATATCTCTGTATAATTAAATTGAACAGAAATGTCTGTTAAGGCTAAAAAGAAAAGATAATTTGGAACAGTATATAAGGTTACTTGGTAAAAAGAGATTTATTGGATGTATTGTATCTAGAAAGATTTCCTGACTGATTTAAATAAGGACCCCATTAAAGATCCAGAATCTGAAACTCTTAAGGACAGGTATCACTTTGGGAGATTCTTACGATAAAGGAATAGAACAGATTAGGCTGGGTTTGTGAGGAAAGCTTACTGGGCTTTCCTGTAAGCAATAGGTCATTGTTGCTATTGTGAGACAGTTTATTCTAGTTAGTTAGCTTTTATTCTTATGCCATTTATTTAAGACAACAGTTCTCAAAGTGTCTGTGATGCCCTGTCTACAAGAGCAGAGCTATTTTCACAATTATATTAAAACATTATTTGCCTTTTCATTGTTTCGGTATTTGCATTGATGGTACAAAAACAGTGGTGGGTAAAACTGCTGCTCTCTTAGCATGAATTAAGGCAGTGGCACCAGACAGTACCTGTAGACATTGTATTCTTCATCACCATGAGCTCACAGTTTAAAAAGAGCATGTCAGTTTCACTTCCAAATGTCTTTAATAAAGCAGGAAAAATTACTAATTTTATTAAGTCACAGCTTTTGCAAACACATTTTTAATATTCTGTGTGATGAAATGGTAAGTATGCATTAAGTATTTCAGCAGCATACCAAAAAATGGTTGTCTTAAAAAAATATGTGTGTGATTATTCAATTTGTGTGTTTTTTCCTGTGATGGACACAATTTTAACTTGAAAGAATGAATAACAGACAAACTAGGGTTATTCAGGCTTGGGTATTTGGTAGATATTTTCTCAAAAATGAACAAAGTGAACCTATCAGTTAAAGGAAGATAGCTGACAATACTTTTGCCAATGATAAAATTTGAGTGTTTAAACAAAAATACTATCCTGTAGAACTTGTATTCACCACTTGAATCCTATCCATGCTTTTTTCCTCCCTTTTTTGCTCTTTATTTCTTAATGGTAAAATTCCCAGTCCTTAGCTAGACACATGACTACAGAGAATAGAAACTAGATTTCATAGCTTCTTTTGCAGCTAGGAGTGGCCATGTGGGTAACTTCTGTTAAATACCTCAGACTTTTTCCCTCCAGTATAAGACTTGTACATTGAGTTGTTGGCCACCTCTGCTTGGAGTTATATCACAGACATGTTAAGCTCAACATGTCAAAAGTGGAGTTTTCTGAATTTCTGCTCCTCCTTTCTCTGCTGTATCATCTCCATCTCCCCAGTCACCAGTGTAGATAGAACTCTTGACTCCTCTAGTCCCCACTCTCAAAATTCAACATACATGTATACATTTAAGCAAACTTCAAATTTAGCTAATTTTTATTTTTCCTAAATGTCCCCTCCTTTTCTGGTCTCTGTCAACATTTGACCCTGGTTCTTGGATGTGTCCTCTCTTGCATGGATGGAATAGCCATATTACTGCCTCTCTGGTTATAGTCTTAGAACTCTCGGTTTCCCTTTTCATCCACAGAATCATCCATCTCAAAGACGGTTTTCAACCATTTTACTCTTGTGCCTACAGAATTAATTTTACTGTCCTTAGCCTCAAAATCTGATCCCATTTTTACCTTTGCAGGCTTATTTGTCACTCCGAACCCTACACTTGATGCTCTGGTAGCATCAGATTTCTTTTCCTTCCCATGTATTTGTGGTTCCTGAATACTGTGTCCTTCCTTGTGCGTGCTTGATACAGAATTAACGTTTTCCTTTATTTTTTTGTAAGATTTATTTTTAGAGAGGGAGAAAGAGGGAGAGAAACATCGATGTGCGAGATACATCGCTTGGTTGCCTCTTGCTTGCCCCAACTGGGGACCTGGCCTACAACCCAGGCATGTGCCCCAACCTGGAATCAAACCAGCGACCTTTCGGTTCGCAGGTCGGCGCTCAATCCATTGAGCCACACCAGCCAGGCACGTTTTCCTTTAAAATTGTTTAGTTTGAGATATTTTTTATTTTAATCAGCTTCATATTTTTAAAAATATGGAACAGGTTCTGCTGCTGAATATACCTTAGTCTGAAATGGGTAGTTATAGTCCAAGTTGCAAATTTTGTTTTTATTAAGATATTCTGTTTGAGGGTTTTTGTAATGTCTTTCAATTTTGAAGAAAATGTATTTTATTTGGCTAGAAAAAAAAATGGATTTTTTATATGTGAATTATAAAATCAAGTCACTTTAGAACAGTGCATTATCTGGACCAGTCTCTCTCCTTATGTATTTCACACATAAGGAAACTGGCCAGGATAAATTAGTGATTCTATTAAGTCATGATTAATTAGAAGCAGAGTCAAGGTCTGTTGTGAGCTCCATCAATTATAAGTATCTGCTTTAAAAAAAAAACAAAATACTTTGTGTATTGGGGTTTTCAAGTCTTCTTATCTCCAAATACTTCTAAGATTACCAAGCAGTGTTACAGGATCCTTTACTTTTTGTGTTAATAACAACTTGGGTATGAACTGAGTATAGTATAGTATACAGTATAATTCATGACTTCTTAGCAATCCTCATGCTGTAATGAATGGTTTATTTACAAAAAAATGTCTTAAACCTTGCCTTCATACCTATCTTCTTTGCCATTTTTTTTAGAAGGAAATATTTTTTGGCTCATTGATAGATTACTTTGAGTATTTTAAGTAAAGTAGATACAGTAGATGCCACACTTTATAGATGTGTTTGTCTTTGTTTTTAGCATCAAGCATTGCACGATTCTCTCCAATAATGTAGACCATCTCTTACTGAATTTAACCCTGTCTGATATCATGGTCTCCCTGGCAAATGCCTCAACTTTGCAGAAGGATTCCAATTGGATAGAAACAATAAGAAAATTTGTGACAGAGACCCTTGAAGATGGCTCTAGGCTAAATAGCAAGCAGCTGAACAGATTGCTTGGGGTATCGTGGAGGTTAATGCAGATACAACCAAACAGAGGTAGGTGATGCTGCTTTATCTTATTTAAGAGAGGAGCTCTTATGCATGCTATTTAGGGTCTAGCTTTGAATTGGTAACTTAAACATTACAGGTAGTCAAGTTAATTACATTTGAGTTATAAAAGGTATCTAGCATAATTATAAAGGACTGTCTACTTGAACACAAATTGTTTATAGCTCAGTGCATCCTTCTCAATGGATAGGTTCCTTTCTGGAGCAAATTGACAAGATTTCTAGTAGATTACAGAATTGGTGTAAAAAGGGGTAATATTATTAAGAGGAAATGCCATCAGGCCTAATGGTGAAGAAAACCCTCTTCTGATCTAGTTTGACTAGAATTTGAACGCCTTTTCCTTTTATCCTTACAGACTGAATCCTACATTTCTTCTAGATTGCAGTTACATCACATTGTCAGTTTTTAGTGTGGCTTACTATTTTTTCTCATTCAGTAACAAAGCTTTCCTGTTTGTTTTTCATCTTATTCACCTTTCTGATATCCTGGTTTTTGTTATCCCTACTTAAATTTGTTGTCCCTTAGGAAAATGTATACTGTAATGTGGTTGGTTTGACTTTTATATTAATCAGACCATTGCTCTAGGACTTTGATGATAGTCATTAGTTTGTGGGTAAGATCTGCTTTGTTGTAGGAACAAAGCAAACTACCTCTGTGTTTTTAGAGGAATTTGGGGGCTGATGATGAAGTATTTTTGATTTATATATAGTTGTTTTTTTCTCTGTTTTTAGAGGCTACAGAGTCTCTCATCAAGGCAGTTTATACATTGTATCAGCAGAGAGGCCTTATCCTTCCAGTTCGGACTTTGTTACTGAAATTTTTCAGTAAAATCTATCAGAAAGAAGAATTGAGGTCTTGCAGATTCAGGTAAAGTTTAATTTATATTGCCTTTTTTTTCACCGAGTTATTTTGTAGTCTTTAATTTGATAGGGTGTTTAAATTTCTGGAGAAGATCATTCTTTTTTTTTTATCCTAGATGGTTACATTTGAGAAAAGATAAAGTTTTATGAGAAGCATACATAATAGTACCAGTAATCTTTATACACGTAACTGAGCAGTTAAAAGCCTCTTTGCGCCTATATTTCCACTTGTCTACTTAGAGCTGAAGGATAGTTGGAACAATGTACAGCAGCCTCAGCCTTTTCTTTTGCTTCCCATTAAAATCATGGAAATGGAACCACTAGTGACCATTAGTGCTTACTGACATACTGTGGCATATGGCATGAGAATGAGGGCAGTAGAGCTGAGAGAGTTTCTGGCTTAGTTTGGTGCTATCATGTGAGACAGACAACACAAGAGTATTACTAAGGAAATTTTTTTTATAGGGTGAGTTTGAGGTTTATTTAGGACAGAAAGAGATGATTTGCTTGGATATATTTGAGTCTTCACTATAAGTCAGATGCTTTTCATAATTTTTCTGAGTAATTCTCATAGTACTACTATAAAGAGTAGATAGTGTTACTCTCATTTTACAGAAGGAGACAAGCGTAGGTTAGATAAGTTGGTGGGTGTGATCCAAATAATGGGTAATAGAAGTAGCTGAGATTGTAAATTCAGGTCTGTGATGACAAAGGTCATACTTAAAATCATTAAGTTCTTGGGGGACAGCAAAAGCGATTGTTGTTACCCAAGTATAGAGACTTTAGAGCTTTAGCAAGTATACTAAAGAGAACTAAAATAACACAAGTTCAGAGCATCAATAAGTTAATATAGGGCATAATTGATACTGATTAGGACAAATAGTACATAAGGAGTTTAGCAGTGTCTGTGTCTTTTAAGATAAAAATATAATTTAGCCCCCCAAACTTGGTAGGTAAAACCTAGAAAATGCTACAGCTAAATAAATGATGCTGGCCATCACAGGCCCTCACAAGTTTTAAGTGAATAAATGTGTGTTATTGGTACATTATTTGTCATTTTATGGTCTTGTATTTAAATTAAAATTTTTTTTGTTTAAATTTATTCTTGTCTTCCAAATTATATTTTATTTGGTTCTTCCTCGGCCTTTCTTAGATATCGTAGTAAAGTGTTATCCCGTTGGCTGGCTGGTTTACCGTTGCAACTCGCTCATCTTGGCTCCCGAAACCCTGAGCTCTCAACACAGCTTATTGATATCATCCAAACTGCTGCAGCACGAGCAAATAAAGAATTACTAAAAAGTTTACAAGCTACTGCTCTTCGAATCTATGGTAAGAGTTTGCTTAACTGTAGAGGTAATCATTGGTATACTCTGATTTAGAAAAGGAGTTTCCAAGGGAAGCTGTTCAGGTTTTCTTTAAATTATAAATAAGTTATGCCATGATTAAATTACCAAAAGATTCACCACCAAATGATAAATTCATTTTCAGTAGTAAGTATTCTTTATTAGAATAGTTTTAGAGGATTAACAGTAGGTGCTTCTTGCATTCTTAAATTGTCTTTTTAACCACATGCTATTCACAAACTCAAAACTGATCAGGTATTTAAAAAAATATTCCTTTGAAGCTTTCATAGGAAATTACTTATTAAATCATAATGGATATCTTATATGACTTCCATATGTTAATACTTTGATTCATCCCTGGAACTGTCATATTTTAAGCAAATTGAGATATAATTCACATGCCATAGAATTTGCTATATTATAATATTCAAGTCAGTAATTTTAAAAAACACATTCCCAAGGTTGTGCAATCATTATCACTAAATCCAGAATATTTTTATTATCCCCGAAAGAAATTACCCATTGGCCAGACCCTCCCCATTCTCGCTTTTCCCAGCTCCTGGCAACCATTTATCTATTTCTGTCTCTTGATTTTCTTATTCTGGACATTTCTTATAAATAGAATTATGCAATATGGGGCCTTTTGAGTCTGGCTTCTTTCACTTAACAGTGTTTTCAGGATTCATCCATATTGAAGCATATATCAGTATTTTATTTCTTTATTCCTAAGTAGTATTTCATTTAATGGCTATACCACTTATATTTTTCCATTCATTAAGTGATGGACATTTGGTTTGCTTCCACCTTTTGTGGGTATATTTTAAAATATTTTCAGTATTGCTTATATGTAGGTGTATGTATGCACGCACGTGTGTATATGTGTGTGTACATACACAAACAGGTCTTTTGCTATAGGTTGATACTGTAATTGTCACTGTTTAGCAAAAGTGCTTGTTTTTTACTGTTTTGCTTCGTGTCTAACCCCTTTACCTCCATGAAAGTTCTTATTTCAGACAAGACAATTTGGATGTTATGAGATTATTACTGTTGTTAAATATTGGGTTGGCTAAAAAGTTCATTTAGTTTTTTCCATATGATGGCTCTAGTAGCGCGTAGTTGTCTTTAATTCCATTTGAAACAGTTTTGTTAGATTGTACTGTGACAGCTGTCATATCAGTGTGCATTTTATAAAACATCAAAATTGGTGAATCTTTGTAGCCATTTTAATATTGAAGATGGAAGAAGATACACAACATTTTTGGTGTATTAATGCTTTATTATTTCAGGAAAGGTAATGCAACTGAAATGCAAAAAAAGTTTTGTGCAGTGTATAGAGAAGGTGCTGTAACTAATCAAACATGTCAAAATTGGTTTTGCAGAGGTTCTTGGTACTATTGACATTTTGGCCAAATAATTCTTTGCTGTGGGGCTCTGTTATGCTTTGGAAGATGTTTAAAGTTATTGGTAAAAATGAAAAATGGGTCTTACTTTATGGGAAAAAACCATACTTCTTGGCCAACCCAATGAATGTATCTTTAAATAAGTAATGATTATACTCAGTGTTTTATTTTTTAAAATAGCTTAAGCCATACATACATGTTTTATGATCAAAACTGTTTCATGTAATTTATACGATGAAATTCAGCATAATACTGAAAATAATCACAGTTTGCCTTATTAATTTAATCTCTGCTTTGTATACTTTTTTATAGTTGAATTTAATGTGTCCGTCTATCCCACTAGATCCACAAGAAGGCACTGTGGTGGTTCTCCCAGCAGAGTCTCAGCAGTGTTTGGTCCAGCTTATATATTTTCTACCTAGTCTGCCTGCTGATCTGCTTTATCGGTTAAGTCGGTGCTGTATTATGGGAAGACTCAGTTCAAGTTTGGCTGCCATGCTTATCGGGATACTGCACATGAGGTAGCATGCTCAAGTGAGCTGTATTTTAAGTGTATAAAATGTATATCCCTCTATCCCTTCAACTTGCAATTTGTGATGCAGGTTAGGCTTTCAGAATCACACCTTGCTACTACCTTCATTTGTTCTTAATGCAACAATGAAAACTATTGCTAGATAAAGTTTACTAGAGTAAGATTGTTTCAAGTTAATTGTTTAGTGATTTCTATATATAGATTGGAATAAGGGTTGAAATTACCAAAAGCTTATAGTAGGGATTCAATGGCAAGTGAAAGTACTATGCTTAACACTTTGCGTACGGGTGGCGAGAATTCTCGTCACTTCTAAAAGGCATTTAAATTCCCCAGTACGCAATGCGTTAAAACTTCTGGTGTTGCCCTGGCTGGGGTGGCCCAGTGGATTGAGTGCTGGCCTGTGAACCAAACGGTCTCCGATTCGATTCCCAGTCAGGGCACATGCCTGGGTTGCAGGCCGGGTCCCCAGTTGAGAGTGTGTGAAAGGCAACCATGCATTGATGTTTCCCTCCCAACTCTTGCTCCCTCCCTTCCCCTCTCTAAAAAATAAATTAAAAAATAAACTTAAGGTGTTACGGAATTGTGATACAGATCTTCCTTTCAGGGAGCTCAGAATTTAATGTAGCTGGTGAGATAAGTGTGTATTAAGATAAGAAATCACTTGAAATCTGTGTGTGTATATGTTAAAATATGTATAACAGTTTTAACTGTATCAATAAAACTGTACAGTGGTATTAAGTACATTGAGCTTGTTGTATAAACAGCACCACTGTCCGTCTCCAGAACTTTCACATCATCCTAAACTGAAACTCTGTACTCATTGTATAGTAACTCCTCAATCACTGCCCATCCTGCCACTGGTAATCACCGTTCTGTCTTCATGATTTTGATTATTCCGGGTATCTCATGTAAGTGGAATCATAAAAGATCTTTTGCCATTTTGTGTCTTTCTCATTTCACTCAGTGTAACTCTTCAAGTTTCACCCGTGTTATATGTAGCGTGTGTCATAATTTCCTTCTTAAGGCTGCGTAATGCTCCATCATATGTATATACTATTGTATGTTTTATTTATCTCTTAATCTTTTGGTGGATACCTGGTTGTTTCTACCTTTTTTGGCTGTTGTGAGTAATGCTGCTATAAACACTGATTGAAGATCCTGTTTTAGTCCTTTTAATTCTTTTGGCTATATACCCAGAAGTGGAATTGTTGGATCATATGGTAATTGTTTAGTTTTTCAAGAATCTGCCATGCTGTTTTTCACAGTGGCTTTACCATTTTACTTTGAAAGGTTTTATAATTAATGTGTCATAATGTGTGTGTCCCAAAGAATCCTTAAATGCCTTATGTTTGTATCATCAGGTACAGTATTTTAGTATTCAGCGATATTTATTGCTGATCGTGACTCATAGGGTCTGATGTGGTTTGAGGCAGAAATTGAAATCTAGGCTGTAGCTACAGTAAATTTTAATGACCAGCTTCTGTGGGGCTTTTTGTGTAGATTCCCTGCCCCAGTTTAATAGTTAGTGGCTCACTTTACTAGTAAGCTCTCTTGATCTTTGTTTGCCAGTCTTTTCATACCAGTGTAGGACATATTTGAATCCAGTTACCCAAAGTTGGTGCATAACTGATGATAACCTTTTAGCAGAAGAGAGCCATTTGCAACATGTTTATATGTGAAAATTCAAGGCTTATTTCTTTGTGTGTTTGTACATTAGAGAGAGCCTTGGTCTTATTTTTAAGTACTTTAGGCATTCATTAGTTTCTCTTGTTTATCTTTGTTAGAAATTAAAAAATCCCTGTTCTTTGTCTAGTGTAAGCAATTATTTAATGCTAGGCCGCAAAAAAAATTAAATGTTACTCTTTTCTTTCATTTAAGTGATTTTGTTTATTAACTTCCAGTAGAGGGCACTCTGTTCCTTTGATATAACCAATGGAGGATCTGTTTTAACATTCAGTTAAAATCACCCTTTTGAATACTTCCCTTTGAAATTGATTCTCTTTCAGAGGTTCATTATTTTTATAAATATCAGTTATGCTTATGCTTACCTTTTGTCAAAGATGTTTTCAAAAGTTCTTTTGTGAAGATTTGTGGTTATTGTTGAGAAAATATATTAATTTACAGATCATGATAATAGGGGTTCACAATAACTAAATGAAAAGTTTATTGTCTTTGTAATTAAAAGTCCAACAAAGTTAAATTTTGCCTCTTAGTATTTGCATCATCTATTACTATACTTCTCTCTCTCTGTTGATGTCTTGTTCCCAAACTAATCTTTTAAAAAATAATACAAAATTAGGACATTTCAACTTTCTCAGGCCAGTGGCATTATCACCTTACAAGTTTTACTAGATTTAGAATTTAAGAATAATGCTTAGTTTTTCCAGCATGACTATAATATAACTAGACAATGTTTTCATGATCTCTTACCTATACTATTATAATAATCTTACTTCTCAATCCCACCTATTTTGTGCACTGTTGCCAGGTTAATTTTCCTGAAATATTCCTTTAATCATTTCTGACTTTTTTGTCTGTTACATTAAAAAGCATACTTGAGAGTTACTGCTGCTACCTTTTCCCCCGCCTGTTTAGAGAGTTTAGAGTTGGACTTCTCCCTCATAGCAAGATACTTGTGTTGTTACACTGGCCTCTGCTCAGTCCTGTTCTCACCCCTAGTTTATTTACAGCTGGATTGGGGAACATAATACATAAATGTTAGGTAAAAATCTCTTTAAGAAGAGGGAGAAATCCTTGGACTAAGCACCTTGGCTTGGTTTTAAGTAGGATGAATATATGATCTGGTCTTCAAGGAGTACTTCCAGTTTCTTTCTTTTGTCCCAACATAATCATCAATAGTATCCATTTACTCTCAGAAGTGGTCTGGCTTGCACAATATATATATGGGCATCATAGTTTTAAGGACAGCATGATCTATTGTCATTTGTCCAAAATAGATTCCTAAATGGATTTGTACCCCTTTTAGCCACTGGATGGCACAGTTGAGTCCTGGTTTCACTGGGTTAAATACAATTGATAGTAAAACAAAAAGTTAAGTGCTTTCAATTGATATTGGTGATAAAATTTGTAGTCTTAGCTTACTGGGTCTGATCATTCTCAGCCTTTTGCTATTATTCCTGGTTGACATTTGCTCTGTTCCTTTTTAGCTGTACTGTATGTTGATAATTTTTAAAGGAGTCACTGGAAACTGAACTTGTTGCAGGAACCAGATAAACCTCATCTAATGAGAGGCTGCTTTAGCTATTCTCTTGAGACCCCTTCCAATTCTTAGTTGCACTATTGTTAAGTAGAACTAGTTACAGCTTTGCAAAGTATAGGACCATGTAATCTTAGAGTGACTGTAAATGGGAGTAAGTCTAAGGTACTTTGGCTTATGTAGAAAGCTGGAGCTTGTTTAAAGTAAGCAAGATAAGACTTCATAAAAATCAAGTAAATATAGAGTAGCTGAAACTACTGAAAAACAAAACTTAATCTTAGCTCCGTAGAGTATGATTTTTCAAATTGTGTGGAAATTTTCTAAGTTATACCATATACTATGTGGACCAATTATGCTTTTTAATGAAACTTTATGTAAATATAAATAGAAGTTAAAATTTTCATATCATGTCAAGCCTTTACATTTAAAGTTAATACATACTATATGTTTTGTTTAAGCTACTAAATCAGACTTGTTTTCAATTTTTTAAAAATGGTTATATACTGTGTTAATATTCTTGAGTCTTCAAGTTGGTCACTTCTGGTAATAGTTCTCCCATTGTTTATTATAGGTCATCATTTTCTGGATGGAAGTATTCAGTTAAAGACTGTTTGATGAGTGATTCGGATTATTTCAGCTTCTTATTTTCAACACTTACAGGTAACCACATTCACCTGCCAAGTTAAGGAAAAGAAAAAAACTAGTATGAAGATAATCCTGAAATGTACTGTTTTATATGTTTGGTTCTAAGTTTTGAGGATGATAAGTAAACTATCTTAGAATGATTTTTGTTGGTTAATAAGTGGAAATCTTTGAAGGAATATTTGTACCCTATATCGTCCAGCTCTTTAGGCGGGTAGACACATGATTCATCTTTAAATCTCTCCTAGTACAAGTATTGAATACCAAAAACTTGGGAATTACCTGAATGTCATTTTTGTTTGTTTGTTTGTTTGTTTTTTTACTTCTTTGTCTTATTGCTCAGCTTTCTATCTTTGTTTACAGTGACTTGGACATACCTGACTCTTACTCAGAGAGCCAGAGAAAGCCCCACTGTATACCTTTATAAATTGATGAACAGAACGTGTATTTGAAACATGTTTAAAATGTCCAGCTTGCTAGGAAGAGCATCAGATTTTGATTAGCTGTTTTCTGCATTTCATTTGCCCTCAAAGTAAAATCAGTAAAAATGAATCTAGAAATGTCATCATCAGTTAGATGTATAAAATGTATATAATATACTTATTACTATTGTTTAAATGATTGTACTTATTCAATATTTCAGTTTTATACTTGGGTGATGAAGATGAAATTCTTCACCATTTTTTGAAGACTTGCAATTAGGAGACTTAAAATTACTATGTTAGGTCAGAATCCAAAGAGAATTTCACAGATTCTGATAATGAGCTGAATCTAGCAAGATAAATTTTATATGAAAAGTAAATGTAGACTCCTACATTTTATTTGATAGTTTTGGGTGTGTACATTTGAGATGGAGGTGGGGACTATATGTCTTAGTACCTGTCAAAAGGTTTAGTGGTTTTAGAAAGCTCATTAGGAGTCAGTAATGTGATGTGGCTGTCAAACTAGATGATGATGCTTCTTTAAGCTATGTTAATGAAAATATAGTGATCTGAGCATCAAAGCAGAGAACTAGGCTCAGAGGGACTACCTTGCCGGTATTCTGATCATCCTGAGAGCTGTCTTTCAGGAGGGACTCTGGCAAGGTGTCTGTGTAGGTCAGGCCAAGTGTAATAGGGTGGTAAGAGAATCAAGATAGTAATTTGAGAGGGCTATTATGTAAGAGAATACAGAGTTTAGTTTATGTATGGAGTATATTATTTTTACTTGTTCATTTGCTTTTTAAACTTACCATTATTTGGAAAGGTTATGTCTTTAGGGGTAAAACCCATTTTCTCGCTGTATTATAGATTTGGTCAGAACACACATTTGTGTACATAATTATGTGGTTTTTACTGCCTCCATTACTAGCTATTCATTGTTAAAAATATTACATGAGATGCAGAATTTCAGAGAAAACAGGGTAGCTTAAAGAAGAATTTAACTTAAAGGTACGTGTCTCTAAATAAAGAATGTCACTTGCTTTGTAATTTGTGTTTTTAATTTTATTTTGTTTGTACCCAAATTAGGGTTTTCAAAAGAGGAGTTGACTTGGCTTCAGAGCCTTCGAGGAGTTCCTCATGTCATCCAGACACAGCTTTCCCCTGTGCTTCTTTATCTTACAGACTTGGATCAGTTTTTACACCATTGGGATGTGACAGAGGTAATGGTGCATTTAAAAAGAAATTTCTGGCTATTAAAATTCAGTTCATCAATCACCAATGGTTAGTATATATTAGGATTACCTTATATGAGATATTCTCTAACCTGATCCATTTTCTGAAAGGGTTTATGATCATGGCTAGGAGATTGTATGTTTCTAAGAGGAGTGTATTCCATTGTAAGTTATGCCACTAGAAAAAAATGAATTAGCAATTTGAATGATAGAGACAAATTTATTTTCTTTTATCTAGCACAGGGCAGATTGGATGAGTAAGGTGTAAGAAGGATTTGGTATCCTTGAAGGTGGTTTTTTTTAAACAAAAAAGATTATTGAGCAGTTGCTTTGGTTTTGACTTAATATGTAGTTTACTGAAGTTAAATTTAAAGCCCTAATTTTTCCTCAAGCTTTACTGTTCAGCTTACCAATATTTTTTGATAAATATAGTAAGTTTAAGCAGTCATAAAAATATATTATGATTATATTTTATTATGTTTACAAATAATTAAAAATTTAAACTGTTTAACTTCTAATATAGTCACTATTTGTCATGTAGTTCAGTTTTTGACAAACCTTCACAAACGTTAAATCTTAAATATCTAATAAAATTAAATATGATAAATTTAATATTTTAAGTTTTGGTACTATTGTAGTGAAATTTGCATTAAAATCACTAGTTTAAATTAATTACTGACATGTTTTAAATTGGAATTATAAGGCTGATCTTTTACCCTAATGGGCAAAAAATTGTCTTATATGTTACAGATATGTAAATTAAATATACTAAAACATCATAAATGTTAATACTAAGTATTTGATTCTCTGAAACATTTCTATAGTAATTAGTTTCTATTCTCATTTCTTCAGTTTCTTTCCTTGCATTGAAAGGTACTTGCTTAGTAAGAATGTAATTATTTCATCCGCAAATTATTTTGGTTTCAGCCTTTCTTGCAAATTCTGAGGTTGTCTTCTCTGCTAGCTAATTTTATTTTTATGATTAAGAAGGCCTCTGGCCAGGATGCTTGACAGTATTCTTTCCTTATAACTCCTAATTGCCAGGCCAGCTCTGTGTTTTAAACCTTTTTGTCAGTGTTCCAGTTACAACCTACTTCCATTTTATTGCAATACCTATTGATGGTATTCAGCGGATCTATTTACTTCTTCCATTCTGTTCTGAATACTCCTCATGTTCTTCCCATATCTTAGGGTTATACCTTTGGTAGATATTTAAATCACTTTTCTCATGGCTTTGACTGATCACAATACTTGAGTCATACCAATGACATTTATCTTCTCTTTATCCACTGCGCCACACCAGCCAGGGCCATTTATCTTCTCTTTGTTGCCCCAGTGCCTGGTACTTTGTTTATATGTAAGTTCTCCAAAAATACTGGATTTTAGAAAGTGAGAAGAAATAATGAATTGGGTAACCAACCTAATTATTTAATATCTAAAAGTTTATCTTATTCCATGGTAAATGAAGAGAACTAAGAAAGGTAGACTTAAGTTAAGGCCTTAAATACTAGATAGGGAAGTTTGGGTGTGCCAGAAGTAGTAAGAATAGTTGTTTTAAAGGATACACTGTTTCTAAATGTACTTAAGCTATCATGATGTATTAGAGAAAGCATTGTATGGGGATTAGTGGGCCCAGATTCCAAGCATTGATTTGCCAATGTCTAGTTTGGTAACCTGGACAACTCACATAACCTTTATCTGGTCGTTTAAATTTTTCATAAGCACATCATTTGTGTAAAGCCAAGAGACAGTTGTCATGAGAATGTGATGTTATATTTCTGAAGTGAACATTTGTCAAGGACATGTACTAAACTTCAGGGTTGCTCTCTCTGAAATGTTAAGGCATAAATTAGGAAAAATCAGAAAGTTTCATTGTGGTTTTGAAATTCTTACTGAAGATTTCAATTTCCTTTTGGATAAACTGTTATATTTAAGCTTTTCATTTGAAAGTACACATTAGAAATATATATATAGTTTTTGACACCCTTAGTGTGAAGACTTATTTTTTAAATTACATTATTTGAATAAGTTATTAATTCGTAGAGTGGGATTTCTTAGTTGTAGTTTTATCTGCCTAGGCTGAAGCTATTTTTTTTTTTTTTAATATACAAAATATTTATATTACTGAACTAGTAACAGTTGATGTTCTTCATGTCTGTAAAACTTTGGAACCACATAGCTGATGTTAAATCTAGTCCATGCCAGCTTCCAAAAAACAGAAAAAATTTTAGTTAGCTTCATTCTTTGATGCCTCATCAAAATTTTCTACGAGATCTGGAACATCATCGTCCTCTTCATCAATGTCTTCTGGTTTTGGTGCTTTGCTATCCAACACTTGCCAAGGGAACTGTTCAGCTAACTTCCTAAGACTTGTTAAACTGTCAGCACCAAGCTGACTTAGTATTCCAGGAAGCATTTCTGTGATTGGTTTGGCTTCTGCATGACCGGTAATTGCAAAGGTGTTAGCGGAAAGGGAAGCTTGGCCTTTGGGATTGTTGAAATGAATAACTGTTCCATCATCTTTAATCATGTTTACCTCTTCAATACCAGCTATATTATTCACAGCCAGTTTTTTTAGAGAACTCTGAAGTTTTTGTCATCGGCTGTAGCTGTTCTATGCACCACCACCTTCTTTCTGCGAGCTGTACCCTTGCCCCATATCCGGACCTGAGCCTGAAGTTTGGCTAACTTTTCTTGATTCATGCTGTTGGTAAATCTGAAGCTGGGAGGGTCCTCTGACACCAGCACGCGGCAAGAGCAAGATGGCTGCCTCTGAAGCCATTTTTTTTAAATCACCTTTTTTTTGAATAGGTGTTCATAAAGAACAATTCAGAAGAAAAGGAGGATAGCAGTAAAAAGTCTTCTTCCATTCTTTCTCAGCCACCCATTTTTTCCTCCCCAGTTTTTAAAAATATTCTTTCAGATATCTTCTTTCTCCACAAATGTCTACATATATGCTTACATTTTCCTCATTTTATAGAAATAACATACTCTGTACACTGATCTGGACCTTGCCATTAATGATGGAAACAGTAATTAACAGGGAAAGATCACAAAGGGAAAAAAGAATCTCCGAACATAGATATCTTTCCCAAATAGAGCTTTCTATTCCAGAGCCAATAAAAGATTTTAAGGTTAATAATTGTCATTTATAAAATATTGAATGGTTGTAAAAGAATATTTTTAACATGAATAAGCTCTGAAGGATAATAATAAAACATAAATCCAATTTAAGAAATAGAACATTTTCCAGAATTTTTGAAGCCCCCATGTGACTTTTCCATCTCCTTTTAGAGTAACACTGTTTTTAATTTTATCATACTCCTGCTTCTTCATAGTTTTGCCAGATTAGTATGTAATCCATACTGTATTGTCTAGTTTTACATGTTACTGAACTAATAAATTTAAAAGGGAAATATTTTAAGTAATTTACTTTTTATTCATTCAGTGTACTAAGACATCTAAATTTGTAAGCAGTAGGTTATTCTTTTTGGTTGTGGTGTAGTATTTCATGGAAGTAAGATTCTGTGACTGGTTCATTTTTTTTCACAGTTTATTTTTAGCGTTCCATTTTATCTACTTTGGGCATATACCCGATGCCTGTCGTTTCAGTGTTTTTATGTGTTTGCTCATTAACACAGCCTACCTTTAGATTATACTCTCTCACTTCACACCATATGTAGTGTGTAATGATAAGTGAGGTCAGTTTTTTCTTTTTGTTTTTCCATATGTAATCTTTTTTACTCTACACACTTTTTTCCTATTAAAAATTTTTCCTTTAATACTTTTTTTCAGTAGTTTTCAATTATGCTGTGGCATTATTTTCTTCATGTTTCTCTTAGCTTGTTGCTTGCTGAGTGTTTTGTTAGGTTTATAGTTTATTGTGTTTGGAAAAAATGTCAGCCATTATTTCTTCAAAAAATGTTTTTGTCCCCTCCTAGACTCGAAATTACATGTGTAGTAGATGACTTGATACTATCCTGCAGGCCTTTGAAATTGTGTGTGTGTGTGTGTGTGTGTGTGTGTGTTAACCCCTTTCTTGTCTGTTTCAAAAAGTATGTTGTCTTTAAGTTCACTGATTTCTTTCCCCCTGTGGTATCGAATATGCCCTTAAGTTGAGCCAAAGAACTTTCTTTTTAATTAAGACTTTTTTTAGAGCAGTTTTGGGTTTGCAGCAAAATTGAAGGGAAGGAACAGATATTTCCTACATACCCCGCTCCCCACACACATTCATAGCCTTCTCTATTATTGACATCTCTTTTCAGAGTCGTACACTTGTTACAATTAATGCATTTACATTGACATAATTACCCGTAGCTCACATTATGGTTCACTCTTGGTGGTGTACATTCTGTGGGTTTGGACAGTGTATAATGACTTGTGTCTATCACGGTATAAAACAGTATTTTCACTACCTTAAATTCTCTGTACACTGCCTATTCTTCCCCCAAACAGTGATCTTTTTATTGTCTTCGTAGTTTTGTCTTTAATAGAATGTCATGTATTTGGAACCATATAGCATACAGCCTTTTCAGATTGAAATTTTTTAAATTAAATATATTTTTGTCCTCACCTGAGGACGTGCTTAATGATTTTAGACAGAGGGGAAAAGAGGAAGAAAGAGAGGGACAGAAACATTGATGTGAGAGAGAAACATGAATCGATTGCCTCTCGCATGAGCCTGACTGGGGCTGAACCTGCAACCTAGGTATGTACTCTGATGGGGAATCGAACCCATGACCTTTTGGTTTATGGGAAGATGCTCCAACCAACTGAGCCACACTGGCCAGAGGAGATTGTATTCTTTCACTTAGTAATATTCATTTAAAGTTCGTCCATTTTTTTAATGGTTTAATATAGCTCATTTCTTTTTAGTGCTAACATTCCATTGTTTAGATGTAGCCTATTTTTATCCATTCACCTACCATAGGGCATCTTGGTTGCTTCCCGATTTTGCCAGTTACAAATAAAGCTGCTACGATAAACATCCATGTGTAGGTTTTTGTGTGAACATAAGTTTTCAACTTTTTTGTTTATAATCAGTCTTGTTTTGGTGCTGCGCCTCTGCCTTACAAGTATCTTTCTTACTCCATTTGAACTCCATCCAGCTCTCTGTGATAGCCTTCTCTGTCTGGGCCACTGAACTTCTTCCACCCACTCCAGGCTGATGGTTACTTAGCTTGGCTCCACCCAATGGCTTCAGAACTGAATTGTTCGGGAAGGGAAGGGAAGGCAGAAGAAAGGGGATTAAGTCGTCATTTACTATTGAATAGGCCTTTTCAACATGGTTTATCTTTTGATAATGAAAATATTCACTGTGCTCATTTTCAGGTGGAAAAATGGCATTGGAAATAATGTTTGTTTACATTATTACTTATAGGTATAAAAGATAAGAAAATTGCCACCTGAAAACTGAGTGGTATCAATCTACAACAGGTTTTATAGAGAAATAATGCATAGAGTTGATTTTTAAGGGTTGACTGACAGTTCTCTTAAATTTAGCTTGATTATCCTTTTCCTAGGGTGGTGTTCTTTCCACCAGTCTTATCTTTCCTCTCTCCTTGTGGTTTTTCTGCATATTTCATTTTTGGTACCATACTACACCAGCTTCTGAAGTTTTCTTACGATATCCAAGAACTCAATGCTGTCTTTCCCTTTCTTGTTTTCTTGAGAACTTAGAAAATTTAAAATATTGCAGATTTGACTCCCTTCTCCTTCATGTTGTTCTTTTCCTATAAACTGTTCTCTCTTACCTTTGGGGAGTAGTACACAGGGTTATAACTAATTCAAACAGGATATTAATATCTGGATCATAAGCATTTTTGTATGATGTTTTTCCACCAGATGGAAAAAAAGCTTTGCCACCCCTTTGTTAACATCCCTCAGATCTTTTTACTGTACCACTTAATAGAAATATAGTCTTTACTTTGGTAAATTATAAGGCACCTAATAGGACTAGCTCAGTGCTCAGTAAATGTTCAGTAAGTAAGTTACTTGGAAAATTAGCCCATATGTGAAGTTTGATTGATTGACTTGATATTTGCATCTTCAGATTCAATTTTTTTTGTTAAGTTTCCCATTAATATGTAGAGCAAGTAGGTTAAAAAAGAATCTGTTGAACTTGTTTCTGACATAAAATGTCCCAATTTGGTTACTGGTTTTCTCTTTTTTTGACAGACAGTTTGTCACAGTTTATTGGTTATCCCTGTCCGAAGCCAGAGCTTTGACGTCCTGCAAGGTGCCATCAGTAAGCATTTGGTAAATATACTTAACTTTCTGTTACGTGAAAAAGCACATAGGTTTCATTGGTATGATTAGGTTTGTCATAGCCTAGGAGAGAATGAGAATCCAGAATCCTAACCTTTATAACCTCTCACAGTATGAAGCTTTGATGAGAACTGAAAAATGTGTTTTTCATGGCAGCTGCCAATTAATTTTTGAGCTTGGGAAAATCCCTTCTTATGCAAGGACCTTACTTTCTGCACCTATACAAAGAAAGACCTGGAAATTATGCCTCAGGTCCTTTGACTTGTAATGGGTTAGTTAACATATGCCTGGTATTAGTGTATTGGGAATCCAGCATCCAGACTGGGGTCTAATTTCCACCCAGAAGATTTGTGGTCTGAAGTATAGGGACATCTCTGAACTGGCTCAAGGCCTGTCACTGGAGGCAGTGAACTCAGTCATGAAAATGACTTGTCTTCTGACCAACATCTCTTGTTCCTATAGGTATTAAATTCACATTAGGTATGCCTGGGTTTTGCTTTTAATTTCCTCCAATGTTTACACTTTGACCTTTGGCTTTTTATTATAATGAAGTATTATAGTACAAAGAAGAGATCTGAAATTTTATCTTCCAGGGACTTTTGTTTGCATTATTTTATAGGCACATTCACACCTTCTTTCCTCCTTTAAAATGTTATTTCCCTTGAGTTGGAAGAATACTGCCTCGAATTCTTGTTACTCTTTCTCCCTACTGTCAACTTCTAATCCTTATCCCTTCTTCTCCAAAGATTCCCACCTTTTTTTAAACCTCTAGTCCACAAATGTATGCCCTTTGACTACATTTATTATCCTAGTAAAAGCTCAACATGCCAGTCAGTCTAGGCCATTATTTTCAGAAAACCTGATGGAGGGATTAAGACCTCAGAGCCTTTAGACTTTTCAATGATTATTTAGTGGTAGTTTCTAGGAGATTTAAACCATGTATACATAGTAACAGGTTTTTACCTTACAGTTTATACAGTAGTATCTAGATGAATTAGGATTCCAAAATGTTCCGTATCTGGGTTTGGGGGCAGTGAAGCAATCAAGTGTTAAGTAATAGTATCTTGACTCCAGTACTTGGTTGTGTGAATGACTCGCTAAATCAAAGGACAGGGGAGGCTAATTGCAAAGTTAATTCTATTCTGTATATTTACCTGGGAAGGGATGGTGCTAGATACATACTAGTTTCCCAGTTTGAGTATAATCCAAAGATCATGTAAATGTGATTGTTTGTATCAAGATTTTCTTTGGATGTATGACTTTTTAAAAATAATGGTATTTCTAACCATTAGTAGAAATTGTAATATCTAGAAAGTTTTAGAAGACTGTCATGAAGGGGAAGCAGTGGATTGGGTTATTAGTATTTCTTGAGTTTGCACGTTTTCAGAGTCATTTAATGTAGAGATTAAATTCTCAAAGGAGAACAGGACCTCAAGGTGTGGCAGGTGACATGTATTCTATATATACTAGTTTTCAGTAGAAGTGTTGGAAGGTTAACTCTCCAGTTATTAGGATTTGGTTTTATCCTGGGGAGGAGGGGAGGGAAGGACGGCTATTGTGTAGATGTCATTAATCTCATTTTTCTCTGCCTAGGTTGGGCTCACTGTAATTCCTGACAGCACAGCTGGCTGTGTTTTGGGTGTTATCTGTAGGCTCCTGGATCACACGTGTGCACTTAATGAGACTCTACTGCCGTTCCTGGCTTCTTGTTGCTACAGTCTTCTGTATTTTCTGCTCACTTTAGAGAAAGGAGAAGCAGAACATCTAAGGAAGAGGTAATAGTTTTTGTGTTCTTCAACTTCAGTTTTTCCCTACCTGTTACATTCCCTCCCCATCAATCAGTCATTTTAAAAAAATTCAGAGTGAAAGAGAATTAGATTTTAGTAATATTCTAAATTCTCTTTCAGAGTTTGTATAAACCTAGCTAGCTTTTTTCTTTTTTTATTGAATTTATTTGGGTGACATTGGTTTATGAAATTCTTTCAGGTATACAATTTTATAATATGCCATCTGTATATTGTATTGTGTTCATCACCTCAAGTCAAAACTCCTTCTATCACCAGAGCTGCTGCTTTGTTCTTTCATGAATCCCCTTTGTGCTGTGAGAAGTTTTCATTTTTATTTTTATTTTTTAAGCAACTCATTTGAAGATTTAGATGGCATTCTAAAATTGTTTGAGAGCTTTCCTTATTAACATTGCTGTAGGTTTACTAAGAAAAATAATTCTACCTTTAGAAGGATGGGTTTATTAGTATAAGCCTTTGTATTTTGTTTTGGGCTTCATTAGAATTAGCCAGAGTAGAATTTTAAATTCTTGGACTTTAGGAAATAGTTTCAGATGCTGTTGTTTTAATTAGTACTTTTGTTCCTATATAAAATTCAGAC
Source organism: Furipterus horrens (assembly GCF_987537825.1). Classification (NCBI taxonomy): domain Eukaryota; kingdom Metazoa; phylum Chordata; class Mammalia; order Chiroptera; family Furipteridae; genus Furipterus; species Furipterus horrens. The sequence continues at coordinate 177,964,358 of NW_028327174.1, read as the reverse complement.
TAAAGCTTCTGGGATAGTTTGGAAGATTTCAGTTTTATTTTAAAAGTGTTCTCATGCTTATGTTCTTGTCGGTATGCCTATTAAAATTCATTGTGGGAGGTTTTAAAAAAACAACAGATGAGCAAATAAAAAATAGAAATGATTCCGTCACCTGTTGGTACCCAGGGTTCTGGTATTTTTCTTGGCTTGGCAGTTTCTGTTGTGGTGTTAAAGGTAGACTTCTCAGGGTTACTCACCTGTTCAGTACACTTGTGTTTGGTATGATGTAGAATCCATAAGCCCTTGCAGCACAGTGTTGGCTAGTGAGGAAAATACAATGGAACATTTCAGGAGTAACTTATAAAACCCAAGAGTTAGCAATTGTGGAAATAGGAATTTGAAACCCAGCAGAACTGAAGTGGCTTTCTCTGTTCTTACAGATTGTGTAGTCTGTCTCGGCCTTTGCCTGATTATTAGCTATATCTATAGACTGGTTTTCTCTTTTCTCCTTGCACACGACTATCCCAGCTTGCTGTGCATGACTCAAAAGTTGCATAAAGTTCTCCAGTTCCTTTCCCTTTGTTAACCATTAGTCTGTTTTCTGTGTCTATGTGTCCATTTCTATTTTATTTTGTTTTTTAGATGCCGTATTTAAGTGAAATCATGTGGTATTTGTCTTTATTTCATTTAGCATAACATTCTCTAGGTCCATTCATGCTGTCACTCGTTGGATTTTTTTATTTTTTTAATGGCTGAGTAATACTCCATTTTATATATGTACCACAACCTTTTTTTTTTTTTTTAATCCTTATCTGAGGACATTTTTTATTGCTTTCAGGGAGAGAGAAAGAAACATCGATTGGTTGCTTGTTGTACGCTCCCCAACTGGGGACTGTACTGTAACCTAGGTATGTGCTCTGACCGAGAATCAAATCTGCAACCTTTCAGTGTATGGGGACACTAACAAACTGAGCCACACTGGCCGGGGCTATACCACAGCTTCTTAATCCATTTGTCTATTGATGGGCAATTGGGTTGCTTCCATATCTTGGCTGTTGTAAATAACACTACAGTGAACATAGGGATGCATATTTTTTTTTGAATTAGTGTTTTGGGTTTCTTCGTATATATACCCAGAAGTGAAATCACTGGGTTATAAGGCAGTTCCATTTTAAATTTTTTGAGGACCCTCTATACTGTTTTCCACAGTGGCTGCACCAGTCTGCATTCCCACCAGCCATGCACAAGGGTTCCCCTTTTCTCCACATCCTCGCCAGCACTTGTTTTGATTTATTGATAGCCATTCTGACAGTGTGAGGTGATGTCTCATTGTGGTTTTAATTTGCATTTCTCTGACAATTTAGGGATATTGAGCATCTTTTCATACTGGGTTGGCCGAAAATTTCGTTCAGTTTTTTCTGTATGATGGCTCTAGTAGTGCTTAGTTGTCTTTAATTTCATTTGTGACAGCTGTCATATCAGTGTGCATTAAACATAAAATATCAAAATCGGTGGATTTTTGTGCAGCCATTTTAATATTGAAGATGAAAGAAGATATGTAACATTTTTGGTATATTATGCTTTATTTAATTTCAAGAAAGGTAAAAATGTAGCTGTAACAAAAACAATTTGTACAGTGTCTGAAGGAGGTGCTGTGACTGATCTAACATCTCAAAAGTGGTTTGTGATATTTCTTGGTCCTGTTGACATTTTGCCAAGTAATTCTTTGCTTTGGGGCTGTCTTAGGTACTGGAAGATGTTTAGCAGCAGCGCTGGCTTTTACTCACTAGAAGCCAGTAATGGGAGATAGCCGACATACTCTCAGAATATCCAAATCAATAAAGTTATTGGTGAAAATGAAAAATGTGTCTTATGGAAAAAAACCATATGTACTTTTTGGCCAACCCATTATTGGCCAACTTCATGTCCTCTTTGGAGATGTGTCTATTCAGGTCCTCTGCCCATTTTAACCAGAATTTTTTAATAAGCAGTTTATAGATTTTGGGTAATAACCCCTTATTGGATATATCATTGGTGAATATCTTGTCCCATTCAGTAGAGTTGTCTTTTCATTTTGTTGATTATTTCCTTTGTTGTGCAAATCTTAGTTTGATGTAGTTCTACGTATTTTTTGTTTCCCTCGTCTGAGGATATACATCAGAAATAAATTCTGCTAAGAGAAATGTAAGAGATTTTACTGCCTATATTTTCTTGTAGGAGTTTTATGGTTTTGAGTCTTAATAGTTAAGTCTTTAATCTATTTTCAGTTTATTTTTGTACGGTGTAAGGAGAAAACACCATGTTTCTTAAAGGGACATTTTCAGTTTTGGGAAATATCAAAAGGGTACTTTTCCTGTATGTGTTGGCTCACTGACTCATCTTTGTTGCTGTTATTGTAGGGACAAGTTGTGGGGAGTCTGTGTCTCCATCCTGGCTCTCCTGCCTCGAGTCCTCAGATTGATGCTGCAGAGCCTGCGGGTGAACAGAGCTGCTCCTGAGGAGCTCGCTGTGGTGGGCCAGCTGCTCCGCCTGCTGCTTCAGCACGCACCCCTGAGGACACACATGTTGACCAATGCCATCTTGGTGCAGCAGATCATCAAGAATATCACGGTAAACAGCACAGAACAATGGTGTTGTACTATGAATACTAGAAAGGATTCAGGGGCAAGGTGCAGTGGGGTGCCCAGGGTTCCATGTATTGACTGAACTCCTGGAATTAAGTCCAGTGTGGTGATTTCCCAGGGTTTCTCCTGTAGTCCTTGTCACTTCACCCAGGGTATTTCTTTGATCCCAGAATCAGCTGTAAAAACCTTAAAATACTCAAACTGAAGGTGGCAGGCAACTAAGTTGGAAAAGATGTAGGCATCGGAGTCAGCTGCTATCTGGATTCTAAGAAGGACTATTAACTGTGATAGTTTTATGCAACTTAAAAAAAAACAAAAAAATTATCTGAGCTTATTTTCCTAGGTGTAGAAATAGGACTAATAGTAACTTTGTTGGTTTTTGATGACCATTGATGAGATCAGCCAAGTTAAAAGTTTTTAGTGTAGCTGACATTTAAGTAACGAAATGTTACTTTCATTAGGAAATTATTTAGCAGGAATAAACTTAAGGCCAATTTCTAGTTAGGTTCCCTGGAGAGTAAGAAGTTGGAGAAAGGAAGTTGCAGACTTCAGCTTTGTCTAATGGTTGCTTCTCTGTGTTGTGTGTTGTTTTTTTGTGGGGTGGGGGGCAGTTCTACTACGGTTCCTTTGGTGTTTTTACTCTGGAAGAATAGGGAGGGTTTTTTGGTATAGTTATTTGATCGGGGGGTTATCAATTGGTACATGTAATAGTAATTCAGAATAGTAGAAGGGCGGACAGTCAAGAATTTGGATTACTCTGAGGTTGACAGTCAACCTACCTCCATTGGGAAGAGAATGACAAGTTGTCAGTCAACCCTGTACAATGATGAAGACACTCCCGATGCCAAAGGGAGGAGCTTGGGAGTGTAGGGATGGTGGGTGGTGAAATTGTGTTAATCCCTAGTATAAGTGGGAGGGAACAAACGAAACAGGAAACCATTATCACTTGTACTTGAGGGTTTAACTAGGAATTTTCACTGTCTTTGGTGATACCAGTAAGATTTCTTGTGGTGACTTTCAGATGAGGATACTGTTGCAATGGCTGAGATGCTGTTTGGATGTGAAAAACACTTCAGGTAGCATAGCAATTTTAGTAGAATTCTCAAATTACTCTTGTTTTCCTCTGCAGACATTGAAGAGCGGCAGTGTTCAGGAGCAGTGGCTCACGGACTTACATTACTGCTTTAATGTATATATTACTGGGCATCCCCAGGGGCCCAGTGTTTTGAATACAGTGTATTAAAGAGGCACCGTGGCACTTCCTGTTTAAAATGGTTTATTCACATCTAATTTTGAAGAGACTGATGTAATAAATGTTTGTCATTAAAGCTGAACTTTTAAAGAAGTTGTTTATGAACCTTCCTTTGCACTAAGGTAGGAAAATAATGCAGGCCGGCTTCCTGGACTAGCATGTGATATGTGGTAGTATATTTTACATTTCATAGGAACTAAATATTTACAAAATATGAAGTGGTAAAATGTACTGCTATTTGCCAAAAACTTAGCTTGATCTTTTTGAGCCCATCAAGGCAAACCTCATTTTTGTGTTCTCAGTTCCAGATCATTTGGAGAGCAGGAACCAGTTTTTGCTTTGTTTTGTTTGGGAGTGGTTACCCTTATCCATGACAGTGAGCTTCTCACTGTGGAGTTGTTGTTTACAGAGGTTCTGTAGCCCTCAGTACAGGGGCAAGATTTCACGTTGTTTTGGATTTTCCTATACTTACCTGGTGGCCGGTCTGATTGAGATAACTACTTTCAAAAGTGATTTTCTAATAACCCATTATAGCTCTTAAAAAATTACCAGCTATATACAGTGATATCTGTGATATATTCATTTTCCTAATCATGAAATAATTTAATTAGCAGACTATAAAAACGTGAAGGGGGGATTAAATTAACATTTTATTGCTTCCTGTCTTTTACTGTCAAGACAAGGATAACAGGAATCTTAAGACAATAAAAGGAGCCCTAGAAGTATTTTTGAGTCTACTATGTCACTGTTTAGGCCTGTCTATATTCCTACATTATCTTTGTCCTTAATGTGCAGAAGCTCAGAAGCCCCCAAGCCCCCAGTCACTAGATTTTTTTTAAACCTGGTATTCTTACAGCTGGAATGTGTGTACTTAGCATTTTCCCCTCTCAGTAGGAATGGCGTTTTGATAAGATTGCTCACCTCTGCAGGTCAGGCAGAAAATACAAGTGGAATGTTAAGGCTTGAATTGGTACCTTGTGTGTAAATAGCCAAGCCCGGTCTGTTCACCTGCCTGACTGATTTCCTTGGTGTCATGTGATACCAGTACTGTATTGCTGTTCACAGAGGATGTGGCAGCAGCCGGTGGCCTTCAGAGACTGACCCGAATTGTAAAAGGTAAGGAATCAACAGAAGTGAAGCGAGCACCTATTGTGGGCTTACAGATAATTTCTAAAAGTAAATGCTGGATCATGATTCTGGTCTAAAACTTAAAACTTATAAATTTGGATTACAGGATGTGATGTCGGTAATGAAGTTTGTTGCATTAGGTTCCAGAGAGTGAAATGAAGGTGGCTGCTCTGGGACAGGCTCCTCCCCATCTCATTTAGTGTCTTCAGCTGAAGCCAAACAAAGCAGGCCTGCACCAGCTGGCTGGCATAAGTCCCAACCCCCCGGCCATCATGTTCTTAGTTTTACTGTGGCTATAAATCCTCCTTTCTAGCCATACTGTCTGAGGTGACGGCAGACATCTAGGCAGTTCTGCATAGGCACAGTCTACCCTGATCTTTCCAGCGCAGGGTAGATAATTTCCAAACAATGCTGTAAGTGCAGAAAGAAAGAAATTCTGTTATTTCTTTCAGTTGTTACCACATTTTCAGGCATGATATTAAAGTTTACCCAAGATGAAAATGATAATCAGCAGAGAATTAGAGCTTCAAATTAGCTGTTCCAGTTATACCAGACACAGTCTTCCTCCATAGGCAGTCAAGGTTTTGTTTTGTTTTTTGATTGAGTAGCTGATTGCAGGTTATAAGAAAAATTCTTTGATCTTCCACTGTTCTCAAGCGGGTGTATACACTGCAAGTTGCTCACTGTTGGAAAAAAAAAAAAAGCAGGTGTATATTCAGGTTACTAATTTTAATGCTGAAGGTAAGAGTTTACTGGTGGTAAGGAAAAAGGGTTAGTTTTGGACCTACATGGCACTAAACAAGGAGATGGCCAATGTATTGTTGAGACAGGGACGATTTATCAGCCTTGTATTTCCATCTCAAAGATGACCTAACATCTCTCAAGGAAGAACCTTGAGTGGGAGGGGCAGGTACAAACCTAGGTCTTCAGTTGTCCTGGGATAATTGGTATTATCTTTCTCTCTGTGCATCTCTCCAATATAACAGTCAAACTTACATATATGCATATATATCTTTTTACTCCACGTACCAATCCTTGTTTATAGTCCATTTTGGAAAATAGGTTTGTTCAAAAACTATTCAAATGATAGACTCACAGGCATATCAAACCTGAGATGGATTTTTTAGGTCTATATGACTTTGAAATTATAAAATTATAGGATACCACAGTTGGAAAAATTAGTGGTGTGCCCACCCCTCTCATTTAACAAGGGAGGATACTGAGGCACCAAATGGTTAAGAGACCTTGCTGAGGCCGTCACGTGCTCCTAACTTTCTGGAGTAAAGACGCAAACAAGAAAGGTGAGTAGTTTTTAAAAATTATAAACATATATCTTAACTATTTTTTCTCCTGGTTTTAATACTGTTACTTCAATAAATTATTTTAAAGTGAACTGTTTTGTAACTGGCGTGTTTTTGGCTGCCTTTACTGTTTCGAGTCTTGAGTTCTCATCTGCTGTCCCATGTAGACGGCAGGAACATTCTGCATTCATACAAGTGGATATCATTACTAGTAATCACATCACTTAAGCCACCATTATTCTGTTATCGGAATGGGTTTTTTAAAGGGAATTTATATTTTTAAAGAGCTGAACCCCCAAATTTAGGAGAGCCTGTTCATGTGCATGTCCATACACACACACACACACTGATCATTGCTATGCTTCTGTTGTTTGTGGGTGGTTAGCAGGGGTGGGTGGGTGTGGAAGACAAGATAGAGCTTGGATTGTTCAATTATCTCCCGAACGAGGAGAGAAACAGCCTGTGAGTGCTATTTTCCTATTCCCAGCTCACTTTCTCCTTCATAAGAGGTAAAGGCATTAATATAGCCACTCCCCACACTGGAGCAACAGTCTGCACTCAAGTACTGGGATACCTGTAGTGTGCCAAACAATCTAAATCTAAACAGAACGGTGAGCAAAATCAGAAGATCCTCCAGCCAAGATGGAGGCGTAGATAGACACGCTGAGTCTCCCCCCACAACTAAGGAATACAACTACTTCAAAACTAGAGACAACCAGAAGTTCCAGAAAATCGAGCTGCATGGAAGTCCAACAAAGATATAAAGAAGAAACACTCATCCAGGCAGGGAGGATGCGGTGTGGTGGTGGCAGCATCGGCAGCAGGGGCAGGCAGGCAGAAAACACAGTTACACATTTTAAATAGGAGGGACACCTGGGGAGCATTCCCAGCTCCTCATCAGACCCACGCAGCTCCCAGTCTCAGCACCGGGGAAACTCAAGCTTCATTGCTTCTGACTGTACAAACCAGTAGGGGCTGGGGCAGTGGCAGAAACTGCCGGTCTCTCAGCAGAGTCCGCTTGTTTAAAGGGCCCACACGGTCCTAGAATGTCCACAGACCCACCCACTCTGGGAACGATGGCCAGAGCAGCAGCAAGAGGGGCGCCAGTCCCATAAAGAAGTAAAAGTGCCTGGAAAAGGGGCAAGTGCTGGGCAAACGGCATTGTTCCCTCTCAGACCCCTCCCCCACATACAGCACCACAATGTGGTGAAACAGGTCGCCCTGTACTGATGAATCCCTAAGGCTCTGCCCCTTACAACATAACAGGAGTGACAGCTCTATCTAAGAGAGGCAGACAAGCACAGGAGCCTGTCAAGGTAAGGAGACAGAGAAGTATGGCCCAAATCGGAAGGGATCAAAGTTCCAGTGGGAGAACTGAATGACAAGGAGATAGCCAACCTTAACAGATGCAGAACTCCAAACACTTGTGATTAAGATGCTCACAAGCTTGATAGATATGCTTGAGTACAGCAAACGCATAAGAGAAGTGAAGGCTATACTAAGTGAAACGAAGAAAAATCCATACAGAACCAATAGTGAAGGGAAGAAAATCGGGGTTCAAATCAATGATTTGCAACATAAGTTAGAACAAAACAGTCAACCAGTATAGAATGAAGAAACAAGAATTGAAAAAAAATGAGGAGAGGCTTGGGAACCTCTGGGACAAATTTAAATGTGCCAACATCTGAATCATGGGGGTGCCAGAAGGAGAAGAGGAAGAGCAAGAAATTGAAAACTTATGTGAAAAAATAATGGAGGAAAATTTCCCAAATTTTGCAAAGGAAATTGACATACAAGTCCAGGAAGCACAGAGAGTCCCAGATGTCAGGTTGAACCAAAAAGAATTAATTTTGGTCTTCAGACTTCGACTAGAAATGTTAGTTCACTTTTTGCTTTGGGCTTCAGACTTTGACTAGAAATGTTAGTTCACTTCTTGCTTTGGGGATTTTTTTTTTTAAGTATATTTTATATATACTTTATATATATAAAAGACCCAGAGCAGACCACACCAAGACACATCATGATTAAAATGCCAAAGGTGAAAGATAAAAGAGAATCCTAAAAGCAGCAAGATAGAAGCGCAGAGTTGCCTACAAAGGGTGTCTATAAGACTGTCAGCTGATTTCTCAAAAGACACTTTGCAGGCAAGAAGGGACTGGCAAGAAGTATTCAATGTGATGAAAAGCAAGGACCTACAACCAAGATTACTCTATCCAGCAAAGCTATCATTTAGAATGGAAGGGCAGATGAAGTGCTTCCCAGACAAGGTAAAGCTAAAGGAGTTCATCACCACTAAGCTGTTATTATATGAAATGTCAAAGGACTTATTTAAGAAAAAGAAGATCGAAATTATGAACACTAAAATGACAACAAACTCACAACTATCAACAACTGAATCTAAAAAATAAAAACAATCCACTAAGCAAACCAGAATAGGAACAGAATCATAGGTATGGGGATCATTTGGAAGGTTATCAGCTGGGAGGGGGAAGGGGGAAAAATGGGGAAATGGTGTAGGGATTAAGAAGCATAATCAGTTGGTACGAAATAGACGGGGAAGTTAAGAATAGTATAGGAAAGGGTGAAGCCAAAGAACTTAACATGCACGACCCATGGACATGAATTAGGGAGTGGGATTGCTGGAGGTAAGAGGGTACTGGGTAGAGGGGAGCAAAGGGGAAAAACTTTGGAACTACTGTAACAATATGATCAATAAAATATACTTAAAAAATAAAGAATCCCCAAAGCAAAAAGTGAACTAACATTTCTAGTCAAAGTCTGAAGACCAAAACTAATTCTTTTTGGTTCAACCTGACATCTGTGATTTCACATTGCAGAAACTTGTATGTTAAATCATGCTCTTGGAAATTATTTATAGACATGTTTTCTGTTTAAAACAGGCTTTAGCTAATCTAGCTAGCAGCTCTATCTGACCATCTGCCTTATTCACTGGGTAACGGTTAATGGGGATGGGTGAGCCTAATTAAACACTGTGTTGCCCAAAGTTTTAACTGTGAGTCCTTTAAAAATCTTATGCTGCTGAACACCTTCATTCTTAAAGATTTCTGGTAGTACCAGATTTTTCTCTTGGGACAAGGTTAAAAAATACTCTGATAATATTTATCTAAATGCTACTTCTCTGGTAGTTACATCTGACAGTTGTTTTTGAAACTATTCTTAATTCACTCAAGTACAATGCGTTTTTTTTTTTTTCATAGAACTACGGGCCTTAATTCCTTTGAAAGTTTCCAGCTACCCCACTCACCATTCCCTGATCAACCTGCCTATATTATGTGAGTTGCCTGACTTATTAAAGATTTGGCAGTAATTACTCTCCCCCTACCTCCAAGTCCTTCCCCCCCCGCCATCAAAAACTAAATGAATGTTAAAGTTCATGCTGACAGTCATTGTTCACCTTCCCAGCTGCCCTCTATGCTTGCAGGATGACTGGATCAGGAGGGGGGAGCATGTTGTCATAGCCACCCACGAGAAACACTGGACCTGGCATTAACTGCTGACAGCACTGAACTTATCACCCAAGTTGAATGCTGGTGTGAATGAAGGGGCCCTCAGTAAAACACTTCTGTTTTGCAGCTGAAAAGAAAAGTTCCCTGAGCTGCTGCTGTGTGAGTGAAAGTGTGCACAGTTGAGCCTGAACTGGATATGCAATTAAATATTAACATCTTCCTTGTGAGGCCCTAAAAGGCAAAAGCCAGAATTTGTGGTTAAGAGCCTTCCAGTCTTTAGGAAGGAGGTGGAGGATCTTAATGTGAAACCAAAGTGGAACAAGAACTCCCAAGGTATGACTTTGAAGAATAACAGTATTTTCACTTCCCCTTCCTTTATGTGAACAAGTAAGGAAAGGTGATTAACAGCAGCTGCCATTTATTGTTTCTACTGGAGGTAATTTTAATAGCAGCTTTGGTTATAAAAAATAACTTGCCTCTCATGGAGATAGATGTTGAGTGCAGTAATATTTCCATGGAAGAAGCATGAAAAACAAGTCTGTAGCTGAAATCAAATGACCATTAGAAACCCCTGGCAGTTAGTCTTCTGATTTTGGGGACAAAACAACAAAGGAAAATGCCCCCCCCCGCCACCCCCCCCCAATGTCCTCCCAATATATTTGGCCAGGGAGGCGGCTGCCTTACCTGAGTTAAGATGCAGTGCAGAAGATGCCTTTGAAGATTTGGGGGGATGATGTCCTTTTCCTTCTTGAGAACAACCTGAAAGCAACCAACAATGATAATCTCTCTCTGACAATGGCAGCCGTGGCCTGACCAAGTTTTGAATTCCTTGAATGACAGGCTTGAGCTTGCAAGTAAGTGTTGGCCAAGATCAATTAGGTGCGGTGTGGAAAGGCCCTGTAGGCCCAGGGGAAAGTTCTGAGATTTTGCTGCCTGGGCCACAAATCGGTTCAAGATGCCTTGGCTCAGCTTTTTTCTGTTGGGGAGCTAGTCAGGCTTGCTCTCTGCTGAGTTTCTTTTGATGGGCTCTTTCCCATGCTGGAAATGGTTTAATTTGCAGCAGTTCATCTGCTAAACAAGTACTTACTGTAGTGCTTGGGTCTGGGCATTCAGTGGATAGACAACCCTGTGAAATCTCAGCAAAGGAAAGGTCAAAGTGAGGCAGGCAGGCAGGGCTGGCCTATGTTTAGAGGCCTCCGAATTGGTAATGTAAGGGGAAGACCAAGTAGTGGCCTGAAGAGGTTGCAGCAATGGTGAGTCTTTCAGTTTTGAAGCCCAGCAGAAAATCTGGCTGAAAGGCTCTCTGGGTTGAGATGCCAGATTGCCTAATCTCAAACCAATTCTGATCAAGAATTTCTGGAAGGGAGGCACTAAATATAGTGCTGAGATTCTCTTGGTGATTGAAAGTTTCCACCTGAATGGAGGTTTCCCCAGTGCAATTAAACCCCATTTCAGATTCTGATGTGACGTTCTGGGGATGCCTGGAAACTACAAAGTGCCTAGAAGGACAGTTACCATAGATCTGTTTGAGCACCGAATGCCTGGTGAACCTTGTGCCCGAGCTGCTTTTTGATGGATTCCTGGTGGTTCTGCTTGCTGTGATGGTCTTTGGGGGTTTTAGTTCCAGTTCCTTCCTCCAAACCTGGAGGAGCAGTGCCATGCACTCTCGGTTCCATCTGTCCATATCTCTGGCTCCACGCTGCTTCATATGCAGAAGGTGGGACAGGTGCTTCCTGAGCTGGTAGCTGGTGGGACCAGAGAAGGGGAGAGGCTTTAAGATCACAGCATTGAGGAACAAGAATTGCGTTAAGGTTCCTAGAAGCTATAGGAACTTGGTAGACTCATTCAAGCTCCCATTCCCACTTTCAGTGGCAGTACGGCAGGACGTTGAATGTTACATTCTTTGTTTTTCCATCCAACAGTTCCTGAATTAGGAATCAATGAGATGAGTCCTCGCCCTCAAGATGGGGACAGGCCAATGTGTAAACAAATGCAGTATAAGAAATACTGAGTAAGGAGCTAGATGGCAAGAGACAGATGTGGGACTGATGATTTGTAGTGGTTTGGTAAGATTTTACAAGGCTGATATTTCTTCAGAGGACATTCTAGGTAGCAGCATTGGCATGAGCAGAGAGGTATGGGAATTTGTACAGGAAAGTCAGTAATGAAATGTATATGAAGCATTGTATATTTGCTGAGGGAAGGGTGTTGGAAGGCTGAGAGCTACACTGGGAGAAGCCAACATTTGTTCAAGACCTGTTGTATACCAGGTACTTGCCCAATTATTAAGCCTAAAACTTAAATCTATGAGGCAGAGGTTATAAGTCCAATAAAGACTGAGTTGTGGTGACATCACCAAAATGGTGACAGGTCATTCCCAACTTCCCTCTCCCTCATCAAAAGAACAACTAATAACTGTTCATGGACAAGACACCACTGAGAAAATCCCAGGAAACAGGACTTCTAGGATCTAGAGGCTGAAGAGCCCCCTGTACCACAAAGACCAAGGCAGCATGAAAAGGGCAAGAGGAGTGGCTACATGATGACAGCATCGCCCATCCATCCCCCCAGGCCAGACAGCACCACGCTGAGAGGTCTCCCTTGAGCCTAAAGCTTGTCCACTAGGAAAAGAGAATGCGGAGCAGACATCCAGCTCCCCAGTATTGAGTTGCTTCTTGGGAACCCCTACTCCAGTCTTGCCCCATGGGGATTGCACCGGGACTGATGGTGATGCAGAAGAGGGGAGGGGCTTGCAACAAACAGCACATGGATCTTTTTAGACTGAACTCCTACCTGCAGCATCCCAGCAATAGTCCCAACCAGTGGTTTTGCTCACCTGCAGAGCCAAGATGGTGGCAGTCTGATCAGGGACCTCAGCAGCATGCAGGCCTACCTGATTCAGGTCCTTAAAGTCTTGCTGGCCTTGAGGCTTAGTCTGACCTCGCCCAGGCAATTATAGCTCAACTCACTGCTAATTACAGCTTCTGGCCCCTGCTTGACCAGATATCCTGGCCAGACCACCTGGAAGCTGTATAGCCAAGCAACACTCAGGCAGAGAGTATGGCAGGCTGAGCTGATCATCTGCAGAGCAAGGCCAATAGCACCATTTGCCAGGGAACTCTGGGAGCAGGTTAGCTTGAATCAAGATCACAAAGAGCCTTGTTGCCATTGGAGATCAATTCTCTCACTCTGCCTGGGCAGGGAGAGTAATTTATAGCCCCAGCCATTGTGGAATACAGCCTAACTACAGCACAGAGGGACCATCCAACAGTCCCTTCTGACAGTGATACTTGACCAAAGAGTACAGCCCGTGGCTTTCTCCGTCTGCAGAGCAAAACTGGCGGCTTTGATGGCAGGTTTATTCAGTGCATAGTCTTGCCTGATTTCAGTACCCAAATGTTGAGTTATGCAGGCCCTAGGGCCTGTCCTGCTTCCCTGCTGGTGCAGGAAAGCTAATTCATAGCCCTGCCTACTGCTAAACATAGTACCCAGTCTCAACTATCTATAAGCCTGACCAGAGAACCCATGCAACTGAAGAGCTCATCCTACACCCTTGACTGGGCAGGGCACCAAGCCAAGAGTCCTATCCACTGTCCTTAGCCAGCAGCACCCCACCCCGACCCTCAGAACTTGGGCAGTGGCCCTGACCAAAAAGAGACAGCAAGCCTTACCTGCCCAAGAACTTAATGAGCAGACACATCCAGATATCCAACTGAGCTGACTGGTGAAGAACTGTCTCTGCCGAAGCAAATCTGCAGGAGGAAACTGCTTACTCAGATGTGTAGACACCAAGTTAAGGAATCAAGAATCATGAAAAAACAGGTAAATGTGACGTCATCAAAAGAAACTTAAAAAGCTCTGTTAACTGACCTTAAAGAAATGGAGATCTGTGAACTGTCAGAAAAAAATTCAGAATAACCCTCTTAAAGAAGTTTAGTGAACTACAAAGAATACAGACAACTAAACAAAATTAGGAAAACACATGCACAAAATGAAAAGTAGTTCAACAAAGAAATATAAACCACACATGCACACAAAAAACACCAAACAAATCTCAGAGCTAAAAAATATGACTGAACTGAAGAATTCAATGGAGTATTGAATCGAAACTGAAGAATTCAAAAGCAGACTTGACCATGCAGATGAAAGAATCAGTGAACTATAAGACAGGACATTTGAAATTACCCATTCAGAGGGACAAAAAGAAAAAAGAATAAGAAAGTAAAAAGAAGCTTGCAGGACTTAAGGGATACAATCAAAAGAAAAAGTATCTACATTTTGGGAATTCCCAAAGAAGAAAAAGAGAAAGGGACAAAAAGTATACTTAAAATAATAATGGCTGCAAATTTCCCAAACTTGGGAAGAGAAGAGGACATCCAGATTCATTGGGGCCCGAAGAACCTCAGAGAGGTCGGACCTGAATAGGGCTATACTGAGACACATTATGATTACACTGTCAAAAATCAAAGACAAAGAATTCTGAAAGCAGCAAGAGAAAAGAGAGGCCACATAAGGGACAGCTGGCAGATCTCTAAGCAGACACTTTTCAGAAAACACAATGAGATGGTATGTTTGAAGTACTGAAAGAAAAGAAAAAGCCTGTCAACCAAAAATTCTATAGCAGGCAAAGCTGTTCTTCAGAAATTAAGGAGATATGAAGACTTTCCTGAACAAATAAGAGTGCAGGGAGTTCATCACCACTAGACATGCGTTACAAGAAGGGAGTTCTATAAGTGGAAGTAAAAAGCTGGTCAACATCATAAATACATAAGAAGACAATGTAAAATTCACTGGTTATAATAAACATACTGTCAAAATTAAATTCTATCATATACTCATGATGGTATATAGTTCACTTACAATTCTAGTTTAAAAGTTAACAAATGTAGGAAAATAACCATAACTACAATAATCTGTTATTGGACACAATATAAAAAATGTAAGCTGTAATATCACAATAACTTAAAATGTGAGGAAGGAGAGAGAAATAAAAGTGTAAAGTTTAGGAATGCCTATCAAAGTTAAATTGTTATCAGTTTAAAATAGGGTGTTATCATTTTAAGATATTTTATATATACCCTATGGCAAACACAAGGGAAAAACCTGTACTAATTCCACAAAGGTACATAAAGAAGTCAACCATACTGCTATCAAAAAGCATCAAAGATAAGAGGCCAGCAGGATAAAAAACAAGGAACAATGAATCTACAAAGAATCCAGAAACAATGAACAAAATGGCAAAAAATCCTTATGTCGGTTATTACCTTAAACATAAAATGGATTAAATTCTACAACCAAAAGACCCAGAATGGCTGACTGAATTAACACACATACACACACACACACAAACACACACACACACACACACACGAGGGGGGAGACCCCCCCAAAAACGCGGGATTTATTTATAAAAATTGTGAATTTATTCTTACACATTTAAATTTCATTCACCTTCAAAGTACTCTCCATTTGATGCAATACACCTATCAAGACTTTTTTCCACTGCTCAAAACAGTTTTTGAACTCATGATTTTGATGCCTTTTAGTGCTAGTGTTTCTGCTGTTTTTTGTTTTACCCTCTTCCACATCCACAAACATTTCCCTTTGAGGACTTTTTTCATCTGGGAAAACAAAAAGACGTCACTTGGGGTGAGATTGGGTGAATAGGGAGGGTGGGGCAGGGTGCCATACTGTTTTTGGTCAAAAACTGAACACTCAGCATGGTGTGGGCAGGTGGGCTCATAAATCACCCATGATGAAATGATGATTTACGTGTTGAACGAGGCTTCAAAAAAAATTCACTGAAGCTGAAGGCAGAATCTCACAAGCCAGTTGGTATACTAATATAGATGGTTTTCTAGAACACTCACCTAGCAGGGGAAGCCTGTACTACAAAGAGCCTGTCCTCCAGAAGATAATTCTGGTTTTTTGGTTCCACCCTTGTGGGTTGAAAATGAAGGAATGGAAAAAGATATTTCAAGCAAATGCTAACCCCTCAAAAAATATCAGGGGTAGCTACACTTATAGCAGATAAAACAGACTTTAAAATTGGTAAAAAGACAAATAATGATATAATGATAAAGGGGTTAATCCATCAAGATATAACAATTTATGCACCCAACATCAGAGCATCTATATCTATAAAGCAAAAATTAATACAGAGTTAACTAGAAATAAACAACGATACAGTAATAGCTGGGGATTTTGATGCTCTATACTCAACAATGGATCGATTATCCAGACAGTCAGTGGCTTTGAACAATACGTTGATCAAATGACCTAACAGATATACAGAACATTCTATCTGACCACAGTAGTAGACACATTCTCAAGCACACATGGAACATTTTCTAGGATAAGCCAGATGTTAGGCCTCAAAAGTCTAACCAACCAAATCCAAGGGGGCTGAAATCTTATCCAATATCTTCTCTCACCATAAGGGTATAAAACTAGAAATCAATAAAAAGGAAATAACATGGAAGTTAAGCAACACTCTCCTGCACAATCAATGGATCAAAGAATAAATCAAAGGGAAAATATAAAAAGTATCGAGACAAAAATGGAAACATACCCCACCCAAAGTTCTGAAATGGAGCAAAAGCAATTTTTATTTTTTTATTTTTAGAGAGAGAGAGGGAGAAACATTGATTTGTTGTTCTACTTATTTATGCATTCACTAGTTTCTTCTTTTATGTGCCCTGCCCGACTGGGGATCAAACTGGCAACATTGGCCTATCGCTGCAACCAACTGAGCTACCCAGCCAGGGCCCAGCAAAAGCAATTCTATGAGCAAAATGTATAGCAATAAATGCCTACATTAAGCAATAAGAAAAATCTCAAACGACCTAACTGTATGCCTTAATGAACTAGAAAAAGAACAAAATGAGCCCAAAGTTAGCAGATGGAAGAGAATAATAAAGATCAGAGCAGAAATAAATGAAATAGGGAACAGGAAAATAATAGAAAAGATTAACAGAACTAAGAGTTGCTTCTTTGAAAAGATAAACAAAATTGATAAACCATTAGCTAGACTAACCAGGGAAAAAGAGAAGATCCAAATCAATAAAATTATAAATGATAAAGCAGACATTACAACTAATACCACAGAAATACAAGGGTTCATAAGAGGTTACTATAAACAACAAATGAAACTTTTTAGAAGCAGACAACCTACCAAGACTGAATCAGGAAGAGAGAATTTGAAAAGACTAATAGTGAGTAAGGATATTGAATCAAAGAAAAGCTCAGGACCAAATGGCTTCACTGAAAAATTTTATCAAATATTTGAAGAAGAATTAATTCTAATCTTTCTCGAATTCTTCCAGAAATTCAAAGAGGAGGGAACAGTTCCAAACTCACTTACAAGGCCAGCATTACCCTGACACCAAATCCAGAAAAGGGCACTACAAGAAATCTATAATCCAATACCCCTGATGAATACAGATGCAAAAATTCTCAATAAAATACTAGCAAACCAAATTCAGTACATTAAAGGGATAATTCCCCAGGATCAAGTGGGATTTATCCCTGGGTTTCAAGGATGGTTCAATATAAGTCAATCAATGTGAAACATCACATTAATAGAATGAAGGGGAAAAAAATCATGATCATCTCAAAAGATGCAGATAAAGCATTTGACAAAATTCAACATCTGTTCATGATAAAATCCCTTAACAGATTAGGTATAGAAGGAATGACCTCAATATAATAAGGCCATATATGAGAAGTCTACAGATACATCAGATTCAATGTTCAAAGGCTGAAAATTTTCTCTTTAAAATCAGGAAAAGACAAAGATTCTCACTTTCATCACTTTTATTCAACGTAGTATTGGAAGTCCTAGGCACAGCAACCAGACAATCAATCAATCAATCAATGGCATCAAAATTGGAAAAGGAGGTATAAAATTGTTTCTCTTTGTAGGTGACATTATTTTATATATAGAAAACCCTAAAGATGCCACCAAAACACTGTTAGATTTAATCAACAAATTCAATAAATTTATAGGATACAAAACTAATATACAAAAATCAGTAGTATTTCTATACACTAATAACAAATTATCTGAAAAAGAAACAAAAGGATCCCATTTAAAGTAGCATCAAAAACAATAAAATACTGATGAATACTTGTAATTTAACCAAGGAGATGAAAAATTCCTAAGACACTGATGAAAATAATTGAAGAAGACACAAATACCTGGAAAGGTGTCCTGTGTTTATGGTCTGGAAGAATTAATATTGTTACAATGCAATCACTACCTAAAGCCATAGAGATTCAATGCAAACACTATCAAGATTCCAACGGCATTTTTTTTTTTTACAGAAGTAGAACATATAATCCTAAAATTTGTATAAACCACAAAAGACCCTAGATAGCCAAAATAATCCTGAGAAAGAACAACAAAGTGGGAGGCATCGCACTTCCCAATTTCAAGCAATATTATAAAACCACAGTAATCACGACAGTATGGTACTGGTAATAAAAACACACAGACCAATGGAAGAGAATGAAAGACCCAGAAATAAATCCATGCATGTATGGTCAACTAATATTTGACAAAGGACTCAAGAATACTCAATGGAGAAAGACAGTCTATTCAAAAATGGTGCTGGGAAAGCTGGATAGTCACATGTAAAGGAATGAAATTAGATCCCTATTTTACACCACTCACAAAAATTAACTCCAAATGGGTTAAAGACTTAAGTATAAGACTGGAACGCATAAAACTTCTAGAAGAAAACATAGGAAAAAAACTCCTTGATATGGGTCTTGACAATGAGTTTTTGGATATGACACCTAAGC
Source organism: Furipterus horrens (assembly GCF_987537825.1). Taxonomy (NCBI): domain Eukaryota; kingdom Metazoa; phylum Chordata; class Mammalia; order Chiroptera; family Furipteridae; genus Furipterus; species Furipterus horrens. Next base: position 177,945,802 of record NW_028327174.1, on the reverse strand, counting down.
CCCAAGCAACAAAATTAAAAATAAACAAGTGGGGCTCCATCAAACTAAAATCCTTCTGCACAGTGAAAGAAATGTTCAACAAAGTGAAAAGGCAGCTTTTGGAATGGGAAAAAATATTTGCAAAACACATATTTGATAAGGGGTTAATATCCAAAATACATGAAGATAGCAAAAAGGAAAAAAAAAAACCTGCAAGTAATGCAATGAAAAAATGGGCAAAGACCCTGAATAGACATTTAAAAAAAAAAGATTTTATTTATTTTTATAAAGTGGGGAAGGGAGGGAGAAAGAAAGGGAGAGAAACATTGATGTGCAAGAGAAACAATCGGTTGCCTCTCGCATGCCCCCAACTGGGAACCTGGCCAGCAACCCAGGCATGTGCCCTGACAGGGAATCGAACCAGCAACCTTTCGGTTCACAGGCCAGCGCTCAATACACTGAGCCACACCAGCCAGAGATATAAAGATATAGATGAGGACATTTTTAAATTTCTTTTAGAGAGAGAGGGCGAGAGAAAGAGAAACATTAATCTGTTGGCTCCTGTACCTGCATGGACCAGGGATTGAACCTGCAACCCAGGTATGTGTCTTGACCAAGAATCAAACCTGCAATCCTTTGGTTACAGGACAACATTCCAACCAACTGAGCCACACTGGCCAGAGCTGAACAGACATTTTCCCAAAGAAGATATATAAATGGACAACAGATATACAAAAATATGCTCAACATCATTAGTCATCAGGAAAATGCAAATCAAAACGACAAGATACCAGTTCATTCTGTGAGAATAGTCACCAAAAGGACAAGAGATAACAAATGCTGGGGAGGATATGGAGAAAAGGAAACCCCTGTTCACTGGTGAGATTGTAAATTGGTGCAGCCACTATGGAAAACAGTATAGAGGTTCCTCAAAAAATTAAAAATAGAATTACCATATGACCCAACATTTCCATGTCTGAGTATATAACTGAAGAAATTAAAACAGTATGTTGAAGAGACATCTACACTCCCAAGTTCAAAGCAGCATTACAATAGCCAAATGATAGAAATAATCAAAGTGTGCACCAACACATGAATAGAGAAAAAGTTTTGATATAATGGAACATTATTCAGCTATAAAAAAAAATTCTGCCATTTGCGACAACATGGATGAAACTTAAGAGCATTATGCCAAGTGAAATAAATCAGACAGAGAAAGACAAATAATGTATTATCTCACTTACATGTGAAGTATTAAAAAAGCAACAACAACAACAAAAAAACGAACTCATAGAAGGAAATCAGATTTGTGGCTCTCAGAGGCGGCACCATGGAGGGAGGGGAAATTGGGTGAAGGTTGTCAAAATGTACAGACTTCCGGTTATAAGATAAATAAGTAGTGGGGGTGTAATATATAACATGGTAACTATAATTAACAGTGCTTTATGGTATATCTGAAATTTGTTGAGAGTAAATCCTAAGAGTTCTCATCATAAAGAAATATATCCTTTTTCCATTAAAAAAGCCTATTTGAGATGATGGGTGTAACTAAAATTATTGTGGTAATCATTTTACGATATATGTAAGTCAAATTGTAGTGTACACCTTGAACTTACACAGTGAAGCATGTCACTTATGTCTCAATAAAAATGGGTCAGGGAAGGCTGAGTAACTTGTAGAAGACCACACAACCAGAGTCAGGAGAGACCAACATTCAAACTCAGTGCTGTCTGGTTCAACAGCCAAATATGGCTAAGGACATTGCTCTGTATTCTGTTCTTGGTAGGTACCCATACTGGTTCTTAAGAAGAGTGGCATAGGTGCCCTGGCAGGGTGGCTCAGCTGGTTCGAGCATCGTCTCGTGCACCAGAAGGCTACAGGTTCAATCCCTGGTCAGGGCACCTACCTGGGTAGCAGGTTCAATCCCTGGGTGGGGTCATAAGGGAGGCAACCTACCGATGTTTCTCTCTCTTTCTCTAAAAATCAGTAAGTATATTCTTGGGAAAAGATTACAAAAAATAGTTGCAAAGGTAAGAACTGTATTTTACTAAGATCATTCTGCTGGAGGGTGGAGGCTGGGGTGGGAGAGGCCAGGGGCATGTGGCTATATTTATGTCCAGTGTTTATTTGACAGTTTCATCCCACACGCACTCCCAAACTTCTTACTGAACACAGCTGTTTCGGAGCCTCGCAAGGAAAGCTGCGTCAGTCTTCATTATGCGTAGCTGATTAACTACTCCACAGGCACTGAAGGGCGCTGCAGAGGGCAGCAGGCCCCACGCCTGACATCATGGGGCACCGAAGGGGGAACCGCCTTCCTCAGTGGCGAACAGCTCCCTGGGGCTCCTGGTGCAGCCCCTCCCTCCTGCCCTAAAAGGCTGATTCCAAACTACAGGATTCTTCCTCTCTTCACCTGGAGTGACAAACCACGCCATCCCTCCTAGAGGATGTCCCACACTCCCAGAAAGCCGAGTGCAGAGAAAAGCTCGTTCAAGGGGCAGCGCTGCTCCACAGCTCAGTTTGTTTGAGGTGCCAAGGTCCTCCACACCCTCTGCTCTCTAGGCAGGGGACTCGCTGGGAAGCCCAGGTGATGGCCGAAGCTGCAATAGCTCCGCCCTCAGAGGGCACGGCTTCCACCACATCTACTCTGGGAACGGAGGCTGAGCCTGCGTCTGGTGGTCCTGGGGCCCCCACTCTCAAGGAGGACTCGCACCCCTGGGGTGCTGAGAAACCCGACGCGCCCACCTGCCCTCTGGGCTCTGGGCTCCCATGGCTCAGCCTGTGCGTGTCCTTCACCTGGGCACGTGCCGGAGCCGCGCGGACAGGACGGTGGCTCACACAGACTGGGTAAGGAGGAACTCCGTATTTTATACAGCGGCTGCTCTCAGCCACAGCAACTTCCCAGCCCAGTTTAGCTTCTCCAGTATCTGGTTTCAACCTTTAAAACAGTCAAGTCCTGATTGGCAATAAAACTCAGGCTTTAGGACTCAGCTTCATTTCCTCCGGGCCCCAGGGTTCGACCTGCTCCCCCCATCACGGCGCACCTTCCAGCCGGCCTTCCTCCCTGCTCCACATGCCTCCTGCAACGACAGCCGGCCTCACGGAGCACGCCCGAGCCAGCCCTGTCCCCGAGTCCACCCCTCCCGGCTCTCTGGCCCAGGACAGCACTCGGGGCTCCTGTGCTTAATATGGGAGGTATATACGGCTGGAGAGAATCGACAGAAGTGTTTTTACTGTCACCAGCCACTGTGACTTCCCACAACGTGCAGCTTCCCAGAAGCCCTTGGGGAGCAGGTGTCCCAGGTCTCAGAACTGCACGAGGGTGCAGCCAGAGGGGGCCTGAGTAATTGCCTCCCCAGGTGGGCAGAGACTATGAGCCCACTGTCCTTGGGGGCAACGACTGAAAGCTCATTTGCTGCTATGGACACTTACTGACAGCACCTGTCAGCTCCCGACTCTTCAAAGGCGTCAAAGCACGGCCTGACGGGGAGGCATTTCAGGGGAGGCATTTCAGCCGGGGAGCAGCTGTGGGGCCTGACGTGGTAAAACTCACTGGCTCGCTTAGATCCCAGGTTTCGGCTGAAATACCTAATAAAAAGGTCCTCTGGGATGGTAGCCAGTGCACGTCCTGGCAGAACTCCCCCACGAGGGGAGCAGGCTGCTCTCACCTGCGACTTCTGACACGGGCTGTCTCAGTTCCAAGCCAGTGCTGGCACTTACTAGCTCTGTAACCTGCTGGGTGGAGGAGCCTCCCTGTGCCTCAGTCTCCTCATCTGTGGGATGGGGACAGGAGAGGCCCTAGCTCTCAGGCTTACTGCGAGGGTTAAATGTGTTAATGCTACGTGTAAGGCTACTGAGCAGAGCGTCTGGCACCAGTGCCCAGTGAACGCCAACCACTAGTGTTAACAGTGGTAACAACATCCCCCTGTGATGTTACCTTGCCAGGTGTGAGCATGGTCCAGGCAGCCCTTCCTCCCCAGCCTGCGTGGAGGTGACAGAACCAGGCTGCCTCCACCTCCATCATCTTGGCCCCAGCAAACACGGCCTTCACTGAGAACGTGGGGAAAGGCCCTTTGACTTGAGTCAGACACAGCTTCAAGTGCTCGATCTGTACCACGAGGACCAGTCATCTGTCCTTCCTGAAACCATGTGCTCCTCTGAGAAATGGGGACACTCATCCCTACCATGATGGCTCCCTGGTGCAGCCAGGAGAGCAAAGGTATGAGATGACCTTGTCAACGGCCAAGAGCTTGGACAGATGTGAGGGCGCGCTAGAGGCTGTGCACCCAGGGCTCTGGGTCGGGCCGTCTTTGGCACAACAGACCCTCAGGCCTCTCCCTGCTTGGACCTCAACAGAACTGCTCTCTCTCACTCCCCCCTCTTTCTTCTGCCAACGCTTTTATCTCTTGACAGGGGCGCTGATATGTGGCACACCTGTGCTCACAGTGACTGGCTTGCTTTGTTCCCCCATCAACCTTCCGCTCTCTGGAGATGGAGGCCGTATGACTCCCACCTGTGGGCGACGGCGCAGCCCTCCCTGGGCATGGGCCAGCACTGCATGGGGCCTGTAGCGTGAAGGAGGGGATGAGGTATGTGACAGCATGCCGCAAAGGACTCCCCCAGTCCCCTCCTAGGTGCTCCCTGGAGGTATTTGGCCCAGCATTTTAGGAAGCCTCCGCCTCTCCTCCCAGCAACTACCCCGTATTCTGAGCTTGAGTGGTGCTTACACAGGTTTTTATAATAAATTTCAGTCACTCAGTGCACTACATCCAGGCCCTGGTTTAGGTATTTGGGATAGGACTAATTCCTAGACAGTCAAGAAGAAAAATCAAATAGCTCATGTGTGTAGGGCTGAAGCACACATTATCTCATTCTACAGTTAGCCCCATAGACAGGACAGGTGCAGCCACTGTTAAATCCCATTTTCCAGATGAGGAAACGGAGGGTCAGGGAGGCCACGTGATTCGCCCAAGCTCAGATAACCTGTTAGAGCTTCCCCTGAAACTCAGGCTTCCTGTTGACACACTGAGGGCTTTTTCTTTACACCAGGCCATCCTGGGTGTTTTCCTGTCTTCCTGGGCAAAAGCACCTTCCAAACAGATTATCTAGTGTACATTACTAGGATCTACACAGGTGTGAATTTCATGGGTAGGCTCAATTAAATTGGCCTTGCCATGCCAGCAAATGGAATTCACTAGAAAACATGGGCGAGCACAGGGGTGTCGTGTTAGGGGTGTCGTGGCCCCCATCTCCTCACCTTCTCCAGGCACGCTGGATGACTGCTGCCGCCTTGTTCTTCTTGCGAAACAGCTCTTTTCTGCTTCTTTCTCTCTGGATTATCTGCAGCCACAGCTCCACAGGGAGGAGGTCGATATTCACGCTCTGCCCAGAGAGGGGACCAGGAGCTGGATTAGTCTCCTTAGGTGTCTGCGCATCCTCTGACAGGGTGGATATTCCCAGCTTCCTGACTCCTGACCTCAATACCTCTGTCCTCTGTGGCAAATCTGAGAGGCTCTCTCCTTCCAGCTTGTCCTGCGTCACTTTGTTTCTTGGTGTCCGATGGTGAAGAGGATTTTGCCCAGCATGGACCACCTCCCCCTTGGCACTGCCAGGCCGGCTGGAACCAGCTGGGGAGCACCTTCCTCCTCTGAGCTCTTGAATGCGCCTTTTCTGGGAGGCACACTTGGCCTTGGGGGCGGTGTCGTGCCGCCTGCTGGGCTTCCGGTGGCCATCCTGCTGAGGAAGGCTTGCAGCTGCCCAGCCGGGGTCCCCTCCTTTCTCATCAGGCCCAGCCACCCTGCTGCAGGAGGGATGCTTTGAGAAGCCTTTCCCCTTGTCACACCGCTGCTCGCTGACCGTCTCGCCTCCGGACTTCTCAACAGAGGAGACTCCTGGACACCTGCTTCCATCAGCGCCTTCCTCGGAGCTGAAGTGGACACAGGCAGACCAGCCTTTAGATTGCTCTCTGGGTGTTTCTTGGGGAAACAAGGAAAAGGGGGAAGAATATTTATTGTTCAAAACTTGTATGAGTAGGGCAAGTCTGCCTGTTTATGTACATAAAATATTCAGACCCATCCTATAGCATTACCATGGTAGAGGTGATTATTTGAAAAAAATTTTAACTTCTATTTTTAGCAAGAATAGGTTTAATTACCTGAAGGCCTTCCCACTACAAATACCTAGAAAATGCTGATTAAAATATAGTAAATATCCTTTTAAAACCACCATAGTGCCTTTAAGAAAATGAAGGTAATCCCTCGGAGGTCAAAAACAAAGAGAAAACTGAAAATCAGAGTGATGAATGTGGGAGTTGGCCTAGGCAGGTAGTAGGGGTGGAGTGGACAACGGCCGGTCTTACTAAATACCTGGTTGTGTTTTATCACCTAGATAAGAACAGGAAATGAGGACTTACAGGTAGAAAGCTAACTAGAACCAAGACCCTGCATGAAGCTAGGATTCTGAGGTGGTATACCATTAGGAAATAACAGTCCAGATAAAAAGATCTGCTTGCCAACTGGGAGATGATGGGGAAGTTTGTCTCAGCCTAGGTTCTGGATGGGGTAAAGTCTTCCATGAGAATTTGACACCAAAATCCTGGGCCTCACATGGGTTTGGTATGCATTTATTTTCAACCTACAAAAAAAAAATCAATATAAAAACCGGTCTCAGGATGGTGATATCATAGAAGTAAATGATTCTCAGAAGCAAACACACTGTTGCTCTAGTGTGGCATCCCCTCAACTCAGGCTGCACAGAGGGGTCCTTCTGAAAATAACTTAGCAATTCAAAATGATAAAATGCATGAGGGAACAATCTACCATGAGTGACAGTTAACAGGAACAAAAGCAAACTTAGATCAATGAGAACTAAAGCTAATGGAACACTGCGTGTGCATGCACACACACGATGAGTAAACAGAAGAAATTTAAAATATGAGAATAGATATATTCCAAGCAGAGCTAAATAGAACACCTAAAATGAAAACTTTGCTCTTCATGTAGAAAGCAGTGAAGGAGCTCCTGCTCCTGCGTTGGCGGGACTGAGGTACGCTCACCACTGAGGACGATAGAAAAGTCGAATAGAATATTACAAACCACCTGTTTTTTAAAATAATGTTTAAAAAATTTCAATTACAGTTGACATACAATATTAATTTAGTTTCAGATGTAAAACATAGTGATTAGTTATTTATATAACTTATGAAGTGATCACCCCAATAAGTCTAAAACCCATCTAACACCACAATATTATTGACTATATTCCCTAGCTGTACTATATTCCCTGTGACTTTTATAATTGGTAATTTGTACATCTTTATTCCTTTCCCTTTTTCACCCATCCCCCAACCCCATTCCCATCAGGCAACCATGAAAATATTCTCTGTATCTATGAGTTTATATTTTATTTGTTTGATTATTGTATTTTTTATTCCACATATAAGTGAAATCATACAGTACTTGTCTTTCTCTGACTGACTTATTTCACTTAGCATAATAACCTCTAGGTCCACCTATGCTGTCACAATGGCAAGATTTCCTTATTTTTTATGACCGAGTACTATTCCACTGTATATATGTACTACATCCATACCCACTCATTTATTGTTGGACACTTAGGTTGTTTCCATATCTTGGCTATTGTAAAAAATGCTGCAATGAACATAGGGGTGCATATGTCTTTTTGAATTAGGGTTTTGGATTTCTTTGGATAAATACCCAGAAGTGGAATTGCTGGGTCATATGGTAGTTCTATTTTTAATTTTTTGAGGAGCTTCCACACTGTTTTCCACACTGGCTGCGCTAATTTACAATCCCACCAACACTGCATGCGAGTTCTCTTTTCTCCACGTCCTCACCAACACTTAACAAACCATCTGTCTGAAGAGGCTGAAGAGCTAACAAGGCAGAAAAAAATGAGGCCAAGATCCAGGAGAATCAGGACATCAACATAGTTGAGTAAGGCACTTGGAGGTACAAATCCCCAGAGGAACTGGCCCCCTGAGGTGTGGAGGACCAGAACTTGCCAAGCATTCTCTTTGACTGGGGCCATGGAAGGTTATGTCTCAGGAGAAAGCTGAACTGGGAGTAAATGGACCCTTGCAGGGACTGAAGTCCAGCTTCGCATCATCTTGGTCCATCTGCGGTAACAAATGTACTGTTCTGGGGTAGGTAGTTGGGGAGTATGTGCGTGTAGGGGCGGGAGTTTATAGGAGCTCTGTATTTTTTGCTGGAAACCTAAAACTGCTCTAAAATGTAAACTCCATTAAAATAAAAAAGAAAAATAATGAAGAGATTGCTAAATATTATTAGATACCATTCACTAATGATATAAATAATGTGACCCAAATCACATTATTTATATCATTATTAGATGATAGAATAAATAGATCAGTGGGAAAGAACAGAAAGCTAAAAATATACCAATATAGGAAGAGATAATACAGAAAGCAGTCGGAATTTGTGCCATAGAGATGAGCTGCTCAGAGCTCCTAGGCAGGAACCCAGAGGGAAGCTGATTCCTTCATAAGCCAGGACCCACGAAGCCCACAGCCAGTGTTGCAACTTGGGGTCATTCCATGTGTGTGGCAGAACAACTGCTAATTGCCTAGTGATGAATCATTAGATTCCAATTTCACTATATAACATTAATTAGGAGATAGTAAAAATCAGAAAATGTATGTGTTTGTTACATCTTGAATAGGGAAAACCTTTTCTTAGTATAAAACCACAAGGAAAATATCTCAAAAAAAATTAAACAATTAAAAAGCAAACTATAAACAAAAATATTCATGATATATAATAGACAAAGATGACTATCTTTATTAGATAGCTTTTAGAAATAATCCAGAAAATAAACACACAAACCCAATAAAAATATGACAAAGTTACATCATGCTAACTAGGATTTGGTAAATCCATAATTTGCCTAAATGTCTGAAGAAAGTGTTTTTCTTTTACTTTCTTTCTTGCTTTTCTTTCTTTTTTTTGTATTTTGCTTTGAAAGGGTGAGGCAACCTTCTACAACCTTCCTGGCTTCCTGGCACGAAATTTGGCAGCATGTTTAAAGAGCCATAAAAATTAGAGATGTACACAAGAACTTATACACAGGGCTATAACACAGACATGATTAAACAAAACATGCTGTATTCATAATCTGATGTAGAACTAAGCATTTACTAACATTTTTGTTGAAAATAAAGAGATGATGTACAAATATCTCAAAACAGGATGCCCACGATTTTCTGAATTAAGAAAAAAAACGTTCTAGTAGGATTTGTAAGAAAGCAATAATAGTTGTTTATCTTAATTATGGAGGATTTTTATTTTCTTCTTTGATTCTTTTTTCTGTTTAAAATTTTTAATAAACTTTACTAGGGTGCTTTGCGTACTGCCACCCAACCCCCTAACCCCCTTCCCTCGGGCTATAACCACATTGTCGTCTGTGTCTATGAGGGTTTTTTTGCTTAATGCCTGCACCCTTTTCACTCAGCCCCCCAACTCTCTTCCCCTCTGACAGCTGTCAGTTTGTTCTCTGTATCTATGCTTATGTTTCTATTTTATTTGTTAAAGTATTTTGTTCATTAGACTCCACACACAGACTTTCCATCCAGCCAAACTTCAAGCAGCAGTATGAGTGAGAACACGTGATCCAGGACAGGAACTACTCAGCCAACACACAGAATTGTTAAAAATCACAAACTGTTGTTGTTTTGAGTCCCTTGGTTTTGGGGATGGTTTGTAATATCACAAGAGATAACCAACACAGAAACTAACACCTAAAAATGAGAGATGGCCTAACAGAAACTTAAAACCCATGGCCCGGACTCTGGGACTGGCTGGTGAGCAGAAGCTGGAAAGGCAATGAAGAGACTATTGGTGAAGGCTGGAAGAGCCGAGACAAAATTGCTATTGAAGTCTGGAGAAAGGCGAAATGGGTTACTCAGTGGCAGAATACTTGGCACTTTTTATCCATATGTAAAGAGAACTGAATTTCAGTTCAAATTTAAATTTACTAGAAAATAATTTTAATGTAAAGTTAAAAACTACTCTAAAAAGGTATAGCTTTTAGACACAGGATACAACCTTTTTATGTGACATGTAAAGGCCGCAAGCTAAGAGAGAACTTGAGAAAATTCGGTATGGCTGTCACATCATGGGAGTTTAGCAAATGATAATTGAACGACTAAATGAATGAACATATAACAAAGCATCATGCCACCTGCAAAGTATACATCACTGATGCACTGTCACTGAAAGTGAGTTACGTTATTATAGTCTGGAAATGCTTTTGGTCATTCACATATATACTTTTATGTGATTATTCTTGTCTAGATCAGCAGTGTGCTTTAATAATAGTAGTTACTGCTATTTTTATTTCCATTCATAACTGCCCTGCAGTGTTGAGAGTAGACCCCATTTTATAGCTAAGATAACTGAGGTTTAGAGAGATAGACTGAATTGTTCCAGCTCTGAATTAGGTGACCATGAGATTCCAGAGACCCTTTCTGGGGGTCAAAGCTGTTTTCATAAAAACACTAAGACATTATTTATCTTTTGCACTTTGTTGGCATTTGCACAGATTTCTGGAGGGTTGTCAACACTCCTTGACTGATAAGAATGGCTTGATGTGCTTAAATTGCTTTGTGCAAGGAATACAGTTTATGCTGAGTACCTGCTTTCCTTCTGGAAGCCTGGAGTCCTGGTATACACGTATCCTGAGCAGAGGGTACCACGTGACCGACCCCTGATAAAAATCTCAGAGTCTTAGGTTTAGGTTGTTCTCCTGGTGGAAAAATGTTGTCCAAGTGGTTGCTACAACCACTTGGTGTCCTGTGTGACTCCACCAAGAGAGGACTCCCAGAAGTTTGCACCTGGTTTCCTCCAGACATTGCTCCACGTGCCTTTTCCCTTTGCTGATTTTGCTTTATATCCTCTTGTTATAATAAATCACAGAGATGAGTACAACTATATGCTAAATCTTGTGAGTCTTCCCAGTAAATTACTGAACCTAGGGGTGGTCTTGCGTACCCCAATACACTCAACAAACACCAAATGGAATAAACTCCAAAAATCCATGCCAAGACACGTGATAATAAAATCTTGAAAACTAAATATAAAGAAGAAAGCTCAAAAGCAGCCAAAGAGAAATGAAAGGTTACCTAGAAACATTACTGAAGAACACCAATTCGAATGGCAGTGAGTTTCTCATCCAAAACCATGAACAGCAGAAGGAAGCGGCCCAGCCGTTTTCAAGTGCTAAAGCGGCTGCCCGCCGTGAAGTCTGCATCTGGTTTAACAGTTCTTCAGACATGAAATAAAAATATCCTCAAAGAATTTGTTGCTAGCAGACCTACCTTTAAATAGGCTAAAGAACGTTTTTCAAACAGCAAGGAAATGTTAAGAGATGGAATTAGGAGCACCAGGAAGAAAGACAAAACAACAGGATAAAGATGGGTACATAAAACAGACTGTCCTTTTCCTCATGAGTTTTGTAAGTTATATTTGATGATTGAGATAAGAATTGGAAAACCATCAGATACCAAGCAAAGATATGTAAAAGTGGGGAAGTAAAGGCACCTAAGTGGAAGTGAGGTTTCCACATTTCACTCAAAGTGGTGAAACGTTGATGCTAGTAGACTACTATCCGTCACTCGTGAATACTGTGATATTAGAGCAACCACTACAAGACCCACAGCGATATACTCAAAAACGCTACAAATCAATCAAGATGGAATCCTACAAGATGTATGAGTAGCCCACAGGAATGGAAGAAGAGAGAAACAGGGATGAGAATCAGAGGAAAGAAATAGAAAATAATAAAATGGCAGAGAGAAGTGCTGTCACAATTACCTTAAATGTAAATGATCTAAATACACCAACCAGAAGGGCCCCCAGCCCATGGGCTGGCATCAGATAACAAAGGCAATACACCTACCGTTTGGCTTTCTGGGGTCTGTTTCCTGCAAGTCTGGGGAAAGATGCTGCTCCTTCTGGGGGGCTCTGCTTGGAGACCCTCTTCCTGAAGACCCTCTTCCTGAAGACCCTCTGCAGGGTCCCTGCTCAGGGCTCTGGGCTGCACTGCTGGTGGGAGGCAGTTTGCTGGGGCCCCCGCTCGGCCTGTGGGGCCCAGCTGCGGTGCTGGGCAGGCAGGGAAGGGCTGGGGGCCGGCCGGGGTCAGGACTCAGCCTCCCCTTCTGCTGTTCTGCCTCTCTTCGCTTGTTTTCTTCCTCTCGCTTCCTGAAGCAAAGCCAAGGAGGAAGAGGAAAAATGAAGAAAGTGTTATCTCTGGAGTGAGATTTGAACTCTGAGAGGAGCCACCATATCACAGGAGGGATCTGGAAATTTGCGTTTTTAAGAGCGGTCTTTCCTCAGGCTTTATAGCTCATGAGCTGATGGAGCCGAGAGAACCTTACAGGGCAGCCTGTTGAGGCTCACAGGACAGACTGCGGGGGACTCTGCAGGAGACATAACATAACCCCACGGTGTGTGTCCCCAGGCCCTTTCTCCTCTTCCAGGAAGCACAGCAGAATACAACTGAGAATGACGATCACACGGAAACCTTCCCTTTCCTCTATGAAAAAGACCATTGGCAGATCTTAATGATTATACAAAAAAATTACAAAAACCTCACAATGGATTATAACACACTTGAGAGTTGCCACCCTGCCACCGAGAGTGCTGGTAATGAGTCAAACCTACTCTTTTTGTGGATGAGGTGCAGAAGGTAGGATGATTTTTAAAAAGTCTTTGGAGTCAAAATCACAAACACCTCAGACAGTGTCCTGTTTGGGAAAACTGGGCCTTGTTTTGCCTCTTCTGATCTTTGAACAGCAGGCATCAAATATCTGCTTGCAGCCCAGATGATTCAGGGACTGCACAGAAGAGAATCTGGTAGCCACTTAAAGGGTCCGTTCCAGCAGAATGATCAGGGGTGTGGTGGAGGGAAGCCAGCACGGGGGGGTTTAAGAACTTTTCTGGTCCTGCCTCTGCCAACAACTGTGAAATGACCTTGAGTGAGTCACTTTTCCATGGAAGATTCAGTTCCCCCAGGTCTAACACTTGTATGACAGCTTATAATCCTGAATTGATTCATGGGTCTGTTTGGAAACCAGGCATCTTTATAAAACTGGGAGATGCTTTGTGATGAGATGGAGAGATTTCTTTTATCAAAGTGGCTGGTATCAGAGTCCCTCTCAGAAGGGGACCTTGTTTAGACCAATAGTTTATTAAGGTTGGGGTCACGACTGAAGGCTGGTAAAGGTGGGATCTTCAGGGCTCACGTGGTGACTGGCTCCGAGGCTCCAGAGAGGGCTGCCCTGTCATGACACGAAGAATTTGTTTGTAGCTCCTGACATCGCGGGAGGTGATAAGAGAACAGGGGGCCGGGGGAGGAGAGAGAAGGGAGGAGGAAGGAAGAGAAGAAGGGAGACTGGGTATGCAGAGAGCAAGGGCCAGGGCATAGACATTCCGCCCATGGTGAGGTGACAGAGAAGGACTTTAGAGCTATGCTCCTTGCACCGTAATGAACCGAGTCTCCTGATATCTTGCCAACTCTGGATTCTAACTTGGCAAGCCTGGAGTGGGGCTCAAGGTTCTGCATCTCTAGCAAGCACCCAGGTTCCTATGACCACACCCTGAGCATAAGGCTAAGAGAACAAGAAAGTCTTGTATGGTCTGTTAACTATACCATGATGGGACGGGAGGTGTGATTCTCCTCAAGGGCACCAACTTTTTGTTAAGGTCCACCATGCTCACACATACTTTGTCAAAAGCCACCTGATAAACTGCAGAGCTAAGATAACCAGACAGAAGCAAGAGCTGAGGCAGAGACCCTAAGCCCCAAAGAAGTCCTAGGGTTCAGATTTCCAGAGCCTGGAATTTGAAGCCAAGCTTATTCAGATCTCAAGGGACAGGGAAGACCCAGATGATAGCTACCCGGGTCTTTGACATAAAGCCTTGTCAACTTAACACACTGTTAACCAGTCATGAAATAACTAGTGTTTTGACTGATAACAAGTTAACTCATGTTTGCACTTGCATTAGCTTATACAATTCCTATACATCATGTATAAAGTATATTGAAGTTTATTAAGATTATTTCATTTATCATATTCAATCACAAAAAAATAGCCAGTGATATGGGATAGCTTTTGCATAAAATTGCCAGTCAACAATGTGTTAACTTGCCCTTCTAGAAGGTCTTTCTCCCTGTGGTAAAGCCCTTGATCTGGGGTCCAAGTTTGCTTATCTAATAGTTTCCACCGAGTCTCTTCCCAGAGCAAGTGGCCAGACGGGTCCTGCTAACACCTGTACAGCTCTGCTTTCATTCGACTCTGGTTTTGTTACAGGCTTTGCCAGCTGCTGACACTAAGTGCGGCACTGCGATGGACAGCAAGCGGGACAGCCTGTCATCGTCAGAGCCTGAGACTCACGCGGCTGCTGGCCGGTGCCATTTCAGCGGGATCGGTCTGGGAGAGGAAGGTGGGCGCATCTGGGCGGGTGAAGTGCTGCTAATTGATCTCAGAGCCTTGTTTCTGATAGGCCCAAGAGCGGCGTTTTTTCCTCGCACTGACTAAGAGCACCGCTCTGAGAGAGCATCGGCCTTTCAGACAGACACGGGCGCGTGGTTGTCTGTCTCGGCATCTACACGGATCCCATTGCCAGTGAGAGGGGCTTTGAGGTGATAAATCAGACTTGGTTATATGAGCAGGCGTTCTTTTTTCTTTTAGGAACCCAGACAGCTTTCCCTTTCAATTCCAAGAAGTCGTGGTATGGTCAGGCCCTGGGCAAACCTTGTCACTGCAGACCTTTCTGGGCCTGCATCGAAGGCAGCCACAGACAAACAGGGCTCCACCTTTTCAGAGTGATCAGGATGTCCAGAAAGCAAGGGGCTCTGCTTCCTGGAGACTTCTTGCAGGGGGAGGTTTGCAGGGTGTTGTTTTTTCATTTTGGTAGAACTACAGAAGCAGATTTGGGGGAAAGAACATAATCATCAGGACATATCATTTAAACACCGCCCCCAGCTTATGAACAGAAGTATATTACTTAAAAAAAAAAAAAAAAAGATGCATTTTAAAATTTAAAAAAACCTTCCATAGTTGTGCAGAGCTGTGGTTCTTGATGTGAAAGTTATCACTGGGGTAAAGCGGGGGGCGGGGGTGGGTGGGTAACACTGGGAATTCTGCAGGACCCACATCCTATTTTATGTATTCTGCTACCTTAAAACAAAAGCAACAACAACACACACACCACACATCCTCAGAGTGGGCCATGATCCCACATGTATGTGTCTATCTGGAGGAAAAAAGGCCAGGACCACAGCTCATAGTTGAAGAGTTTGAAGGAAGCTCAGATTACTAAGGGAGATACTCTTATTTGGTAGATAAGGAAACTGAGGCAGAGAGATGAGTGACTAACCCAAAGTTACATTGTAAACCATACCAGCTGAGTTTTACTTCTCCCTGTAAAACTCATCACAGTGACAAAATTGTATTTTTAAAAATTTCACTCAATCTTTTCCCATCACCTAAAAAATGAATTGGGTCACATGAAGAAACCGGTAATATCACAGTAAGGTAATCTTGCCTCCAGTGTGGCATTAGTTCTAACCTCTTAGGCTCCATGATTGTCCTGAAATTTAAGTGTTTTTTCTCCCAATAATTTATTATAGAATACCAAAGTCCTTTAATCTTCATGGTGGGCATGCTATAAACTTGACCTATTTGTGTAAAGTTTAGGAAACAAATACTGGAAAAAGAACCAATGTTATTCTAGTTCATATGAAAATTTAAAGAGGAAAAAAAGGATCCTGCTATGACACAAGTAACATTTTAGCAGGAAATTTATTAACATGGCAGAATCTTAATGTATAAAATAGTCCCACATTTTCCTATTGTCTTAAGGGAAAATGGCCAGACAACACCTTTTGATGGGCTGCCAATTAGTCCGCTTTGTCCTCTTTCCTAGGGCAATTTGTGCAGTTCCCCAGAGGTGAGAAAGTTAACTGGGGACAGAGCTTTGACAACGTCTGCTTTGGGTCCTGCACAATGCAGGGTGAAGAGGGTCTCCAGATAATGGGCTGAAGGAACTGGAGTTGTTTCATCCAGGAAAGAAAAGGTTTAAGGGAACATCCTGTTGCTGCAAATCTCTGAAGGGCTATTGTGGAGCAAAGATGTACCCTGGAGCCCCAACACCCCCAACCAGATCGAAGACTCGAGGATGGGGATTTATACAAATTAGTAGCCTAGATGACAATTGAAAAAAAGAGGGGACAATAAGGAATCAAATGATTGCCTGATGTGCAGACAGCCACATCAAGAGCAATAACTTAACTGACTTGAATGTCCAATAACTTCAGCATCTCAGCCCTGGGTGCAACTGCAGAGACCTGCCTCCGGGCCTAGAAAGTCTGAGCCCCAGAAGTTGGCATTTCTTCCTACCCCACACTGTGGCTTTGTCAGAGTGCTGTATTTGCCCAGTTTTGACAGAAGAAATTAATTATATCAGACACTGCAGAAACAGGCAGGCTTTTTCTCATTCAACGAGTATTCAAGTTTCCATGAATACAGAACCAACAAGAAGTTTGAGAGATGTGATTAAAACTGTTTCCACGGATAAGGGAGATCTTGTTAGTGTGTCTTGTTACACTGATTTAACCCAGCTCTGCCCTAACGCCATTCTTGTTTATAGTCCTACAGGCTTGGGGCCAACTCATTTTCTTAACTTTCTTAAGGATTTAGGGGATACTGGTGTACTCTGCCATGTTAGCTATGAGAGTAACAGGAAGATTTTTATTGAACTATGTGGCAAAATTGATGATGGTGACTTGGCGCCACTCTCTGAATCACTGGAAACAACACGGGCACAATTGACCAAGCCCTGGGTTAGGAGAGAAGCTGACTTGGGTGCCTGGTTCTGCCACCAGCAGTTACACTTATGGGAATGAGTTAGAAGAAAGAAGCCAGAGCTGGTCCAAGCTGGCCTACCAGATAGATACTGGTCGCTAGCCTAAGTATGGCTGGTAGGATGATCCCCCCGAACCAAACAATGGTAGAAACCTGGCTCAGGGCAGAACTGAGACTCAAGTGCCATCTCCCTCCCTTACTAGCTGTGTGATTTCAGGCAAGTTAACCTCTGTTATTTGCCCTGTCTACTTCATTGGGTTACTCTACGGATTTGGTGAATTAATGTATAAGAATTTTGTAAACTGTCGTCGGCAGCCGTCCGTCTCGAGAGACGATGGTGTAGCTTCTTAAGAGTCTGACACGGTATCTGTTTCCTCTCGTGTTGAATCGACATCTTGCGATGACGCTGGAGTGTCCTCTCCAGTGAAGCTGAAGCTACAGAGCCTGGGCAGGGTGATATGGAGAGTCTGCTGTTGCCCAAGCAGCAGACCCCCCCTCTCTTCGCAGCTGAAGGGTCCAAGGGAAAGACGGAGTCAATACAGCTTGGCTTCAGGTGCGCCGCAGGAGTTGCCGGTGTTGACTACAACGTCAAACCGCCTTAGGGACTCCGGCTCCGGATTTTCTGTCAGGGTTTACTCCCTTAGCCTTTCCCCTGAAGAGATATGCCGCAAGGCAGCGGAGGTTTTTTGGAGTCAGAGTTTTCCTTCTCTGTGTAAACTGTAAAGCAATATATAAATGTAAGTAATCATTATTACTTTTGTACAGAGGTAAAGCTACCATAAGATGGATCTGGTTAGATGTGAAGAAATCTGGGCGTGGTCTGAGTGCCATGCAGTCTAAGAGCTGGGCATAAAGATATTTTTAGAAAATGCTCCTTGGTAAAACCACACCACTCCCTGCTCCATGAAGCCATTTTAATCACATCTCTGAAATCTCTCTTAGGTCCTATACCCAGGGCAATGGAATCTTGAATATTCATAGAATGTAGTATCCTGATAGAATTAATTTCTTCTTGTCAAAACTGGGCCAGTACAATACACCTGTCCGTGGAAGCCACAGAGTGGGGTCTGCTGATCCAGCATATGCAGTGCTGAACGCCTTTGTTCTTATGTTCCTCTTTAAAACCATAAACCTGTCAAATGGCAATCTGCTCATGATAAATATGGAGGGAGCTGGAAAATCAAATGCATAAATATATAAGTGCTAGCATGCACTGTGAGGATAAAGGGCACATAAACATGTTTGCTGCCTAGTAAGGCAAACAAGGTAAAGCAGTGCACTTAACAGGGATTCACTGCACTGAAACTGAAGGAGACCGGAGAGAGCACCTGGCCCAACCCTCCCACTTGACAGAGAGGAAAACTAAGGCCTAGGATGATGAATGACTTACGTAACGTCTTAGACCCGGGGGGACGGGGAGCGGGGGGCAGTCACTGAACATTTATTATTAAATGCTTATTGTATATCATGTACTCTAGGCACTGAGATGCAGAGATATATAACACAGTGTCTGCTCTCAAGGAACTGACAATCTAGTGGGGAATAAGACCCTTGCACTTCTGCAGATAGTGAGTTTGGGATGTGATGAGTCCTCAAATAGAGAGATCCACACAGAGCTATGGGAGGATGTGGGAGACTAATTAAACTGGAAGAGGGAGAAAAAAGGCTCCATAGAATGTCAAAATGAGAAAGGAGGGAAATGAGAGAGGGTTACTGCAGGTAGAGGGAAGAGCATCAGCAAAGACATGCAAACTACCTCTCTCAGAATCTTTGATTTCAGAAGAGATCTTAGAAACCAGCTCTTCACATGACTTAAAAAATTCCTTATGTATTATCCTGGAGAGTTGATAATTCAATTTCTGCTGGAACTTTTCCAGTGAGAGGAAGCTGATTACCTCATAAGGCGGAAAAGGTTTAGTCCTAACCTTTTCAGCTGGCATTGCACAGTATGTATGGGATCTGTCAGAGCACCTCCTCATTGTCGCTGACTAGCAGGCCTAGTAATATTTGATCTTTGACTTCCTCTCAAGGTAATAAGAAAATGTCATATTGGCTTATAGAATGTTACAGCTGGGAGGGACCTCAGATATCATTTAATCCAATTTTTAAATATCTCTACGTGAGTCGTGGACTCTCTTTGAGAATGTGATGAAAATGTATAGGTCCTCTCCCCCCAAATTCATGTATGTTCGTGATACACGAAATGCTGCATATAGTTTCAGGGCATTCATGGTGTCCCAAAGCCTGTCCTGGATTAAGAAATATTTCCACTTTACTGATGGGAAACTGAGGCTCAGAGAAGTTGAATGGCATCAAGTAAAATCATGGAAGTAATTTCCCACTGGTCAGACCATAGTATGAGCAGAAGGGTCAGACCACAGTATGAGCAGAAGAGTCAAACCTATAGATCAACCCTGAAGAAAGGCATTGAGAAAGTGAAGATGTGCGGGAGCAGGCTGCAGGAGGGGCTACGATAAGGCAAAAAGGAGACCTGGATTAGGAGTGCAAATGTCATGAGAACTTGCTTTAAATTATCTGAAAGCTGGTTTATGGAGAGGATTTAGACTCTCCTCAAAACCAAAAGGTAGGAAAGAACTTCTGCCAGATAGCACTGTCCACTAATGGAATGTATTGCATGGCAGGCACAGAATTCTTTGTCATTTGACTTTTGAGGACACAGGACAACCTCCTATATGAGGGACTTCAGCATCACAAGAGTTTGAACGGGGTAACCCAAACTGGACTTGATTATATAACTCTAAGAGGCATACTCAATCTCATACACTACCCAGAAACAAGCTCGGGTCTCCCAGTGAGTGTGGTAAGTAAAGAAAGTGGTAAGAGAGATGGTGAAGAAAGTTCGGGATGGCTGAGACCTCAAGTGTGAGGGCGGGGGAGGGTGGTATAGTGGGGAGAAAGGAGACTTGGAGATACAAGGGGAAGTAAATGTTGAAGGGTCTTACATAGCAGTGTGGCTGGTATTCAAGAACAATGGCTTGTACAGAATGATGGGACAGAGCATGAAAACAAAAGGCCAGAAAGGTACATTTCAAAAGAGGAGTGAACACAATCAGTGGTGGCAGCACTAGCAGGGAGATCAGGAGGCAGAAGAGAGGCTGTGGTGATGAGTCAGAGGTAACACACAGTGAGTCAGAAGTGACAGTGACAACAGGACTTGCAGACAGAGATGTCCAGTGACCTGAAATGTTGGCAAATAACAAAAGGACAGCAAGGTGGAAATGCCCAGCAGGCAACTGATGAGTTGGGATTAGAGTTCCAGGAGGTCAAGATGTGAGACAGATTAAGTGGTTATCTACAGAGATGAAGTAATTTAAGTTTTCAAAGTAGATACATTTTCAATAAAAAGAAGTATAGCAGGAGTGGAAGTCTGAGGAGTCAGCCCTGTGAGGCTCAGTGGAGATGGTATAATTAAAAAGACATGAGAAGGAAGAGCCAGAGAATTAGAGGAGATCTGTGATTAGAGAGAAATAAAAATCTGGCAAAGGAAGCATCAAGGAAGAACAGTGATCAACATAAATGTGGCCTTAATTTAGTGTGCATTCAATTGTGTGCGTTGGCAGGTAAATGAGAGTAATGTTCACTTTGGCAATGACATAGGGGGTGCAGTTTGAGATAAAGTGCTTTTAAATGGATTCTAGGTATTCCTTAAATAGTATTTCCTAAAAAACATGCCTTAGAAAATAGGACTAAAACTTCTCTCCCTATTTCTCTATCTGTACATTAGAAACCACTTTAAGTTAAAAATGGTCCTTTCACATCCTTACTTTGAGGCAGGAGGTTTCTGCCAGGGCACCGTGGGAAAGGTACACTGAGGTGCCATGACATGCCTAGGCCACCTCAGTCAACAAGGCAGCGGCGGCACAGACTGGATTTAACATTCTGATCTCTGTTCCTCAAAACAAAAATGAAACACAAAATTAAAAACTGACTCCGGTTTTAAGAAATAACTCTTGAGAAATATAACTAAATCAGTTTCTTCTCCATTTACACACTTCTCTTGGAGAGATGCACTACAATGACTGTAGGGGGTGATGGTTAGTGTTAAAAAAAAACCTTCCAATAATGATACTCAATAAAGGGAAAATTGTGACTGAGAAAAAATAAAGAAGAATATAATTTTTCAGTTTGGCAATTTCAAATATTATCACAGTAAGCACAGTTCCCATTTAAAAGGTTTTTTTTTTTTTTTTTTTTTTAAGAAAATGAACTTCAGAAACTAAGAATTAAGAACAAAGAGGACCTATCTTCTGCAATAGTGAAAGCAATTAGGATAACAAGTAAAAGGGTAAAGGCAGGGTACGGAGAATTAGATGTTCCCTCAATCTCCTTTTTGGGTCAAACCCTCCGGGCTAGGAGTTACAAAAGTCCATGTTAGGGGAAAAAATATCGTAAACCATTACAGACTTTATTTAAGTCTCATTATTTGAAGCCCCTCCCTCTGTATAGAAGACCTTCTGACAAATGCATTCTTAGTTCCCAGCTTTAACACTGAACCCAAACTCTTGGCCCCAGCAGCTATAGGACCTTGGGGCAGCATGTCAGGCCAAGTGGGGAGGAGGAGGAGGAGACTGAGATCAGTAACAGTGAAGACATGGGGTTCCCACAGAACTGGAGAGTGCCTGGAATTGACTGGCCTCGTCTGTCATTTTACAGATGAAAAGCCTGAGGCCCAGAGGGAGAAATACTTGTGTTCAGTTCCTTGCAAGTAAACATTAGAGGCTGCATTTGAACCCAGGTCTTCTTTCCACTCTGCCACAACCCATTTCTTCTGCTGGAAAGGGAGTTAGGGGGCAAAGAGGACTGCAGGGCCCCCTCTCTCCAAAAACAAAGTGAAATGTGTTTGGATTCATATATTCCTTTTGGGGGGACATACAAAGTCAGTCATACTGCCTTTGTAGAGTCGCACCTTATATTCGGGTAGCTATGACTTCAAATTCTGTAAATAGATTCTCACACATTACACTGGAGTTTACAGAAACGACAGTAGAAGGCAATACAGCACTCCATCCCTTGCAGAGCATAGTTACTTGCAAGTCAGGATAATCTGTCTATGCATTTACCTACTTACAGGTGTCACTCACATGCAGAGAACTTTGATAAGGAGCTGGAAAAAGAGGCATGTCAAGGCTTTAGGTTAATACTGGATTCTTTGGCAAAAGTTTAGAAAAGAGAGTCATTAAGAGAACAATGCACTTCCTAGATGCCACCTACTTCGGTAGCTTCAGAGTCAGAAAATAATGTGTTTCTGTCAATCCTGTCTAGTGAAGGCTGACAATATGGTTAGTATTCCAGTTCATAGTGGTATTTAACTTCTTGCCGATGTGGTTTGTCCTACCTTTTATTATTATTTTTTGTCACTATTTATTACACTTATGCTTCCCCCTTGTGGGCAAGATATGGAAGGAATTAAAGAGTTGGAATGATCCATGGTGTGGGAACATTCAGGATAAGCCTGGAAGTTATCCCTCAGGAATGTGCCTGCTGTGCGCACATCTTTATCATCGGAGGTTTTGTTCTCTATACCTGTGAAGGTGATACTCCCTTGCTCTTCAAAATACCCAACACGGATATCAAAGAAAAGGCAAACCAAAGCATAAGCTAAAATCAATCATTTATGGTAAAATAATCACAATGTATACTAGGCACCTACGCCTATTTTGCACATTTTGTTGCATTATCCCAAAAAGTGTGAGGTCCTTGAAGCAAGTATCTTCCTTTTAATTACTACTTTCTCTGTAGGCTGTAGCCCAGTGATTCTCAACCTTCCTAATGCCGCGACCCTTTAATACAGCTCCTCATGTTGTGGTGACCCCCAACCATACAATTATTTTCGTTGTTACTTCATAACTGTAATTTTGCTACTGTTATGAATCGTAATGTAAATATCTAATATACAGGATGTATTTTCATTGTTACAAACTGAACATAATTAAAGCATAGTGATTAATCACAAAAACAATATGTAATTATATATGTGTTTTCCGATGATCTTAGGCGACCCCTGTGAAAGGGTCGTTGGACCCCCAAAGGGGTTGCGACCCACAGGTTGAGAACTGCTGCTGTAGCCAATAAGTAAATTACATTATTTAGTATAAATTTGTTAGGGAATAGCTGGGGGAAAGCAAGTTATTTGAAAAGTTGGCTGCTTTAATCAAATCAAAACTAGATTAGTCTACCGGAAGTAGGCCAGATACTGGTGGAAGTTTCCTTTGGAAAGGCAGGAGGCGCGAGATGACCCGTTTTCTCCCCGCAGCTCACTGTAGCAAGGCCCCCTCCATGGGTGAGTGCAGCAGTGGTCTGTCTGCCTAAGAATATCAAGGGCTAACCTAGAGCAACAGCCACCATGTGGAGACTAGGCCTTCACCCTTCAGGGCAGCCTCAGTCATCCGAGGCCTGGTGGGCAGAAGGGGAGGGTGGCACGGGTGCAGGGATCCAAACCATTTGGGAGTCTCTGCTGATTCCCTCCCGGCTCCTCCGGCACTCCGCCCCTTCTCCCCGGATTCTGAGCTACGAGAACACAATGGAGCGCTCACAGCTCAGACTTACTTGGCCGCAGCATCTTTTCTCAGCTGCTCATGCTTCATGAGGAGGTTTTTCCGGTCTCGAAAGGCTTTCCTGACTTTGTACCCTTTGTAGACAGCCTGTATTTTGAAGGCAGCGATGTCCTGTATAGCCGCGATGGACAGGGCACCGTGCTCCAACATGAACTGGATTACTTCATGGCGCTCACCGAGCAAAGCGTAATCAAGGGGCGTGTACCTGAAGCAGGAAGGCGTTTTAAAGTGTTGGAATGTAATTCAAGGCACAGTCAAACTGGCAATATGCTCGTATGCAGCAAAAACGTCATTCTAAGATGTGAGATGTCCCCCGGGCACACTATCTTCGTACTCTAGGGCTGCTCCTTTTTATCTCTGAGGGGCACAAAACAAGGGTGAAGCTGGGGTCAGGCGCTTTGTGCTGCTGACCATACCAACTCCTGAGTTTTGCTCACTGGCTCACAAATTGGGGGCTGTGAGAACATGATCATTCTTCCTCTTTCTCATGTTCCAAATAATTCCTTGCTCCCATCTGAAAAGGTGCTGCAAATAACATTCTGTGAGATTCATAATTTGAGCCCATGATTACCAATATTTAATGCTTATGAAATTTTTAGAAAAGGAGAAATTTAGTATAGGATAAGTTATTAAATACTGCTGGAGCCCATGAGTAGTCATCTGGGGGTAAAAAGATTCTTACATCACACTCCAATACAAATTCTGGATGAAGCAAAAATCTAAAATAAATAAATAAATTACATAAATAGATAAATAAATCCATAAATGTACTAGAAGAAATCATGGATGATTATTTAAAAATTGAAGTGGAAAGTTGTTTTTTTTTTTAAAGACACAAAACTCAGAAACATATAACTGATAAATCCAATTACATAAAAATTAAACAAAACAAAACTCTGCAGGGCAAAGCCACCAAAAACAATGGTAAAAAGAGTTCTCAAAACAGTAAATACTAATGGTTCCTAAGCATATGTCCAATCTTACTAATTTAAGAGAAACACAAATTAAGACTCATTTGAGCGAGTACTTTAATAATTAGGGTAGCAAAAATTAGGAAGTTTAAGAACATATCGTGCTAGCAAGGATGAAGGGGGACAGCCTCTCTCATGTACTACCTTAAACTTGAGGGAGAACGAGTTGACATATCTATCGAAATTATTTATGCATCTGCCTTTCAACATAGCCATTTCACATAGAGACATTTATCCTACAGATCTCCTCTCATTTGTGACATGTCTTATGTACAAGGATATTCATAGAAGTACAGCTTGAAGCAGTAAAAGAATGGGAACAACCTCAATCTCCATTAGCGGAGGGCTGGTTAAATAAAGCACAGACCACCCGTGCAATGAAGCATCTGTATAATGCAGCATTACTCCAGTATATGAATAAATAAGGAACCATCTCCAGGATGTCTTGTTAAATGAAGAAAATGAAAAAAGAAACAGAATAGTATTATGGCATGCTCCATTTGTACAAAAAATAATATATATATATATATATATATATATCCCTCTATGTTTACCTATATAAAATATGTCTCCAGATGTTTCCCAAGAAACTGGAACCAGGGGCACTGCTGAGGAGGAACTGACTGTCTCAGAGGCAAGGGCAGGAGGGACATTCCGTTTCCACCCCATGCCCTTTTCTGCCTTTTAAATTTTGTACAATGGGCATACGACACCTTTTTGATAAACATATTATTTAGAAAAAATGGATATTATTGTCAGGTAGTTATATGTTTAAATTTCAACTGGCTCTTTCTAATTGTGTGATTTTAGGAAAAACTCTTTTTAAAAATTTTTTATTTTTAGATATAAAATAAACCAGATAAATACACAGAAGAAAATAAGTCATCTGTATTATCTCCCTCACAATTAATAACTGTTAATATCTTGACAGATATTTTTTTTCTTTTTTAAAGAGTAATGACTACTTCATAAAAATGATACTTTAAGCATTTAAACAATGCAAAAAGTAAACAAAATTGAAGTAAAAACTCCAAACCCCAAATTCCACCATCCAACAATAGTAACAATAACTGTCACTTCTTAAACAACTTACTTGATTATTCTAAGCCCCAGCTTTCTTCACCACAGACTTGGCATGAGGAAAAATGTAGTAACTGTAAAGCCTGGCATTGCACCCGGCACAAAGGAAGGAGTTCATAAGTGTCGGCTATTACTGTTACCATTATAGGACATACATTGTAGTATGTCTATGATACCATGGTCTCTTATCATAAATATTATTTCCATTGGACCCAAACTAGTATTTCTAACCACCTAATGGCTGCCACTGATCCGATTCCTTTCTGAGTGACTGTTACCAATTCGATGCAAGAAGAGATGTTAGGGGGAAATAATAAGCTGACTTCTGAGGTGGATTGAATGATGATTATATGGACACATCATTAGACACAGAAAAACCATCCAATGATCAGAGGGGAAAAAAATATCTCTCTTCAAAATTTACCTAATAGTCACAGTCAGCCATAAAAGGATTAGGTTTTCAGCCCTGGCTGGTGTGGCTCAGTGGATTGAGTGCCAGACTGTGACCCAAAGGGTGGCTGGTTTGATTCCCAATCAGGGCACATGCCTGGGTTGTGGGCCTGGTCCCCAGTTAGGGGTGCATCAGAGGCAACCACATATTGATGTTTCTCTTCTTCTCTTTCTCTTTCCCCTCTCTCTAAAAACATAAATAAATAAATAAAATCTTTAAAAAAAAAAAAAAAAGAATGAGGTTTTCAGTTTAAGCAAAGGGTGTTTTGGCCACTTAAGTAAGGAAAGTCTGAGTTCAGAAGGAAGCTCCAAATGCTAAAATTCAGGAACCCCCATCTAAGGACAGCCCAATTTGCCACTGCTGTTCAGAGACCAGAAAGCCATAAGTAAAGATGCCTATATAAACTTAAAAACATTATTTGTAAGTAGGTAGAACTTCATAAATTCAGAAGAACTTCTAAATATATAACTACATAGTCAATGGAAAGATTATTGCATGATGGTAGAGATAAATTTAGTGTAATAAAATGAATACACAGACCCAGAAAAATAAAGCAACTTGCTGAAGGTTATGAAACTAGTTACTGCAGGCTCTAGACTAGAACTGAGATCAAATGACTCCCCTGTTCAATAATGTTTCTATAACACACCTATCATTTATTGAGTATAAATCTCTTATACCCTGTAGAATAAAACTTCTAAAATCAAAGTGAAAATAACCTATATTTAGTAAGCTTGATCATTTTTTCTATAATTAAAATGTAGTGTCTTTCACATAGTACACAAGCAGGATTATCAAAATCTAGTTAATGAAATTAAGGCCCAAACTATGCCTTTACTTACAAATGTGACAAAATATGACAGGTAGCATAAACAACCTTAAAGAATATGGGACTGGGAGTCGGCAGTCCTGGGGGGCCCTCGGCATTCTCTTCACTTGTCTGAGCTTCTGTGTTCTTACTTGTAACAGGTGAAAGGAAGACTAGATCTCACAGGGTATTTGTGGATGGAAATTGCATTTAAAATGTTTTAAATATTTTTATTATGAAAAATTGTATTTTTATTAGGAGAAATTTCAAACATAAACAAAAGTAGAGAGTACAACATAGTCTTTTACATACTCATCATCGAGAATTAATATTCAGCAAGATTTTTGCCACATTTGCTTCATCCAAGCCCTTCAGTTTTACTTTTGCTGAAGTACTTTAAAGGAAATCCCAGAACTCTTATCATTTCATCTCCCTGCATTTTGGTATTTATCTCTAAATAATATGAACATAACCATGTCATTGTATTAATAAAATTAACAGAAATTCCTTAGTAAGATCCAATATCCACCCCTTAATTTTCTCAAAAAAGTTATTTTATTTTATTTTTAACAACTGATTTATTTAGGATTTTCAGTCGATTTTTCATCAATGGAACACAATCCAAATATCTAGCAAGGTTTTAAGACTGAAGTCTACACCTAGAGTTTAAACAACTGACCATATTGTGAGTATTACTACTGAAGCTTTCTTCTCCCCCAATTCAATTTAGAAACATTCAAACGCTGTGAATATTCCCATCGATATCAGAGTGTGGCTGTCAGGGCGTTATTGACTGACAGCCAGCAGGAGCTGGCAAAAATTATGTCTGTGCAGTGCACATCAAGGGGTTAGTGTCAATGCATGAGAAGTAAAAATTAGCACTACATTGATGGTAAGCAGCCAAGAAACAACATAGATAAAGACAAGAGATGAGACACAATTGGACCTGCCACGCGGGAATGGCTGATGGTTCGAGCAGAATGCCTAAACGGGAATGTCAGTAACCATAAAAGGCAGTGCCAAGTTCTGATGTGTGTACATCAAGGTGCATTGCTGATGAAACATTTAAGGGATCTGGAATATTACCACTGTCTTTTTTCATCTATAGATTGACAAGTAGAGTTAGGCTAATTTTTCCTCTGGTCTTTTGGTCTGTAATAAACATATGTTTACTCCAGGAGGCAGTAAGCGCCTTAATTTAGAGGCTTACTTAGGTCTGAAATTCAATGCTTAACATATAAATGAGTACTGAACAGCATATAAAATATTGTTTTTACTGTTTCCAAAAAAATAGTAGTCATGTTGTAAACACTGTAATAATGTAGAATAAATGCTTCCTAGAAATAAATCATCACTGATTCTTAGGATTCTTACACTTCCCTTTTGTTTTTCAAGGATTTCTAGGGGAGAAATCTTCGGCTCTCTCACATATCTGCTTTAACATCAAAAGTTCAGTCCTGAGGATTCCACTTGGCTTTCCAACTTCCTTAAAGGGCCAACCCCCAAACCTTCAAATCGTTTTGTTCTGCGGTTGTCATATGATTCTAATAGAGAGAGTGAGTTCTTTATACAATTACTCCTAAAATAAGATATACCAGTTAGTTTGATCTAATTTTGCATGTGCTCTAAGAATTCCAGAAGTTTCTAACGCAGGTATGAAGCAGGGTGATGCTTAGTAAGAGCCTGAAAACATGATCTTGACAATGCCACAGTTACTTACTGAGGCTTTACTTCAAAAAAAGTACTGTAAGTAATACAGAGATGACCATGATCTTCAGGAGTTCCTGCTAATGGGGAGGACTGATTACACAGTGCAGGAGAGGACAAAGTTTGGGACACATGACTGTGGGATCAGAACAATCTCCTTGGATGAGGCTGCATTTGAACAGAGGAGTGCATGATTAACAATTACATTAGAAATATAACTTAGCAAGGCTAATTTGGAAGCAGATGAATTGACTGAGGAATGATGAAAGGAGGGAATACAGCAAGGAGACATTATGACAGTCCCAGAAAGAGTCAAGAGGGCTGGATTTAGACAATGATGCAGGTAGTGAAGTGAAGCAAGGAGAGATACTGAATCTGAAGTGCAGTTTTAGAAGTCACGAGGACCCAGAAGACTGCTGAAGCCTCAGCAGTAAGTCAGATCGCCAAAGGAGATAGGCTGAGAGAAGAGATCCAGTCCTTTAAGAATGTTTATATTAAAAAAAATAAAACAAAAACAGAAGAGGAGCCAAAAGAAATGAAGAAGGAGCAGACAAGATTAGAAGGGAGTTAGGAAAATAAACTGACACAGAAGCTTAGAGGAGATACAGTCTCAATTAGGCAAAGAGGAAACAACAGAACCAGGATGCAGAAAGGCCAATGGGAGTGGACAGAGAGGACCACATGTGGTTTTTCCATTAGGATTTGTCAGTGACCATTCAGACACAGATTTCAGTACAGCTGTGAGGATGGAAGCCAGACTGCAAAGGCATGACTGGTGAGTCTGAAGAAATGAGGGCAGTGAAGACAGTCTGAGAGAAGGAAGACTTTAGAGACAGAGAAAACAAACTTCAGAACAAAGAGTTGGAAAATAATGGATGAGGGATATAACTAATGGGAAAGGTTCCGAAAGAAGTGGAGAAGATGAAGGGGCTGGCCCCAGACAGGAGGAACATGTTTCTGCTGAGACAGCAGCCTAGGGAAAGTTCTTCCTTCTCTTCAAAGTTTCCATGACAGAAAGGAAGAACTGGTTGTGAAGGCTAAGAGGGTGGGGATGGTGTCATAGCAGGGGCCATTTTTGTTAAGATTATCCACAAACAATGAAAACTAAAGCACAGATCTGGGCTGAAGGGAGTTCAGGTATGTGGGTCTGATTACAAACTTAGCTGTTACCTACAAATTACTAGAATCTTCCTAGGCCCAACACCACCAAGAATCTCATCTACTTAGACTTCATGCTGTCTGGTCCATTTTATTAGCCCTGGGGCCTTGAGGAACAACCCCAGCCTAAATCTGTGGTTTTCATATTATCCAAGAAATCTGTATTAAAACTAAAATCCTGAACTTTCAGCTTAGTTTTTCATTTTTTCATGCTACACGGTGGCATCTTTGTCCACTAACTAATAATGTTCTCTTCATCAAGAGAAACTTCCTAAATACATAACACATGTCACTGGCCTAACCGAATTCCTAGACCTGGTCAGTCTGGACCCCCTGACTTTATGCTAGCCACCAGCCAGAAGAAGGCATAGAAGTTTCCTCATCTACAAAATGTGAACTTACCCTAGGTAATACCTAACATTCTGAATAGCTTTAAAAGCACAAGATCTAAGTTGACACTGCACGGAACTTTTGATCTTTTTTTTGGTTCAAGATTTCTTAATGTAGCATTTCCTTATGAGTATACTTATTATTTCTGAAACAGTATCTAATGTTGAGATTTTTAGTCTGGCAGAAAGGATGTGATATGAACAATATATTTTTTTTATCGACAGCTTACTTACCTCTCTTCATTGTTTTCCATCTGATTAGGAAAAGCAGCAAAGTCTAGTAGTAGTTTGATGGCATCAAGGTATCCGTTGTTACAGGACCAGTGCAAAGCTGTTCTTCCCTACAAGCATAAGCAAAAATGAAGTACATCCAGAGTAGGTAATTTTGGATACATAGGTTTTTATACTAACTCAAAAAATAAACAATTCTCTCCCCAAATTACTTCATTACAATAAGAGAAAATAATAAATATACAGTGGAGAAAAGGACGGTATCTTAACCAAGTGATCAAAATTTGCACTCCTTTAAGGGGCATCATATGCCTCCAGACATGATACCCAGAGGAGTCAATATTACTTGTATAATATCCCAATCAAAAGTGTAAAACTTGAATCTAATTATGAGGAATCATAAGGTAAACCCAAATTGCATAAAATGAAACAGCCTGCATTATCAAAATTGCCAATGCCATAAAAGATAAAAAAAGTCCTGAAGCATTGCTAGAGATAAAGAGGAATATTTCATGGTATTAAAGCAGTCAAAGAAGAAGATATCACAATCCTAAATCTATATGCACCTAATAACAGAGCTTCTAACTATATAGGCTGCAACTGACAAAATTAAAAGGAGACAGTCAAATCCATACCACAGTGAGAGATTTTAAACTTGTCTTTAAACTTGTCTTTTACAATAGTTGATAAAAACAACCAGCAGAGATGTAGAAGACCTGAACAATACAATGTAAAAATTTAACCTAAGTGATATATATATAAGTATATAAAACATTGCATCCGACAATGACAAATTAGTATTCTTTTCAAGTGCACGTAAAATATTTATCAAAATCAACCATAACCTGGGCCATAAAGTAAACCTCAAAAGACTTTGAAAGATTAAAATAATTCAGACTATATTTTCTGACCACAGTAAAATTTAAGATACAAATTAGTCTGATAGGTGGAATAATGCACTCCCTTGTAAAGATGTCTACACCCTAATTTCTGGAATCTGTAACTATGTTATGTTATATGGAAAGTGGGAATTAAGAATGTAGGTAAAATTAAGGTTGCTAATCAGCTGACCTTAAGGTAGGAGATTATCCTGGATTATCGGGGTAGGCCCAATGTAGTCACAAGGGCTCTTATAAGTGAAAAAGGGAGGCTGGAAGGTGAGTGTCTGAGGGTGCGGTGTGAGAAAGACTCAGCCAGCCATTGCTAGCTTTGATGATGGAAGAATGGGGCCCATGCCAAGGAATGAGGGCAGCATCTAGAAGTTGGAAAAGTCAAGAAACAGTTCTCATCGAGAGCCTCTGAAAGGGAGGTAGTCCTGCCAACACCGTAATTTTGATTTTTAGCCCAATGAGACCTATTTTTGGATTTCTGACATCCACAACAGTAAGATAATAATTTCTGTTGTTCTAAACCACTAAGTTTGTAGCAATTTGTTACAGCAGCAATAGGAAATTAAGGCGATAAACAACAAAAAGACAATAAAAAAAATGCCTGACTGCCTGGAAATTAAATAATACACTTCTAAATAATCCATGGGTAAAATAATAAACCAAAACAGAAATTAGAAAATGTTTCAACTGAATGATAGTGATGGTATAACTTATCCAAACTTGCAGGGTAAGTTAAGCAGTGCTTAGAAGAAAAAGCACACTTAAAAAATAAACAATTCTCTCCCCAAATGACTTCATTACAATAAGGGAAAATATTAAATATAGCGGAGAAAAGGACAGTATCTTAACCAAGTTAAAAATAAATATTGAGAAAATCAATGATTTAAACTTTCATCAAAATATATTGAGTCAAACCTGAGGGAAGTGGATGGTAGGAAATAACAAATGTAAGACTAATACCAATGAAATAGTTTAAAAAATATATAGAAAATCAACAGAGATAGAAGTCCTCTGAAAAGATGAGTAAGCAAAATGGAAAAGTTTTTTAAAAAGAAAAGAGACAATGAATATTACCAATATATGAGTGAATAAGAAAATATCACTACAGGTCCTACAGATATAAAAATGGTAGAAGCATGTATGATCAACCTTATATGAATATTGGACTTTTTAAATAAAATGGACTAATTTCTCAAAAATGCAACTTACTAAAGCAGGAAGAAAAATAATTAGAAAATATAAAGTCTTGTAATTATTAACGGAACTAAATCAATTATTAATATCTTCTGCACAAAGGAAACACCTAGACCCAATAACTTCACCAGGAAATCCTCCAAACATTTAAGGAAGAAGGATCACCAATCTCACACAAACTCATTAGGAGAATAAGAAAAGAGGTACTGCTTTCTAACTCTTTTTATAAGGTCAGTGTAACCCTGCTAATAAAACCTGGTAAGTATAATACAAGGAAGAAAAATTATAGGTCAAACTCTCATGAACATATATGCAAAAATCACAAAATATTAGCAAATAAAATCCACTAATATATATTTTTAAAATACATCATAATCAGGGTTTACTCCAGGAATGAAAGAGTGATTTAACATCTGAGAAAAAAATGTAATCAATCAATGTAATTCATATTAATAGCAAAGAAGAGAAAAATAATATGATCATGTTGAGAGTATGACAAAAATTAAACAGCTCATTGTATTTAAAAAAACTCTTAGCAACTAGAAATATAAGGGAAGCTATAGCAAATATCATATTCAATGGTAAAATATTTAAAGCTTTCTCCTTGAGAAGCCAGAATGAGTTAAGAATATCAACTATTACTAATTCTATTCTACACTGTACTGGAAGTAAGACAAGAAGTATAAGGCGTAAGGATTGGAAAAGAAGAAAGAAAAATGTTACTATTTGCAAAGAGTATGATTGTTTATGTAGATAATCTAAAACAATACACATAAAAAAGTAGAACTGTAAAGTAAGATACTGGCAACTTCTAAAAAAATGTAAAGGGTATTGCAAATGATAAAAGATGTATTTCTAATAACATAAGTACAAGGACCATATTTATATATTTTCATTATGTTAATTTTATATCTAGTAACAATCTTCATAAATAGTTATTGAAAGAATAGGAAATATATTTTCTGACTTGGAAAAC
Organism: Furipterus horrens; assembly: GCF_987537825.1. Taxonomy (NCBI): domain Eukaryota; kingdom Metazoa; phylum Chordata; class Mammalia; order Chiroptera; family Furipteridae; genus Furipterus; species Furipterus horrens. The sequence goes on along the minus strand of NW_028327174.1, from coordinate 177,912,490 downwards.
ATAGCATGCTAGGGTTTTTAAAGAATTAAAGTAGCAAAAAAGTTAATACTGGCAAAATTGAGAGAAAGCAATATATTACTACAGAGCTGGGAGAAGCATAGATTAACCCACATGTTTTAGAATCAGTTCAATGGTATATATTAGAGCCTAATCACATTCATATGCCATTCATTCTTTGATTCCATAATTTCACTTAGGGGAAATTATTTCAAGGGAATAATCCAAAATAAAAAAAAGTTAAACACATATAGATGACTAATGCAACATAATCTGTAGTAAAGAAAATATGTCTAGTAACAGGAAGTTACTTTATTTCTAAAATTTGGGTGACAGGCATAGTTTGGACCCTAACTCCATCCACTCTGCTACTGTTGCTACCTTAGGATAATTATTTAAGCTCCATGATCCTCAATTTCCTCCTTTGTAAAATGAGGATAATATTAAGAGTAGCTACTTTATAGAATTACTGTGAGGATTAAGTGAGTTGCTAAGCATAAAGCTCTTAGAACTTTGGAATACTAAACATCTACGATTATGAAAAAGATTATAAACCAAATGTGGTAATATTGGTGATAATTTTAAGTGAACAAAATAAAATGTGATTTGTAAAATCATATCATATATATTTATATACATTCATATACATATGCTATGTATATATATTTTACAAATGTTATAAAATTATTCCCATTTTTTATAATGACTTTGTTAAATTATATAGCTATATGGGCAGGGACTTGGACGAGAACATGGACAAATAAAAATCATTTTTAATTCACAGGTTTGTGGGGGATCTCTTTATCTGGCAAACTGTCATTTTATTTCATTTCAGTGAACAAAGAGAAAATACCCTAAACACTTTGGAGCAAGCAATATAGAAAAGACCCAGAACTTCTACCTCTTTGTCTTGAATGTTAGGGTCTGCATTGTTTTCCATGAGCACTGCCATGCAGTTGATGTATCCCCCATATGCAGCACACTGCAATGGGGTTCTTCCTGCGTAATCTTGCACATTTGGATTGATCTTATTTTCTATCAATATCTGGCAAACATCAGCATTTCCTCCCAGCGCTGCCCAATGTAGAAGAGAATGTCCATCTTGGTCAACTAGATCTACCCTTGCTCCGCCTGCAAAAGCAAGAATATAATGAAAATGACTAATACAGAGAGCATTAATCAACATTTAAAAAAATATATAATAGTCCCTTAGGTGCTTTACACTTAGTAAAATATTCCCATGTATATTATCTACTTCATGTTTTTATAATAATCTTATATACATTGGTCAGATAGGCATCATTTCCCTTTTACAGAAAATGCAACAAGATCAGGCAGGTGAAGTGACTTTGCCAAAATCACACACCTATCAACAGGTGGAGCTAGACTCTTGTGTTTCCTTATGCCAGGTGTGAGGCTCTCCCCTTCATCCTTCTACCAGGTGGCTGGCTCTCTGCTGTGTGAAGCTATACATTTCAAATGGTGAATGCAAGAATTCCTACCTTTGAGAGTGACTTAGTGGGAATGTTCTTAATAACTAACCTTTAATAAGTGTCTGAATCACATCTTTGTGTCCCATCTCACAGGCTCGGAAAAGTGGAGTATGTTTCATGACATCAGTAGCATCTACTTGAGCATTATTTTCCAATAACAACTTCACGGTGCTGACATGGCCAGAAAGGGCAGCAGCATGTAAAGCTAAAAAGAAAACATGAGAAAGTGATGAACTCTTTAATAACCACTTTACCTCTTTATTATTCTAACTATATATCTTTTTTTCCTTTGATTTCCCCATCATATCTTGGCTAAATGCAAATTGATCTTACAGATTTTCTATTTTTCACTTTTTTAGATTTCTATATTCCTTTCCATTCGTGTGTATTAATTACACTTTCCCCCTTCCTTCTGTATTTCTCATCTCACTGTTTTCTTCCTTTCCATCCTGTTGGTCTGAAATGGTCCCCTCTTCTTAGTTACTACTTTACCATTTTTTTCCTCTTTCTGAGAGAGCAAGAAGACCAGAAAATGACAAAGAAAAAACTTAAATGATACAGGCAATTCTGCCTACCAACCCATTCAATAAACATATACTCAAGAGATGGCATGACAGGAGACATAAATGGTGCCTTCAGTGGGTTACACCTGCTCTTCCTGTGGTTGGTCTGTGTACCCATGTGCTACTGAGAATTTGCACCTCTCACTGCATTGAGTGCATTTTTCATACAACATGGCTCCAGCAATTTCCTCAGGGCCCAATTTATGAAAGAGCAATTTGTTTCAACATTGGAGAAAACACAGAGATGGAATGTGGTCTCTTCTTTGGTGCTCTTGGAAGGGGTCTGAAAAATTAATCGTTACTACGTGTGAGTTTCATGTTGGGCTGACACCTGCCTGTTTCTCCACTCTAGTGCTTATCTCATGCCATTACTCTTGAGGTTACACCTTAAATTCTATTTAAATTTTGCTGAATTTGCCTGGATAACTATGTAGAGGCTTGGGCCAATTCTTTCTAAGTATTATAGCTCTACAGTGCCTAGAACAATGTTTCTTTCATAAAGCGTGACCCATAAAATCAGAACCTAGGATGTCTGTAAAATCGCATATTCCCAGAGAATTGTTGAGAATGTGCTATGGGCTGGGTATTAATATAATGATGAGAATTCCGCAGGGAACAAACCAGATAAGGTTACATTCTAGTAGGGGAATTAAACAAACCCAAATATGTAAATAAGAAAGTATTAGATAGTGATGAATGGTATAATTAAAGTAATGAGTAATTAAATATTTTGATTTTAAGAGTGACTGGGGGACTACTTTTGACTGGTGCTTAGGGAAAGCCTTGCTAAGGAGATGACATTTGAGACCTGAATTATAAAAAAGAGAGAAATGTGGCGATCCGGAGGGAGAGTAGCTTGGGCAAAGGGAATAGTCAGGACAAGGACAGGAATGAATCTGTGTTTCAGGAAGGCAAGGAAGCTGCAGCATAACAGGCAGAAAAGGCCATGTCATAAATGGCCGTGCAGGTCAGAGTGCCGGAAGACCTGGGCTTTAAATAGGTAAGGACACTATCTGATTTACGGTTTAAACAGAAAACACCCTAACTGTTCTGAGAAAATGCATTGTAGTAGACTAGAATACAAGCAGGGAGACCAGTTAAAACTACTGCAGTGGACTGGGTGAAAATGATGGCGTGAACTAGGGCGGCAAGAAAGAATTAGAACATATGTTGGAGGTGGAGTCAACAGGTATTGTTGATCGGACGTGAATAGGATTTTTGTCCATATGGTCTGGAAATGTGCATTTCAACAAACAGCCCTAGTAATTCTTATGCATACTTGAGTTTGAGAACGCTGACCTAAATGGATAAATTTTGGTTTGGCCTAGACAATATTCAGACAGGTGTGACAGATTTCACATATCTGAAGTATGGTCATGTGGAAGAGAGCACAGAGTGGAACACTCAGGTTGACAAAAATTGGCTTAGTATAAGGAAGAAGATTCTAGTAGATTAGGTTAAGAGGGAAGCAAGGTGCTCCCTATATTGGAGCTGTTCAAACAGAGGCTGAAAGACCACTACTGAAGAATGTTGTAACATAGATTAAAGCATGATATACCCATGTTACTTCAGTTATTTTCACATTTTAAGAACAGAAGAATGTTTTCCAGCCAAATGAAATTTTATAAAACACTTAACATATTAAACAGATAAGAGTTGTTCTGCTAAAGCAGGGGTAGATGGTTGCCCAATTAAGCATCTACACCCTTGGCTCACTTCAAGTACCTCTACAGAAACCTGTTGTTCTGAAGAACATGGTTTGGAAAACCCTGGACTAGATCTCATTTTAAGTTATTTTCTAACTCTGAAATCCTATAATGCTGTGATATGGCATCAGGATACAATAGATACTCTTTAGGTAAATATCAATGTCAAATTTTGAAAACCAGACATAATGGCAACTAAGCAAAAGATAGAACAAATGACCTTATTAAAGAAAATTTCCTATTTCTATTTGCATTTATTTGTTTAAAAATAACCTTAGACTTAAATATTGTTGCTTTTTCTCTGAAAAAGTACCACAAGTTTATATAGAAATGCTATTTTTTAAAGTTAAACTTATTTTATTTAAAATTTTAAACATATTCAAAGTAAAGACAGGAATCCAGTAAACTCAATAAAGCCATCATCCAGCTCTGGAAATTATTGGCACATGGCTAATCTGCTCCCTCTAACTGCCTTCTATCCCCTTCATTTCTGATGATTTTTATTAAAATTCTAGCATCCTATCCTTCCATTTGTAAATATTTTAGTAAGTATATTAAAAGACGTGTTTTTTTTTTTTCATTTTTGTTTTTATTTTTGCTTTTGTTTTGGAAACACAACCACTGTATCAGATAGGGTCCATTTAGGAGACAGAAACCATGCCAGACACACTAACAGAGAGAACTCCATAAAAGAACTGCTAGCTATGTACTGAAAAACCGAAAAAGCCAAAGGGAAGACTAACGTATCACAGAGGTAGTAAGCGCAGAAAACAACTACAAATTCTAGGACTGGGGGAACAAAAAGAAGAGGATGGAAATACTAAAACTTCAAAAGCTTGGAAGAGGAGCCCTGCAGAACGAAACTCGGACTTCTGAGGAGGGGCTCTGCTTGGTTGGCTGGTTCTGGTGTCTCTGGGCGGGGCGCTGAGGGTGCACTGTGAGTGATGGAAAAACTGCAAAGTAAAAGTAACGTTACCATTGGAACACAGCACAGCGATGAACACAGAACAGGAAACAAGAACAAGAACAGAAAGCATACGGGAAATGTAATCCCCCTGTTGCTCAGCCAGCGTTCCAGTCTCGCTCTACTGCCCCCTATGGGCTGATTCTAACAGGGCACCTGCTGGCAAAGGGGAAATGTGGTTGCAGAGCTCCAGCCCCAGCATTCCAAAGGAAGGATAATGCCATTATTGTAACTAAAAAATATTAACAAAAAGTTCTGTGATATCAAACATCCAGGTAGTGTTCATATTTCCCTGATGATTTTTTAAAAATCATTTTTATACTTTATTTACTTAAATCAAGATCCAAATAATGTCTATATATTGTGGTTGATAAGATCTTTTTTAAAGCAAATTTGAATCTACCGATTATTATTATTATTTTGCTTTTTTGTTTTTCAGTTATAGTTTAGAACTTTTTTTTTTCCAATGGGGAGGATAAAACAACACTATAGAGGGATGATGGAGAGGAACTCACTTTTACAGACCAGAAATGTCAGAAAACATCTCTGACATATAATAAAACCCTTAGGAGAAAGAGCCCAGGGAATTAATGTATCTGAGAAAAAGTTATGTCTGAACTCCAACCACGGTGCATATCAGAAAGACACTTTTGGTCAAAAGAATGCAAGTTTTCTCACCTATGCTTTATTAAATACATGAAAAGTTAAACTAAAAATAAGGCCAGTGATCAAGTAAAAGACTGCATACTAATGGAAGTCAGACAAGAAAAGCAAATGTTCAAACTGTTTATAAACTCAATGTCCTATGTATCTATGCTATACCTCTTAAGAAGAGGTCTACTGTGAGGCTTTGTTAAGAAATAATTTTGAAAGTTAAAGCCTTCATCAAAATTCACATTACCTAAAAATTCTAAAAAATAATTTAGAGGGTGTGGTGGCGTAGGTATAGGGAGAGCGATTATTAGGTGTAGTGACTTCCCTCGCCTCTCCTCCCCCCAGTGCTGGATCAGTAATTTTTGATGGCAAAGAAAGATCTTATCCCGGACAATATGGAGATACAAATGGCTCTGGTATGTTTCTACAAATAAGAAAACATGACATTGAGAAGCTTGTAGCTGAGTTTTTATTCTTTTCCGTGTTACTATGCTGTTGTGTGATTTTTCTTTTTTTCCCACTTGCAATTAGGATCTAATACATGAGACAGAGACCTCCAGCTGATTATGAATGCTAAAAAACTGGTACACCTCTTATTAATGAAAACAGTTAAAGGACTCTCTTATTAGAGAAAGCGACTGACAGGAGCATCTGGTAAGAGCTTTTGATGCAAAGTTGACTTGAAGCTTCTAGAGTCATGGAGGCTATCTCTAAAATGGTAGGATAAGGTAAAGCTATTCAAATCTGAGAAAAGAGTATATTAAATGAGACTGGTCAGAATATACTTAGATGTGTGCATTCCTTAAAATAACTCAAAAGTTTTGAAAATACAATTAATAACTACTAAATATGCATAGTTTTAAAGCATATGTTTCTGCTTTTTTACACAAAGATAATCAGAAGAGTTCCCATAATCACATCTAAGGAGCAACCAGGGTTTTAAACCAAATGCTGCCATTCACCTGGTAGAAACAGGGTCTAATTTTAGCAATAATTGTTGGAGGAAATGAGGTCTATGAGTGATAATCTGGCAACCTAAACTAAAAAAGTAAAGAAGAAAGTCAAACAATATTGAAGTAGAGAGAATAGTTTTACAGAATTATTATACAAGTTTTATAGCATCATCTATATTTTGGAGCCCGAATGAAAGCAAATTAATTATGTCTACCACTTCTTACCTGTGCCTCCGTATTTGTCTGCCATGTTGATATCGATGTCAGACTTTAAAAGCAGCATAGTCCTAAGGACATCATCACTGCCTTTCCCAGCAGCCCACATAAAGGACGTTCTTCCTTCGAGGTCTGAATCATCTTTTACTGAAGGATGTTCTAAAAAGACTTTAACTGTTTCCTGTAAGAAAACTTCATTTAAAACTTTGAGACATTAGAGTAGTATTTTTTAAATTATATTTTATTGATTATGCTATTATAGTTGTCCTAATTTTTCCCCCACTGCTCCCCTCTACCCAGCACACCCCCACTCCCTCTGGCAACCTGCCCCCCCCCCCACTATTGTTCATGTCCATGGGTCATGGCTATAAGTTCTTTGGCTACTCCATTTCCTATACTGTACTTTACATCCCCACGGTTATTCGGTAACTACCTATTTCTACTTCTTAATCCCCTTGCCTCTTCACCTACGCCACCACAACCCCCTCCTATCTAGAAACTACCAAAACATTCTCCTACCCATGATTCTGTCTCTGTTCTTCTTGTTTGCTTAGTTTGTTTTTTAGATTAAATTAATAGATTTGTATTTTTTGCCATTTTATTGTTCATAGTTTTGATCTTCTTTATCTTAAATAAATCCCCTTAACATTTCATATAATAATGGTTTGGTGATGAAGAACTCCTGTTTTTTCTCATCTGGGAAGCTCTTTATCTGCCCTTCTATTACAAATGATAGCTTTGCTGGGTAGAGCAATATTTCCTGTAGGTCCCCACTTTTCATGACTGAATACTTCTTGCCAATCCCTTCTAGTTTGCAAAGCTTCTTTTGAGAAGTTCAGCTGACAGTCTTATGGGAACTCCCCTGTAGGTAACTAACTTCTTTTCTCTTGCTGCTTTTAAGATTCTCTTCTTGCCCTGGCTGGTGTGGCTCAGAAGATTGAGTGTCAGCCTGGGAACCACAGAGTCACTTGTTTGATTCCCAGTCAGGGCACATGCCTGGGTTGCGGGCCATGTCCCCAGTTCGGTGTGCGTGAGAAGCAACAACACATTGATGTTTCTTTCCCTCTTTTTTCCCTCCCTTCCCCCGACTCTAAAAGTAAATAAATAAAATCTTTAAAAAAATAATTTTCTTGTCTTTAACCTTTGGTATTTTAATTATGAGGTGTCATGGAGTGGTCCTCTTTGCATCCATCTTGTTTGGGACTCTCTGTGCTTCCTGGACTTGCATGTCTATTTCCTTCAACGAATTACGGAAGTTTCCTTTCATTATATTTTCAAATAGATTTCTAGTTTCTTGCTATTTCTCTTCTCCTTCTGGTACCCTATGATGTGAATGTTGGACCTCTTGAAGCTGTACCAGAGGCTGCTTATACTATCCTTGTTTAAAAATTATTTTCTTCTTCTTGCCGTTCTGATAGGTTTTTTTGCTTCCTTATATTCCATATCATTGATTTGATTCTTGGCTTCATCCACTCTATTGTTGTTTCCCTGTAAATTGTTCTTAATTTCAATGATGTATCCTTTATTACTGACTGGATCTTTTTTATGCTGCTGAGGTCCTTGCTAAGTTCCTTGAGCATCCTTATAACCAGTGTTTTGAACTTTACATCTGATAGGTTGCTCATCTACATTTCGTTTAGCTCTTTTTCTGGAGTTTTGATCTGTTCTTTCATTTGGGCCATGTTTCTTTGTCTCTTTGTTTTGGCAGCCTCCCTGAGTTTGTTTCTATGTATTAGGTAGAGGTGCTTTGACTGTGTCTTGGTAGTGTGGCCTAATGTAGTAGATATCTTGTAGGATCCAGTGGCACAGCCTCCCCATCACCCAAGCTGTGTACTTGAGGTGCGCCCTTTGTGTGGGCTGAGTATACCCTCCTCTTGTAGTTAAGCCTTGGTTGCTGTTGGCAGATCAATGAGAAGGATTTACCCAGGCCAGTCAGCTGCAAGGACAGGCTGTGACCACTGACCACCAACCTCCAAACTCCATGGAGGATCAGCTGTGCAGAGGCAGGGTGGCAGTGCTGCAACATGATCTGTAGCTGTCCACTGGGTGTGTTGGCCCTGAGGCTTCCAGATGGCGCAGGCCCAGTCAGCCCCCACCTGTGCTTTGCCCAGGGCACCCTGCCTGAGCTATAAAGCAATCTAAGATGGCTACTACTTGTTCTGGCTTGGAGATTCTGAGGTGAAGCCAAGCTGTGAATCAAGGCTGGCTACTGTTAGTGCCAGGCCTGAGGCTCACTGAGGCCAGCTATCCCTTGTTTAATAGGATTTAGGAAGTTGCAAAGCATGACCCAAGACCATCCATTCATATGGAAAAGTAGCTTGAGTGAGCCTGTAAACTGGGTGGGATAGAGTCACTGCGGATCTCCAAGGTGGGTCAAAAAGTGTTAGCCAGGTTTATGGGGTCTCAGATATGACACAATCTTGCCAGCTCTGTTGGGGGAGGGTTTAGAAAAGGGGCAATGCCTCTGCTTGCCTTGATGCCAGACACTTCAGTTTCTCCTTGTATAACACTGGTGTCTTTTAAGCTGCTACCCTGGTGCTGGAGCTCAGAGGGAGTGAGTCTGAGTAGGTGGCTCTGTGTATATGTTCTTTAAGAGGAACTGTTTGGGATTCCCGAAGTTTCTTCCATGGACTCAATCGCCACTGGTTTTTGCAGCCAGATGTTGTGGGGACTTATCTTCCTGGCACTGGAACCCTGGGCTGGGGCTGGGACTCCTCATTCCCAAGATACCGCTCCTGAATTTTCATCCACCACACGTGGGTGAAGAACCAGCCTGTTCTGCATCTGTGTCCCTTCTACCCGTCTGGATGGATGTGGTTTCTCTAATTCTGTAGTTGTTAAGACTTCCATTCAACTCCATTTCTGATGGTTCTGAGTGATGGTTGTTCTATATAGTTGTAATTTTGATGTGGTTGTGCAAAAAGGCAAGCCATATCTGCCTGTGCTGCCATCTTGGCTGGAAGTTCTAGAGTAGTATTTTATGGTAACAAAACCACTGTTATATGTGCCTTCCACTAAGAAGCCAAGTATTTTTCTCTGCTTTTGAATCAAATGAAATTATTGTAGGTTTTTAAAAAATTGTTGATGTTTTTCAAAAAGAGAACTGAAACCTCTTATAAATTAATAAATAAAGTATAAAAATATCAAGGAGCTTGAAATCGAGCTTAGAAAAAAAAATCATCTCTGGGATTGGCAGATTATCCAAAACAAGTATTTCTTTGAGTAAACATCCATAATGTTCTACCATTCTTTCTTAGTCCCGTTAGTATAGTTACTTAATTACTGGTATCTGTACCTATGTTAAATTTGGAGTTTAAGACTTGGGTTCAAGATGTTGGGCAAGTCATTTAATTTCTTGGAACCCTGGTTTCTTCATCTGTAAATAGGGATAATATGACTTATCTCTTAACATGTTCTATCTCATAGTCCTGTGTTGAAACATGGATTGAGTTCTGATTTTCATAAATTGACTAGACTGGGACGAGTGATTTTCTTACACTTGTAATAAGAAAAAGATCCTCTTCAAAATCTACTTTGTATTTTTCTGAGATCTTGGAAGATAAAAAAAGCCAATGGTTTGCCAAAATTCTAGGTGATAAAAAAATAAATTTTTATGAATGCCAGGGAGAAAGGACTATAGCTATAGTTGTGGGGACCAGAGAGAAAGAAGGGGGGAAAATATATTTAGCAATCTGAGTACTCAATGTATTCAATGAAGCATTTTGGAAGGGCAGGAAAACAGAATTATACTATGCTGATGATAATTCTTATCATTTAATGAAACCAAGGGTTTCACTATGCATACCATGTAGAAGGCATCAAAATCAACTGTGACTGATTTAATGTGTGCCTCTTTGGATGAGTCTCTGGTTCTTGGTGGCCACCATACTCAGGAAGTTGAAGCAGGCTAGACACTATCATGTTATGGCTGGATTGAGTGACATAATAGATGAGAAAATGCTTTGCAAATTATAAAGGGTGGCTTATTAAGTGAAGAACTGTTAATATTATTCAATATCTTTGGAAATATCAATAATTCATACAATTGCTTTCTCAGATAAATAATGTACATTATTATCAGCAGTAGTAATGATAAAAATGCATTCTATTTCTTGAGTATCTGTTCAATGCCAAGACTACAGTAGGCTCCTGTCATAAATTTTCTCTAATCTTTACAACAATCCTGAAAGAAAAGGTGTAATTATCATAACTTTACATATGAAGAAACTAAGACTCAAAGAGGTTAAGAAACTTGTGCAAGGTCCCACGGCTAGTAAATAACACAGTTGGGAAACCAGCCAAGGTTTGTCTAGTTTCGAAGCTTTGCCACACTACTTTCAGGACAATTGTAGATTGCTGAACACTAAGCTGTCCTTGGTGCTATAAAAGTAATAAAAAAAATGAAGTACACTTAAAATAAAGCATTACATTGAACAGGTAAAATAAAAACTGTGTAACACTTCACACATGACTAAGAATTTCATTAAAACTCAGATTCTCGCTTGCATTTCAGAGTTAACAGCATAAAGAACTGTTGAAAGATAACTGCTGTACAAATACCCACATATAAGTATATATAAAATGGTGCAATTTGAGTAAGGTCAATGGATTGTATTAATGTCAATTTCTTGTTTATGACATTGTGTTATACTTTTGTAAGATGTTACCATTGAGGTAGATGGGGTGAAGGGAACACGGGATCTTGCTGTTTCACTTCTTACAACTGCATATGAATTATAATCATATCAAATTTAAAATTTAATTAAGAAAAAAGATAACTGTCATGTTTTACTTACAGCAAAGTTACTCTGAGCTGCATAGTGCAAAGGTGTTGCTCCCTGGCTGTCAGATGGGATGGTTCCTGATTTATTTCTTTCTAAAAGGAGATGGACAATCTGTGCATGGCCTGAAAGCAAACACAAGTTAGCTATCACATACAAAGAACGTTAATTAATTTATAATCTATTTAAAGGAAAGGTGTAATAAAAATCACTAGCACATAATACAACATTCAAAATGGTTGCTGAGTAGTGGCCCCCAGTGCAGCCTCTTCTAACTTGTCATTAAAATACTATGATAATGTAGAACAAAGGTAAACACTTAAAACACTAAAAACTTAAATCTTCAATCAGGAAGAAAATGACATTAGTTACTATTGCTAGGTTGAGAAAAAAGAATATTAGGTATTAGCTTCACTTTGTAAAACTGCCCATAAGAAAGGTGGAAGGTGCATTAGAAGCCAGCCCCACTCAGCCATCATTGTCCTCTCTAGTCTCCAGGTTCCTCTGCACAACCAATTGGAACTGCACAGCTCTTCTCTTCTACTGTCTAGGAAGACAAACTATAATACAATCTCTGAGGCCTCCTCTCCTTCCCCTCTAATCTCCCTCCCTTGATCTTTTAACATCTAAGCAATGATTTCAAGTCCAAGACAACAAGTGAGCAGGGATAATGAGGTGGTGCTGGAGAGAACATTCTGCAATGCATTCTGGAGGATGTGGTCTCTGCAAGTGAAGAACTGTAGAAAGGATCAGAGAATGAACAAACCTTATAGTACTATATTTAGGAAACTTGAATTTCATAAATTCTCTTGCTTTAGCACATTAAGGAACAAGGCAACGAAGAAGCCACATAAGCATATCAAGGATACACTGCGTGGGAGCCAGGCAGAAAAAAGGACTTTCATAAGAGTTGTGCTCATCCACCTGCTCCCCAGCTATGGTTTGAGATGGAGTTCTCCAGGACACAAACAGACAAATGTAGAACCAGAGGCAACCTATGCCACATGGTCAACTGAAACACATCTTTGAAGGATAAAAGACCATCAGAAGGATGAAGAACATACCTCAGAAAGTGATCTAGAGAAGGATCCAGAGGAAGATTTCAGGAAACTGTTTGGCATCTTTGACTAAGTGCAAAGAGATGGCCTCTATGAAATGAAACAGAATATCCTAAGAAGAAAATGGAAGGAAATGAGAAGATAATGAAAGGAGGTAAAAAGGGAAAGAGAGACAAAAGGAAATATGGACAAGAGAAAGAAATAAAAATACAATCTGTAAGACGCAGAAAGAAAGCAGAACTTATGGAACAAGAAGTCCATTTAGTGACATGGAGACAAATTTACAAAGTCCTCCCCAAATGCAGGGAAAAAAAAGGAAAAAGAGATGAAACTGCACATTGAAATGAACTCTAAATAACAATAATAAATCTGATTATAAACCTGAATGCAAATGTAAAATTCATTTTCAAAAGAGACAATATAGAATTTAAAAACAAAGACCACAATAATAATGGGCAAAAGAACCTCACATTATATTAACAAATACTGAAAGAGTGATAAGTAAAAGTGTGCGAAATTCTTCATTTTCAATAGGGAGGAATCAACAGATGAAGTTTTGCTTTTGACTTGGACTCAGACTTTAAAAGTTTTGATCAATTTATAGGTAACCATTAATAAAACCTAAATAACCTTCTGAAACATTAGCCAATTCAAAACCAAATAACAACAAACCTAATCCATACACCAAAAGGCAGAAAACAAAGGAAACAGGAAAACAAGCAAAAATTTTTTTTGAAAAAAACCAAAACACCAATAATACTCAAAGAGCAGAAAAACAGAAAAATAACAAATTATATATCTTATAAAAATAACTATTAATGGGTAAAACCCCTTCACTAAAACAGGAAGATTCAGACTGCCCCCCCCCCCAAATCAGACACATATATGCACTCTCTCATCTAAGAATGTGATCCCCAAAAAGGTTAAGTAAAAGGCATATCAGGAAAATATAAAGGAAAAAATCAAATATAATTGTATTAACATAAACATAAAAGTAAAGTCCTCCTCCCCCAAAATAAAAACATTGAATGTGAAGATTATTTTACATTTATATTTGTCAATAAATGTCCATTACTTTTATGATAAAAATTAAAAGACGTGGTGTTGAAATTAAAACTAATATATAACAGAGAACACATTTATAATACAAAGATTTAGGCATAAATAGAGTGATTTAGGTGTAAAATAATGCTAAATAATTAAAAATTAAAATAATTAAAGGGAAGATGGGCGTTAGGGAAAGAGAAGGCACAGAAATTTTCTTATACTCCAGTAGTTCCTCTCCTGTCAGTCTTTTGCTTCACATTCAACTTACCTAGTAAAGCTGCCCAGTGAAGTGGGGTTCGAAATAAGTTATCATAAGATGTTATATTGCAGCTTTCATATGAGGTCAAGACATCAACCACTGTCACATTCCCATCAGCGACAGCAAAGTGAAGAGGTGTTCGACCCTCATAGTCTTGCCAGTTCAGTAAAGACTCTGTTGGGGCAGCATCCTATTTTGAAGGAACCAGAGACTTCAGACACACACAATCCTCAATACATCACATTTGATGTAAGTATTAACTGAGGAGTTTTCTAAACCTCTATGTTCTTTCTCAGAAGAGCAAAGTGATCAAGTTCAGAAGAAAGCAGCCCATATCTTTAAAATGTATTTTCATATTTAACTATAAAATGTACAAACAAGATAAAATAAACACTGTGTACTGACTATCTAGATGAAATAGGTATCATATTTTGTGCTTTTGTACCTGTTATAAACTGATCTAAAGCTGTATATTTTATTTTTTTGCTACCTATGTATATATATCCATAAAGAATACATAAAATTTGTATGTGTTTTTAATATTTACATTTACACATTATACTCTGTATATCCTTTGACATTTTTTTTCTTTCAATAGCATACTTTGAGATATCCATGTTGGTACTAGTTCATTTGTTAAACCACAATGTAGTTTCCCATTTTCCTACTGAGGGATACTTAGGGTATCTACATGTTCCCCACTATTAACAATAATGCTGCAATAAACATGCTTCCTTTACACGTCCCCTTGTAGCACATATGTGAGTATTTTTTTCTCTAGACTAGAACTATAGCAGGAGAATTACTGGGTTGAAGGGTACCTGCCATCTTCAAGTAGGTATTGTTGTTTTCCAAATCATTGTACCAGTGAACACATCCATGACAACGTGTAAAAGTTGTTATTTCCCCAAATGCTGGCACAAATTAACCATTTGGTATTATCAAACTTACTACATTTTTCCCCTTGTAGGTATGAAAGGCATTTCACTGATGTTTTAATTTTTATTTCTTTTATAAATGAGGTTGAGATTTTCAATCACATGTTTATTGCCCATTTGGTTTTATTTCTCTGTAAATTGACAGTTCACAACATTTATTCATTTTCCTACTGGATCATTGTAGCAGATGTTATAATGTACTGCTGAGGTCCCCTCCAACACTAAAGGACTAATTTCCCCAGCTGCTTGGAGCACTACCAGCAGATGACTGTCAACATTCGGCCTTCTGAAATTGCCTCAGCTGAAGAGAGTTACCTCACCCAAGGTCATAATCCTTCTCAGATTAGGTCTTATCAAGAGCCAATGCCCTCTTGCCCCAATGTGAGAACTCTCTGAAGGGCCATCCCAGATTTAGACCTGCTTGTACAGTCAGCATATTTTACAAAGAAGAGTATGAAAGGTATTATAAACACTTCAAAAATACCACAATAATATTATAGGCCCTTGAGTTTCCCAAGGACTAAGATACATTTACAAGGAAAAAAAAGACAAATCTGTGAGAAAATAAAATATGAGTGAGAATTATCCTCCAAGGACTTCAGATACTTGAATTAACACATAAAGAATATAAAAATAAATATCTGTGAAACATGCAAAATAAAAATAAAATAAAAAGAGATCATGACCAAGATTTGAAAAAGAACCAAATGGAACTTTTAGAAGTTAAAAAGTAATCACTAAGATTAAGATTCAGTGAACATAGTGAACAAGAGACTGGACTCAGAAGATTTAGTAAACTGGGAGACAGAGCTGATGTAATTACCTAGTACACAGCAGAGAGAGACAAGACGTTGAAAATGTAAGAGAAGTTAAGAGACATGAATAATACAGACTGAGTTGAGAAAAGTAACTATCTAGAATTGTATATATAGGAAGACTATATATTAAAGAGCAACACAGAAATGCAGACATTCTTAACAATTATAAATAGAGATCATCATCAAAAGATCTACACTAAAGAAAGTTCTAAGAATTCTATTTCAGGAAGTAAGATAATAGCCCTAGAATGAAAATTTGAGATTCAAGAAGAAAGGCAGAGGAAAGAAGTTAGTCAACATGCAAGCAGAAATAAATAATCGTTGTATATACAAAATATATCTTAAAGTCTAATTCGTGTGTTGCATGAAAATAGGATTAAATATTAGACTATTACAGCATGTAAATTTGGGAAGGAGTGATTAGAAAACCTCAAAAACATCTACTGATAAATATTCAAAATTAAGTACAGAAAGTTAGATATATAATTAATGAACAAAAATATCAATTGCATTTCTATACATGTGCAACATGTATAGAAATATATACCCACAAATGCTAAAAAAAAGTGCCAAGTGACACTGTTTGTAAATAGCAAAACACTGGAAAAGTTCCAAATCTCTGTCAATAACACAATGAGTAGTATGTGGTTTATTCACAAAATGGAATACTGTAGAGCAATAAAAATTAACATATTATAGCTACACACAGTGATATAGCTAAAGTCACCAGCATAATGTAGAGCAAGAACATCATGTTGCAAAAGAATATATACAATACCATTCCATATATATAAAATTCAAAAAAAATTAAAAACTAAACAACATGTTGTTTAGGGACAGAAACACATGTGGAAAACTATAATATAAACATGTGGAATGATAAACCCCAAATAGAGGAGAGTGGTTGCCTCTGAGAAAGGTGAGAATAGAATGCTACTGGTAGGTACCCAGGGGACTTGAAAGGTAATGTTAATGGGCTTTTTCTTAAACTCCGTGATGAGCACCTGAGCATTTGTTGTCCTCTTATTCTTAATATCTTACACCTATTTTACAAATATCCACTTATATCCACTCACTATTTAATAAAAACAAGTAGAAAACAAAGTCAGGGGAATGATAAATATAAATTTAAAAGAGTAGTTGATGGGGGGACAGGAATGAGCATGGCCTTGGGAGAGAATGAATTTGGAAAATGGCACATAGAAAACTATGTAGACTTAAATAACGGTATTCAAATGCTCTACAATATTTTTTGAGTTATATGTTCACATGTTTGTCATATCCTTTTGTTTCATAATTTGCTGGTGTCTCATATAAAGGATATGCTTTTGTGTATATTGGATATTTCATAAGAAAAAAAATCTTTTGGAAAGATCAGCCAGGTCTACCAGCACCTCTGTACTCACCAGAATGCATCGCACTGTATGAACAGCACTCGGATCTTTGTGGTTGGCTGCCCAGTGAAGTGGGATTTTGCCTTCGACATCAGGAATCCCGATGTTGGAATCATGTTTGATAAGCAGCTTCACATGCTCAGGGTTATTGTAGTAGGCACTCCAATGCAGAGCTGTTTGCTGTAAAATTGAGATTCTCAAAATAACAACAATAACAACAGCAACAATAACAGTACAACAACAAATTTTTCCCAGGCTTTTTACTGTTGTAAGAGCTTTATATATTTTATCTTATGTGGTCATCATGACAATTCTGGGGAAAAGTACCTCTGAATTTGCACATGATTGACAAGGGAACTGAGCACTAGGAAGATAAGTAAACTACTTAAGGACATAAAGGTAGTCTGGCCAAATTGAGACTTTAACCCAGACAGTCTGCCATCAGAGTCTGCCCTCTTAACCATGGTGGATATTTAGGTCATCAGGTACTAAGGAATGGTAATACTGAAAAAGAAAAGCGGCCCAATAATTTATGAATAATTATCAACAAAGTAAGTGATGATCTTATATTGCACCATGCATCTTAAGAATTTAAAACTATATCTCAAATTCTATTATCTATCAAAAAGACGATGCATACATAGAAAATCATAGATCTGGAATTTTTTTCTTATATCAAAGAATAAATATAACTACAATTTTACATGATAAACTGTTAGCCCTAGTTACTGATCAAAGATACATTTTGAAAACAATAAGATTTGCTTTATTTCAGATAAAAGTTAAAAATGAACATCCTGAATGTGTTGACGTTGCTTTAAAATCTCTTCTGTATTCTCAGCGACATACCACAGTAAGACTGCGTTCTCTACCAAGAGATTTATTCAGGAGACACAAAGAAACAGTTTAGATATACATTATCCCTTTCAAGTAGCATTGTTATCAACCCATTCTAGAATTAGATAATTTAACAGCAGGAGCCAAGCTCATTTGTCACAATAAACAGTTTATATATACATAACACTCATTCAAAATGTACCTATAAGCATTTAGTAGAGTCACATCTTAACTTACTACCTTTTAGTAAGTAATACCTGCATAGCAAAAACATCACAGAGACGACAGCAATTAATTTGCCTATAACTACATTTTCAATAAACAACATGTACAGTTTCTGTAATTCTTTCCTTTTTCCATGTTATGTTTGCTCTGAATATATTTATTGAAATGTAATATTATAGCTATTGAATCTAAGAGTAAAAGGTTTGGGGTTGTATGGGGTTGTAATTTTTACATCTTTGTTTTTTATTTTTCTAGTTATTCTCTTTTTTACTGTGGTAAAAAAATGCACATAGCATAAAATTTACTATTTTAACTGTTTTTAAGTGTACAGTTCAGTGGCACTCAGTACATTGAAACTGTATGTAACCACCAGACCATCCATCCCCAATATTTTTAACTTCCCAAAATGAGACTGTTGAATGGTCAACAGTAACTCCCAATTCCCACCTTCTCCAAGCCCCTGGTATGTTCTACTTTCTGTTCCTATGAATTTGACGACTCTGGGCACCTCGTAAGTGGAACCATACAATTTTTGTCTGTTTGTGTCTGACATTTTACTTAGCTTAATATCTTCAAAGTTCATCAATGTTGTAGCATGTGTCAAAATTTAATTCTTTTTTAAGACTGAATACTATCCCACCGTATGTATACACTGCATTTTGTTTATCTAGCCATCTGTCATCAATGGACATTTGCGTAGTTTCCATTATTTTGGCTCTTCTGAGTAATGTTTCTATGAACATGGATGTACAGACATGTGTCCTAGTTCTTGATTTCAATTCTTTCAGGTGTATACCCTTAAAGAGTATTACTGAGTCATATGGTAATTCTATGCTTAATTTTTTTAGGAACTGCGATATTGTTTTCCACAGTGGCTGCACCAATTTATATTACTACCAGCATTGCACATGAATTCAGATTTCTCTCTATCCTCACCAACACTTGGTATTGTGTGTGTGTGTGCGTTTGTGTGCGTGCGCGTGTGCACCTGTGTATGTGTAATAATAGCAACCTAAAGGGTATAAAGTACTATCTTATTGTAGTTTTGATTTGCTTTTCCTTCATGATTAGTGATATGCTTGTTAGCCACTTGTATACCTTCTTTGGAGATATATCTATTTAAGTTCTTGGTCCCTTTTTAATTGGGCTGTTCTTTTTTTGTTGTTCATTTTTAATGTATGTCATAAAATTATTGGTCTGTGACAGACTGGAAGTTAAAAACCAAACATCCTTTTCCTCAGCTACTTTGAGAATCACTGCTCTAAGCATTTATCTTCCTCTCTTCTCTGTGCCTGTCTGGACTGTGTACACACATTTTCCATCTGTCTTCACTGGATAACCTCCCATCCCTGTTCAATACAGAATCATACACAGACACTGGAAGACAGTAGAAAGTTTCTAGAATATTTGGGGAAGACATTATAATGCCCAAAGACATTCATAGCTTAAGTGATTAATGGTCGTTGTGGATTTATCAAAGTTTTTTTTTTTTTTTAGTAAAAAGTTAGCACTCTAAAAATGCTGTGAGTTGGGAATAATATTAGTTTATAGTAAGCTGTAAAATAAACTTGATTACAGAACTCAGAGTTACGTGCCCTGGCTGGTGTGGCTCAGTGTATTAAGTGCTGGCCTGTGAACCAAAAGATTGCCAGTTTGATTCCTGGTCAAGGCACATGCCTGGGTGGCGGGCCAGGTACGTGGAGGGGGTGTGCACGAGGCAGCTGGTTGATGTATCTCTCACACATCAGTGTTTCTCTCCCTCTCTCGCTCCCTTCTCATCTCTCTAAAAATAAGTAAATAAAATCTTAAAGAAAAAGAACTCTGGGTTATGTGACTACTAAATAAAATCTGAAAACTACAAAAGGAACACTATGAGAGTGAAAGGGTTATTGCATATAAACCCAGCAGATTTAATCATAAGAGTTTTAATTACATGGGAGCGCTAGAGTTAGCAATACTCTGTAATTAAGTGCCAGGTGAAAACAAAGAGGAAGAGTGCATCTGTCTAACTAAAGACCACATTTTTTCCCTGGAAAAAATGATCAGAGCAATAACTAGTCAATCAAAACAATGACCAATGTCTACAATATGTTAAAATTCAAGAGCAGGGAAGACAGCGAATCCTAGCAACAAATGCCAGAGTGGATGTTAAAACCTAAACGAAACTAATAATATTTCATAGCTATTATTTATTGAAAGCATATGCTGCACTGGACATTGTGCTGAACACTTTATATATATTACCTCATTTTCTCTTAGACACCCTATTATCTCTTTTTCACATATGAGAAAATTGAGGCAGAGAAGTAATTTGCCCAAGGACACAGAGCAAGCAAGTTATAACTTCTAGATTGAAATCCAAATAGTCTGATGCCAAAGCCAGGCCACTCAACAACTGTGCACTTATTACAGTGCCAGGCACTGGCCACCACAGCTCTAACCACCATGGTCACTGTCACGACCAGCTGTTAAATGATGGGTTTCTGTTTGAATTCTAGTCCTGACACTTGGATCTTGGGCAGAATTTTAATCTTTTGGAGCTTCTGTTTTCCCACCTGTAAAAAGGAGATGATAACTACCTACCACACATGGTTGCTAAGAGGATAAAACAACAGAATTTAAGTGAAATAGCTTACTAGGGCATATGGAAACTTTGGAATTCTTTTACTATGTGTATGAGTGGTAATTTTGTTCTTTTCCCCTGAGGTTTCATACTATAAATGGAAGCATTTGCTTTCTGCTCTTATTTGTCCTGGATTTTGGCAGTCCATTACCTTGTTTTTATCCTGTGTATCCACTTCTCCTGGTGCCATAAACTTCAGCAGAAGTGCTAGACACTTAGGGCTCTTGTGCCGGGTGGTCAAGTGCAAAGGAGTCATCTCTTCCAGATCCTTTTGCATCCAATTTGCTCTACGCGTGAGTAAGAGTTTCATGAAACGATAATTTCCCTGAATAAAAAAATAAGAGATAGAAGAAATTTAGTTTGGGGCCAATTTTTAAAAAATTTTAAATGTTTTTAAGTATTCTAAGTATTCTGCTAGAGTAATAACATTCAGAACAATTAATAAAAAGAAAAGTACTTATAATTTTATTACTCTATCAATTGTTTTATTTTTTCATGTTCCCTTCCAACTTCTTTCTATATGCATATAGTTTACACAGTTGCTGGTCAATATATCACTGTGTAAAAGCAATATATTTTAGTTAACCATTCTAATTATTTCCATTATTTTCTTTATAGAAACTGCTACAACGTACATCTTTTTTTCACATCGTTTTATTTTTTCCTTATTTATTTTTTATAAGAATACCCTGGCTGGTGTGGCTCAGGAGGTTGAGCGTCGGCCTGTAAACTGAGAGGTGGCTGGTTCAGGGCACGTGACTGGGTTATGAGCCAGGTACCCAGTTGAGGGCATGCAAGAGGCAATCGATTGATGTTTCTCTTTCATATCGGTGTTTCTCTCCCTCTCTTTCTCCCTCCCTTCCCCTCTCTCTAAAAATAAATAAATAATATCTTTTAAAAAAGAGAATAAATTATCAAGAACCAATTTACCAGGTCAAAGGAGTTTATAATTTTATTATTATTTTTTGGTGTTTCCTCTAAATTGCTATCTAGTAGCAACAATAAATATATTAGTTTCAGCATATTATGTCCAACATAGTGAAGGGAGGAAGAAAGAGAGGGAGAGAAACACCAATGTGTGAGAGATACATCAATTGGTTGCCTCTCGCACGTCCCCATCCTGGGACCTGGTCTACAACCTAGGCATGTACCCAGACGGGCGACATTTCGGTTCATAGGCTGGCATTCAATCCCCTGAGCCACACCAGCCAGGGCTCTTCCTCTTATTTTTTAATGTTTCATATATTTGAACTTCACTCACAGTGGACATCATTTATCAGGACTTCTCATTTTGCCCAGTGCCAACTTTTAAAAAGGAAGGTTCTAACATTTCCTCAAGAGGGCACCCTGCTCTAAACCTCTTGCCATCTTTTCTTTGGAAAAAGAAAAAGTGCCCAGAAAAAACAAATTTATGTGGTACTTCACACCAAAAAATAAAGGCTGCCCTTACTGAGCATAACATTTCAAATATTACAGAATAAATCACAATGACCTTTTAACGATATTGAATCACACATTTTGATTCTGAAATTTAGAGGAAAAGGAAACTAGAATATGTTGAGGGGGTGACTACTGAGTTACAGACACAGTGCTTTGCATGTTTACATTCCACATTATTCTGGGGATTCTACCTACACAAAACATGGCACATCTCAGTAATAACTGGTTTACCCATTCATTCAACAAACATTGATCGAGCCTTGTTGTGAAGCAGGCGACAGTGAAATGTTTGCACTTCACTTATTATAAAGGTCTCTGACAGATTTCATCTTCGCCTCTCACAGAAGTATCATAGAAAAGTTTTACAGATTAAATAAAGTATCTTCCTGTGCCCCTTATTTCCTCATCTGTAAAATAGCAATAATAATAGTACCTGAGATTATTATGCACATGAAATAATAAAGATAACATTTGCAAAGTACTTGTACAGTGTACAAAGCAAATGCTCGGTACATGTTTGGTAATTTAATTATGAACAGTTTTCCAGTGTGGAGGAGTCAACAAAACATGGATGATCAAGTGAAACTAAGACTGGCCCATGACAGACAGCATGTAGACAGGAAGAGATTCTGTACATGGAATACCTAGTTCAGCTAGGGATTGAGGAGAAACCCAAGGTGAGGGACAGGTAAAGGTAAAAGTCGTTGGAATGCTATAAATAATGGCTTTTCTGATTTTTTTTCACATTGAGATGAACTCCTTTTTAAGGGAAAAACATATAGTCATTAAATCTTAATCACAATAATAAAGAAGTTTGGAATGAAATACCTTTATATTTTACTCTAGGGTTTTCATTTTTAAAGAAATAAAAAATAACAAGAATGGTTAATGTTCTCTTTTTGGCCTTCCCAATTCCATTGCCTTCTTTCCATCTTTAGACACTACTCTCCTAAATTTGTGTTCATCATTCCAGTGAATGTTTTAATCCTTTATTTCTTATAAATATATGTACCCATAAGTTACATATTATTGTTTTACATGTTTCCAATCTTTATATAAATTGTACTGTATGACTCACTCACCACCTTTTCCTCAAAGCAGTATTTTTGAGATTTATCCAACTTGCTTTGGTTCATACATTTTCACTGGAGAAAGTATGCTGTCATATGAAAATAATATATTGCATTTGTTTATTCTCTAGAGGAATATTTAGCATATTTCTTGTTTTTTCATTATTATAGACAATATTGTAATACATTTCCTTGAACGTATCTCATGGTAAATTTGCAAGAATTTCTGAAATTTCTGGGTTGAAACTACTCTGTAAAGTAGCTACTCCAACTCACATTTCCACCGGTAATACATGAGAATTCTTTTTACTCCACATCCTTGCCACACTTGGATTTGTCAGACTTGCTAACTTTTGCCAATAAAATGGGCATACAATTGTGTTTTTCCATGGATTTAATTTTCATTTCCCTTATTGAGGTGGAATGTTTTTATAGATTTGTTGGCTATGTTTCTTCTTTGTGTGAATAACCTCTTTGTGTTGTTCACTCATTTTCCATCTTAGCTATTTGTCTTTTTTTTTTTTTTTTTTACTGTTCTGTAGGAGTTATTTACATATTTTGGACACTAATTCTTGGTTGGCTTTGCAAATATCCTCTCTTTGTGTCACTTGTCCTTTTGCCTTGTTTGTGCTCTTCCACTAGGACTGAATTCAGGATCTGAATAATGTTTTCGCTTTCTTAGCATTAGATTTCTTCATATATTTTGGAATTTTTGTTGAGGCTCATTTTAAAGAGAAGATTGTTTGCTGTTAATTTTCATCTTTTTCTTTCTTTTTTTTCTTTTTTTAATTTTCATCTTTTTCCCTCTTTGCTCACCATTATAGCTGCTAACGCCCAGCTCCCAATCCATTGTGAGAATCCGTTCTTATAATGATCTTCTGCAGCCCTATGTCTAGTGATGTGAGGGATATCACAGTTATTATCACTGAACTAGTGGGTAGCTTCCTGGTCCTGACTTTTGATCTTTGTCATGCTCCTGCCACTTCTCCAGACAAAAACAGCTTCCTTGAAGGCTATGGCCTCATATTAAGGAAAAGAATACCCCCAAATTCTAAGTATTTTCTTGGCTTTCATATGAATATGACCACTTTCACTCATTGAGTGGGAAAAAAAGGGATTGTCTTTCTGAACAAGCAGTATCTAAAATCATCTACAAAACTGTGGTCTGTTCCTGGTAGGTGCCTTAATCATTAATTTCTGACAACTGGCAGCTGATCATCAAAACATTCTGGATCCTCACCTCTACATTTCTTCCCCAAATGGCTATCCCAGTTTCTGTATCTGGCTCCTAGGAGCCTTTGCTATTTGCTTCTTCTTCAGTTGAAACAATTACTTTGACAGACTCCAATGCTCAAGACTTGGTCAACTCTACTATAGCAGCCCCTTTGCTCACTGGAACACCATGCCTGCTGATTAGTATCTTTGCGTTCTCTCTGTGTCCCCAGCACATGTATTTACTCTCACTGTAGCTGAGGAGAAAATAATTGTTTACTATATATACAAATGTGCACTACATTTTTGTTCACTTATAGGTTTGTGTGCAAATTTGCCCTGAAATAATTGTAACTATATAATACCACACAATAGCATGCAAGAATGTAAGGTAGGCATTTGGCCATATTTCATTATGAATCCTAACTATATTAGGTACCAAAAGATACATTACTTAAAACTGAAGTGGAAATAATAGAAACACAATGTTATTATTAATTCTATCTCTATAATTACATACTTATAAGCTGTCAAGGCATTTACTATATTAATTTTTTAAAAGACTACCTATTCCTAGGAAGTATACAGGCCACAAATGTCGATAATCTCATTATATCAAACTTTTCTGTAATGGCTACAGACACAAATGGGTCTTGGAAATGCCACAACAGTATTGGGGGTGGCAATCTGCCATGAAGCCTGAGTGTCCCTGCATGTACTTACAGGGTATACCAGGAATGCAAAGTCTTGATTCCTCTTTACCTGAGCCATTTCTTAGAGCTGGGTTTGCAGTGAGCAGTCTCGAGAATTGAGGAACTGTCACCCTCCTGGACACTAGACAGAGGCAGGCTTGCTTACTATTTACTAAAGTCTAGAGAGATGCCTAAAATTCTGCATTCCTCAGATGTCATGTAAATCATTGCATGCTTGGTGTCCCTCTGGGTCCTCTGCTTGGCCCCATGGTTCTTGGGGGCAAGGTAAACTGATCCAAATATGCAAATGCTCAAGCTCCTTGCTGTGCTATCAGTAAGAAAGCTTTTCTTTAGTCTCTGGTGGTAGTCTTGTATCTTCTATCAGTACCCATGGCCAACTTATTGCTTTGTAGTAAGTGAGTATATACAAAAGAAAAACGCAGGGTAAAATTATATCCAAGACCTGACAGTACAGGCAATGAGGATGGGATGCTGACAGTTTGCTTAATAGTAAGGACATGAGCCCTGCAAGTCAGGTTCAGGCCTGAAAAGCTTCCCTGAGATCATGCCCGCTGGAGGGCAAGGTTGGGGAGGCAAGGCACCTTGCTGTCCTATCAGTTAGTGAGTCTGAATGGTGAGGAGTGGGATTACAACAAGCAGCTTGAATGGTGGAGTGGTATCTCTGGGCAGGCAGAGGAAGGGATGCAGCATGACTCTGGGGCATTGCAAGCTGAAAGGCAATGAAGCGGTGGCTGCTGAGCCAAGGAATCTCCAAAGTGGAAAAAAATGGTGAGAGCAATAAAGACCTTGCTCTTTAACACCGAACTTTGAGTGCACAAAATGCATTAGGCATTCAACTGGTTGAGAGAGGAGCAAGCAGGTGCTCAAGTGTGAAAGTGAATGCAAAACCTAGCACAGAGCCACCTGCCCTATACACCTGGCCCTGCTGTATGTAGCTTGACCTGTCTGGCAATGAGGGCAAGGCATGGGGTGTAGAGGTGGCCACTACCTAAGGCAAAGCTGCTGGCTTAACCGTGCTCTTGCTGCACAGAGGTTCTGCTGAAATACTCAGCTTGGTTAACAGATGATGTGGCTAAGTGAAAGCCTGATGGTATTCACTGGAGGCAGTCAAACCTCAACTGGAAGTAGTCCAACTCTGGAAGAATACCTGTGGTCAAGGCAAGTCAGCCAATGGCCTGAAATGAAAGCCACCATCCTTGCCCTAAACACTTCTCCTAAGGACAGTGCCTGTTTTGCTAACAAGAGTTGCCAGTGCTCTAGTCATCTAGGCTATCACTTGAAAGACTATAGATGGTAGATTAAAGGTATCCCTGTTTGGGGAAAAAAACTGTGGGAACAAATTATAGCTGAAAATTGAATGGTCTGGGTCACTCACGTATATGCCCATAGTAGGGGTCTCTTTTCTGATAAGACTGACTAGAATCAGGTTGCCAAATAAGCCTGCATTGCCCAGGTTATTGGCCATCTGCTATCTGGATCCATCACTGCACTGAACATGGCAATGAATACATCATCATAGACTTGGCACCAAGTAAAAGGTATGTGTTTTTAAAATAAATTAATATTTCTTTCTATTTAATATTAAGACATACTTTTAATATTAAAATATATTTATTAATATTTAACATGACACATTAATATCTATTAAATTTATATGTAATATAATTTTTATAGAATACAATTGTATTTTGTATTACTTAATATAAAATATTCATTTTAATTAAAATACAAATGTATATTTATTAAAACATAATTATGTAAATATATACTTAGATACCAAACACATACCTGACTTGCGTATTCTTCCAAGTTGGTCTATTTTTCTTGTGATGAAGGAGGTCACATTACACAGGGCATTGCCCTGCCTTTTTCTGGTAGGAACTTCTGACCATCCCTTCTTGGGGCACATTTGTGCCTCATCATTGCAGACATTTTTCAGTGTACAGTGTTGCTGTTGTAATCTGATTACCCTGTATCACCCACAGCATGGAGGCCCTTGAAAATAAACTGTTTCGTGTTTTGGGGGTTGATACATCTGACTCAGTCTGACTATGGTATGTATGCCTTTGTCACAAAGACCGTCCAGCAACTGGGCCTATAGTTAAGGTATTTGGTGGACATTCTATGCTCCCTATCATGCTCAGGCATCCGAAATTGTCAAGGCCTGGCATGGCCTCCTTGAAAATAAGCTAAAAAAAAATTCTGACTCTCTCTCAGTTACCTCCTCCTGGGTCACACACCTAAAGGAGGCAGCTTGGTTAAGGACTGTGACCACTTTTAGAATGAGTTCATCTCTACTTGGCAGCCTCCTGGGAAATAATTAGGACAAAAGGATAGGGTATTATATACACTTATTTTTAAAATTTGGGATCTGCCCTGCCCATCCCTGGTTATGATGTGTCTTTTCTCTAAGAGCAATCCGAGCTGGCCTGGTTGCTATACCCTGCTGGGTGGCAGTCCAGCCAAAAGGGGGCTTAGAGCTCAAACCTAACTCTGGCTCAGCTGACATGGTCCTAGATCATTAACATCCATAATGACCACTTAATTGAGTACACTGCTCACCACGTCCTCTCAGTGTCCATGTGGGCTAAGGTGGGGGATATAATGTGTCTCTGTAAATTTGTCCCACATGCACCTACCCTTTTAGATGAGAGATATGGGTACAAGTAGGGGATGATTGGAGACATATTGACTTTGTGACCAAGGAGAGAAAACAATAACCTCAGCACTTGAGAAGGGTACCCCTTAGATGAGCGATTTTCAACCCAACTCATGGCACACATAAACTAATTACTAAAATTCTGCGGCACACCAAAAAATATATTTTTTGCCAATCTGACAAAAAAAAAAGTATAATTTTTATCTATTCACGCTGATGGCTATTGTTGTGTTGGCTGTTGTCTTTTTTTTTTTTTACTTGACAACCTAGGTAAAAGAGGTCAGTGCCCCTGACTAAACAGTCAGGTATTGCAACTGACATTCATGGTCTCTGTTCTCTGGAGCCATGCCTGAATCAAGGAGCAGCTGAGGCTAGCAATCTGATGAGCTGTTTCTGTGTTCATCCCCATTCATGTGCTATGAAACAGAAAAATTAATGTGGATATGATGGTCTCAAACTCTTCTGCTGTGCTTGTGATGCCATCAATGACAGCTACCGAATGTGGGCCACCTTGTACACGTAGAAACATAGGTAATGGCACAAATTTATTTTAATCTGATGGATACAGATCCATATGCTTCTCCGCCTGTGTGAGAAGCCTTGGGTTATGCGATGTATGACACCTGAAGCTGCAACTGGTGACATTGCCCATGTAGCTTAGCTACATCAGTGCAATGGAGATCTAAATATGCCGATAAATCCGAAACTAAAGTGACTTGTGCCTTTTCAGGCTATATGTTTATACGTGGTGGAGAGAGAGCCATGACATATTCCTTCATTGGGTCTGGTTTGTTTTTTGGCTCATCTAGTTACCTTCTGTAATTATTGGCAATGACACCAAAGATTAGAAAGCTAGTCAAATCCCTCTGCATGAGTCATAACAGATAATAGACTAGCCTGTCTCCCTTGGTGCTCACTGTTGACTTAGTCCAGGATACTAAGAAGCAAGCTGAAGTCAATAATGTAGGTTGTTCTAATCCTGCTGCTTAGAGTCCTATTAAATGTTGTATGAGGCATATTAAACCAGCCTCTGTTGGTCAGATCAATCTGGTTAGCTGATGGAATGGCATGCTCACGTCAAGAACATATAGGGCTAAGGGATGGATTGTTGGAAAAGGCAGTTTACCATGGGTCCTGATCATTGCTGCATGTTCTTAGGCCAAGAACGCAAAGTCTTGACCTCTCTTTATGTAGGAAACATCTCAAGGTTGTGTTTATAACAATCAACTTGAGTGGCGAGGTCATGCTTTCCTCTGGACTTACTGCTTACTATAAAAGCAGTAGCATCCTGAAGGTCAACGTTCCTCAGCTGTGATGAAAACCCAGTGTGTGTGCAGTGTCCACCTGGGCCTTCTGCAACTCCCCCGTTGTTCTTGGGGGCAAGGGAAACCAATGTAAACATCGGGTTTTTGCTTTTTGCTAAAAGTAGTAAAAAGCAGGGTAAAAAAGTTTTAAAAAACAAAGACTATTGCTGTGAATAGTCTCTGACTCTGGAGTCTTGTGTTTACTGTCAGCATCCATGAAACAGAAAGAGACTTAACTTCTTAGCTTGTAGGGCAAAATCAAATCTCTAACTCTGAAAATAATTCTAATTACTGTAATAAGAGGCTAGAAAATGGAGAGTCTCAAACAGCACAGTAAAGAGTCTAAAATTCATTCTATGGGTAATGGAGAGCCAACGAAAAGTTTAAGAAGGGAATGACATGAGTGGATTTGTTTTATTTATTTATTTTGTTTTCTTTTTAAATATGGAGCTTATGTGAAGCACTGGTTTAAAAGGAACAATTCTTTAGGCTGGGAGGTTAGTTAGGGGGTTACTACAACAATCCAGAAGAGCTAAATGAAAATAAGGAGACAGATTAGTGAAATATATCAGAGGACTCCTGAATGAGTACAAGATGGGAAATGGTGCCAACAACTGTAAAGATGGAAGAAAAAATAGGGATGGAGGATAAGATTTGAGTTCTGTTTTTTTTCATGTGGAGTTTGGGGCACGTGAGGGAAATCTATATAAAGATAGCTAGCAAAAAAAAGTGTATATATGAGTCTGAAGACTAAAACAAATGGCCAGATGCAAGATACAACGTTATGAGTCATCTATATTAATAGTTGCTTCAACTGTTTTATCCAAAGACAGCAATTTCTGGGATAAATGAAAGTGCACAAAACTGAAAAAATGAACCTCTACATCCTAACTAAAATATAAACATAACTTAAATATCCACATAAATAGCTCAGTACAATGCAATCTAGTATTATATTATTGTCCTTTTACCTAGACCACGAGGTACCACTATTATATCAAATACAGAGTATAAATGGATTGGAAATGAGAAGGGCCTTTCCATGTTATTCTTATCTACTTGGATCATTTTCTTGTTCAAAATTGGTTTTGGTGCCTGGTTGTACTCTGGTTTCTTGGACTTTATTTAACACAAATCTTTATAGGAAAGCAAATAGTTACAAAAATCAAATTTTGAATGACACTGACTTCACCGGGCAGTAGAAATGAAACTGATTCTGCACTGCTTTCCCTGGTCACAGACATTCTCTCTCCTTAAATTTCTGATTGTCAAGCTTAAATACTGTGTTTATAGATAAAATTTCTAATTCTCAACCTATGATGGTAATCACACTACTAACCTGCCATCTAAAACAAACCTTTAAAAATTTTTTAAAAGCCAGTTTATAATTCTCTAAGGAAAGGCTAAGAATGGCATTTCAAAGACAGAAAAGGAGCTTTATTTGTTATTTTCTGAGTTTAAGATGTTCATCCATCTGGCAGAGCAGCTAGACAATGTATCAGCCAAGAACATCTCTCTGGCTTAAAACAGATCCTGGCTCTCAAAAGAGGATTTGACTGAAGGAAAGGCAACATCTTTAGCTGCTCTGTGGCTGAACTCTTCCAATATTTCTCCCCAGTGCCTCCTCCAAGCCTTGGCTCTATCAACTAACTTGGTTTTCATAGGAATAGACAGAGCTATCAAGTGGTGCAGAGTCAAACAGCACAACAGAAAGAGAAAATGTTACTATCCAAAAAAAGGTAGACAGGCTTTTCTCTAAAAAATGATGGAAAGGTATCCTTGACTCTGAAGCTTCCTTAGCCAGTGCCAGACTTTTCATGTGCATTTCCTACCTAATATAGCATAGTTTATTTAGATTATTATGAAAATTAGCACATTCAATGGGGAGCATGTCATACAAAAAGTAAATATTTTAAAAAGTTATAAAATGCTGAGATGCTTGGGAAGTACCTTACAAAAATAATTTAAGTATGGATGTACACTCATCAACAATATACTATATAGTATAAGCAATGGGGTGGTAAGGAAAGTGCATTAAAAAATACAAAAAGACCATAGAGACAGGCAGGAGAGAGGATGTACTTTCAGCCTTTAGTGGCGAGGGGGAAAAAGTTAGATCAGGAAAGAACCCACGAAGAAGATAGCAATTGAGCTGGATCTTGACTTGGGATCATGAATACTTTAGCACCCCTCCATGTTCCATCTTGTTCTGCCTCCCCATTTCTTTGTTATGGACAATAGATATTTTCTGAATTTTAGGTTAAGTGCTAAACAAAGATAGCTTTGGCCCATCCCTTGCAATTAATTTGTCCCCACATAAGCTCTTATATAGAAATTCTAAAACCAACATTAGTTGGGTATATCAAATCTTTTGTATGCACTTACTACACAGTGCGATAATTCCCACACTATCACTCACGTTGGCTGTAATAGATAGTAAAGCCATTTGCAAATTTATTCCCTATTGTAATACAACGAATGAGATAAATCTTATGTAAGGACAGACAGTGAAAACTCTGAAGATGAGGCAGCAACCCAGACTAAAGGGGCTGAGAAAGGCATCTTGCAGAAAGCAGGGCCTGTGCTGCTCCTTAAAGTGTATATATGATTAAGCCAGCTTCGGTGGGAAGGAAGCTGAGTGTGCAGGGCACTGTGGGTAGAGCATAATGGGGAGGAAGAGGTGACTGGAACAAAAACTTTAAATAATCCACACGCCTCAGGATAGAGTAGAAGTCAAAAAGGTAAGCAAGGAGTAGATGATGATAAAAGGAGTTTAGACGTCTTCCTTAGGTTTCTGAAGCAGTACTGAAGGATTTAAATAAGGCAGTGACAGAGAGGTCTCAGCCAGATGACTCTCATCCACTTAATTTCCCCTCGTCTGTTTCCTCCCACATGAAAAACAAGAAGGTTGGTTTATGAGCTAATGACTCATCCAGCTTAATGTTCTTTGACTCCATGATTCAAAGAAGCAGAAGACCCACTCTTTATAGCTACTTCAAAACTAAATGTATTTTTATTATAGCTGCATCAAGAATAACTTAATTTCTAATAATTGTATGTGTGTGTGTGTGTGTGTGTGTGTGTGTGTGTGTGTGTGCACGCATGCGTGCTGGGCTTGGAGGAGCCTGGGAAAGGCCAAGCTGAGAACAGAGGCCAGGTGCCATCAATGCTAGGCTTGGGGTTGCTCAGCAAGAGGTATGGGGCACACCAAGGCCCGATGCTGCTCATTTGGGGCTTGTGGACCTTTGAGAGATTTTTTTTTTTTTTTTTTTTTTTAATTTTTATTGTTGATAGTACTGCAGATGTCTCCAATTTCCCCTCTTTGCCCTCTCCTCTCAGCCCCTGTTCCCCTTTCCCTCTGCCTTCACTATATTGTTGCCTGTGTACATATATGTTCTTTGGCTACCCCTTCACCTTCTTTCACATAGACCTCCCTCCGCCCTTCCCTCTGACAGCTGTCAGTCTGTTCCATATATCCAGGCCTCTGTTTGCGTTTTTTTGTCAGTTTACTTTGTTCATTAGATTCTACATATAATTGAGATCATATGGTATTTGTTTTTCTTTGACTGGCTTATTTCACTTAATGTAATAACCTCCAGGTCTATCCATGCTGTCACAAAAGGTTAAGATTTCCTTTTTTACGGCCACATAGTATTCTACTGTGTAAATGTACCAAAGGTTTTTAAATCCACTCATCTACTGATGGGCAGTTGGGCTGTTTCCAGATCTTGGCTACTATAAGTAATGCTGCTATGAACATAGAAATGCATATATTCTTTTGAATTGGTGTTTCAGGATGCTTAGAATATATTCCTAGAAGTGAGATCACAGGGTCAAATGGCAGTTCCATTTTTAATTTTTTGAGGAAACTCCATACTGCTTTTCAAAGTGGCAGCACCAGTCTGCATTCCTACCAACAGTGCAAACCGGGCCCCTTTCTCCACATCCTCACCAGCACTTGTTGTTTGTTGATTTATTAGTGATATCCCTTCTGACAGGTGTGAGGTAATATCTCATTGTGGTTTTAATTTGCATCTCTCTGATGATTAGTGATGTTGAGCATTTTTCCATAAGTCTTTTGGCCATCTGTATGCCCTCTTTGGAGAAGTGTCTATTCAGGGCCTTTGCCCATTTTTTTAATTGGATTGTTTGTCTTCCTGGTGT
Source organism: Furipterus horrens (assembly GCF_987537825.1). NCBI lineage: Eukaryota > Metazoa > Chordata > Mammalia > Chiroptera > Furipteridae > Furipterus > Furipterus horrens. The sequence goes on along the minus strand of NW_028327174.1, from coordinate 177,879,402 downwards.
TGTTGAATAAGTTCTTTATATATTTTGGAGATTACTCCCTTATCTCATGTATCATTGGCGAATGTGTTCTCCCATAGAGTGAGTTCCCATTTCATTTTGTTGATTTTTTTTCCCCTATGCAGAAGCTTTTTAGTCTGATGTAATCCCATTTGTTTATTTTTTCCTTTATAACTGCAGGGTAACAGCTTTTGAGTCTAGTTCCTTTTTTCTGATAGAAAAATTTATTTTCCTAGCATAATGAAGTTCAAGCTTTAGCAGAACCAGAAATATTAACTGATGAGGAGGCAGTATGGTATGGAATCAGTCCGATCTGGGTACTTCACTGGCTATATTAACTAGGAGCATGTTACTGCTCAAAGCCTCAGATTTCCCATTGGTTAAAAAAAAAAAAGAAAAATAAAAAACTACAGTGATTAGTTCACAGAAGGGGCTCAATAAATATTGGTTTGTTTCTCCAATACCATTAGGGTTCTCTCATCATAAAAGTACTCTTTGCAAACAAAACAATTTTTTATTTGACCATGTTTGTTTTAGATCCAGAAAAATAAAGAATTCACTCTTAATTGTTCTCACTATATGATATCCATTAAAATCTGCCTGGCCTGTTCTCCTCACTGTCCTTCTGAATTACACTGCAAGTAGTTATTTAAAAAATCATGTTTAAATATTAAATTCAAAAGTTAAATGTAACAAATTTTGTTTACCTCCTGGTTCCTTTGAAGAACCCTAGGTCTTGTGGTTGGCCCCATCTTTAGTTTTTCAACAATGCACCTCAGTTTTAATGATATTAACGTGTAGTTAAAAAAGAAATCAATTTATCTACTCAGCTAAGATAAGTACCATTGGGGGAACTATTTCAGGCAACTGATTGAATCCATCTGTTGTCTTTTTTACTTCAGTTCCACACTGTAGATGGGATTTCTTAGATAATGGAAAAGATAAATGTACACACAAATGTATAAATAAATTTAATTAAATTCAGAAATTCCTAATGGACCTCATTCAGGCTATGCATTACAAGTTTTAAATACTGAGCACTAACTACTAATCTGACTTAATAACTATTACCTATTTTCAAAATGGTAGCCAGGCTATGCATTACAAGTTTTAAATGCTGAGCACTAACTACTAATCTGACTTAATAACTATTACCTATTTTCAAAATGGTAGCCAAGGTCCTCACAGTGGTGACAGTTGAGTCAAACTGAGTCTTCTAGTCTCAAACATAACCATCTTTTAAAAATCATATCATAAGCTACCTCCATCTACAAATCAATCCCTGAACTCTCTACTGCTTCTCATTCTCCTGCCACCATTCTAGTCCCTTTCTCTTTGAAGTGAAGAGAGAGGAAACTGAGTTGGTAAAAAATAATGCCAAGGTTTAGTGGTTGGAGTGGGGAAGAAAGATGTGTAAATCAAAGGCTACTTTCACTGTGCCGTTTTGTAACTTATCCCAGGGTAGGTATCCTGTTTGCTACAGCTATGTTTTAATTCTATTCTAACAGGTGTTTTGAGTTCAGACACATCACAATCGTTAAATCAACATTTTAGTATCGTGTACCAACTGGAAATAAACAAATATGCATTTTAGAAAGCTATTCAAGAATTATGAATTACGTATTTGATATATATTCAAAAATTTGAAAAATTATCGAAAATTGGGAAAGTAGAGTAAGAAGAAAGATCATACACAATTCTACTACCCTCAGCCTAACATAAGCTCTGCTAGCATTTTGGTGTAATCTCTCCCATTCCTTCTTGGCTTTTTTGTTTAACGTGAGAGGTTATTTTTATTGTTTCCATCAAACTAGACATCTGATTTTAGATGTGGACTAAGAGTAATTTAAAAAATAACTTTTGCCATTTGGCAGCCATGATAATAATAACTGAGTTAGGTGGGAGTGGTCAAAGGATGCTAACACTAGTGGGTAAAAACCTGAGAAGTAACAGGGTATTTCAACGGTTTCAAACGAGCTATTCACAAAGGAAAAAACAGTAGTGCTACAGTGCAGTACCAAGTGATCAAAGTTAATATCACCATGTGTTTCGGCTGTGATGCACTGAGAACACAACATGGCTCCTGTGGTATTCTTACCAAAACTGCACAACCTGAATTAAACATAAGAAAACATCAGATAAATCCAAATGAAAGACAATATACTAGTTGGCCTGTACTCTGAGAAAATGCTAGTGTCATAAACTGTGCACAGAGGACACACACATACATGCGCACACAAGACTGAGGAACTGGTGCAGATGAATAAAGACTAAAAGATATAACAATTGAATACAATGCCTGGTCCTGGATTTTCTTTTACATAAATGACTTAACTGGGAAAATTGGAAAAAGCTAAATCAGGTTCATGGATTATAGTGTTTATGTTAATTGCCTGACTTTGATCATTGAACTGTAGTTACATGAGAGAGACTCTGGGTCCCTTGGAGTGGATGAAGAAACTACTCAGACACTCTCTATCTGAGGAAGGAAGGGAGGGGGTTTTTCTCTAGTGGAAAATCGCCCCCGTTTCTTTATTAGCCAGGGTTTTTATCCACTTTCCACAAGCAGAAGTACTTAAGGAAAATATGCAGCACTTCCCCAAATGGTTGGGAGTGAAAGGGAAATGCAGATCAATACAGGGTTGAAACATCCAGGTATTTTACACAAGGTCAAAAGCACTTCCTCTTACTTAATCGTTCTGTTCTTCACATTTTACTGACAAGGATTTGAGGCTTTACAGAGAAAAACAGAGCAGGTTCCCTTTACCTTAAAAGCCACTTTGGATTTCTATTCTATCTTTAAAATCCCCGGAGGGTGGGATTTGGAGCAGGTCTGGAAGACAACCTGCCGGCTAAGGGCCCAGCTGGGGCGGCTCCGAATAGTGGTGAGAGTCTTTTAAACTAAGCCTGTCTGCTGTCCCCCAGTTACATAAGAGAAGGTCTGTGTTTTTTCAGAATATGCACTAAAGATTTGGGGGCAAAAGAGTATCATGTCTGTACCTTACTCCATATGTTTTAAAACAGGGGTCCCCAACCTCTGGATGGCTGAGGACTGGTCCAGGACTGTTAGGAACCAGGCCACACAGCAGGTGGTGAGCTTGACTGTAATACGCTTGAGTCACCCTAAACCATCTCCAGCTCCACATCCGCACCCTGGTCTGTGGAAGAATTGTCTTCCACGAAACCAGTCCCTGGTACCAAAAAGGTTGGGAACCGCTGGTTTAAGAGACAATGTCTACACATGCACATATACTGAGAAAGAAGGATAAAGCACGTGTGGTTAAATGTGCACACGTGGGGAATTAGGATGAAGGATACATGAGAATTCTTTCTATATTCTTATAACTTTTCTGTAAATCTGAAATCATGCCAAAACATAAAGTTAAAAGAAAACAGGAAAAAAAAAACCCTTAACTTTTATAAAAAAGTAATCATATATGTATTAAAGACATTTAAAAAATAAAGAGAAATATAAAGAAGAAAATAGTGACCAGCCTGCATCTCACAAACAATAGTTTACATTTGATATACTCTTTTCCTACCTCTAATCTTCAAGGAATGTTTCTTATACTCAGATTATACTTAAAATTGTGAAATGCTGCATAGTAACACCTTAATTAATACTCAAAACATCATTGTTATGAAAGCCAGAATTCTTGTTATGCCATAGATAAGGAAACACAAATTCAAAAAAAAATTTTTAAAGATTATCAGTTTATATCATATAACAGAAAAAAATAATGCCATTAAATAGCTGGTTGACCATGATTTGCAAACTGGCTGCAATTTCATTTCTGTAAAATGATAAATATGAAGATGACATTCTGGAATTCCTGCTAACACTAGAATGCTACAATTCTAACCTCTTCTATTATCACCAACATTTTTTTTTTTTAAATATAGAATCTAAAGTGCCTAACACAGTTCCTTATATATAGCAGGCATTAAATAAATACTTTTTGGATGAATAACAAATGCATTACAGATTATAAAAGATAGTTATGTTATAGAGGTTATAAAGATGAAAAAAGTAGTTTGTAAAGTATAATTTATAATTATAATTGTTATTATTGATGATTTAGAGTAGAAAATAACATAAAATCAGTTATTCTAGAATAAAGATTAAAGTTGATATGCCACCTTTTATTAAAAAGTGATGTCACCTTTTTGTAGGACTCTAAGACATTTATTATGAGGTTTATTTCTATATTACTCTTGTTTCAAGTATAATTCACCTCCATCAATAACCAATTTAACTGACTGTTTACAGACAGATGGAGAGACAAACGACAAATTAGTACTCCCCAGGTTTGTGGCATGGACATAAAAAGTGAATTTATTTTTCAAATACCTTTTATAGCCATAGCCTTACAAGTAGAAGACATCTTATCTGGTTTACTATTGATCCAAATGACAAGGCTGAGCATCAGATTAAGGATATGTCAGAAACCTGAAAGGAGGCTACCAACATATTCAGCAGGATGGTAGCTTCTTTCAAAATGATCTATTAAGGCTACGGTGTTTACAAAGGCAGTTGAGAAAACACAGAACACGATACCAGGTTGTATCAAGTAACCTGAAGAGTGCCCATAAAAACTTCTGATACTATTGTGAGTCCCCTTACACCAAACATGATTCATGTCTATTTCAAGCATCAAAAACTATACACAGATTTTAGATGATAAAATAATAGATTCAGGGCTTCTTCTTCATCCCACATACCTTTCCTATTGTTTGTTGTTTTTTTTCTCGGTAATGGTAGCATTCCTCACAGATGATAGGTATTTTAAGACAATGGGAGGTACTATCTCATTTAAATGACTGCCAACCAGAAAGGTCAAGCATAATTCAAGAATTTAATTCTAAGATATCTGCTTTGGTGATAGTGAAAAAAATATGAATTAGCTAAGTATAGTAATGACCAATAATATGATGCCAAAATTGAGTCCTGAAAAGTAAAAATGCCTAGTGTTTCTTATGTACAGTATAATATTTTGTGGAAAAAAAAATATCTTGGGGATAAAATATGAAGCATGCTAAAAAAAAAAAAAACAAAGAGCAAAACAGAGGAAGAAATCTGATCAGATGTGAGAAAACCTGTTGCTTGTGATCTCCTTGGGATGAGCATTTCTTCAAGGAAGATCTATTACTTTCTAGAGTAGAATGAATTGAAGAATTTATGAGAATGGTAGGGAAAGAAAAAGCTTCAGAAAACTCCGCTTTTCAAAGGCTTTAGAGAGACTTAAACTGGTTTTGCAAAACCAGTTAATTTCAAGGGACCACCATTTGACATTATTATAAGATCAATGAGACAGAGAACTGTAGTCTGTAACTATTTAAAATATCAGCAAACTACACAACTTCTTGCTAGCATGTAATACTTTTTATGGCAATAATAAAATCTGTTTTTATTTATCACCAGTTCAACTGTATTATCATTATTAAATGCTGTAGACATAAGTATTAAATTTTGGCCTTGGTTCTAAAAAGTTATCTAAACATGAACATATCATTGTTGAGCATTTACTTGGTGTAATGTAGGCATTGTTTTTAGATATGATGAGAAGGACAACTTTCTGGGCCTCAGTTTCCTCAACTGTGAAATAAAGGAATCCAATTAGGTTATAAACTAGTATTTAGCAAAGGGTTTTATAAACCACCATTTTCCTAAGCTGCTATTAGCTTACACTAAAAAAATAAAATAAAATTAACAGGTTTCTTTACTGTGTGACTACTCAGAGCCTTTAAGTTGTTAACATGCACTGTACATTTCCAAGAAAGAGCACACAGTATTTTCCAAACTTATTTGACCATGAGACCCATTATTTCATGAAACATTTCACGAGAATATTGTTCTAATGAAGAAGCTTTGGGAAATGCTGCACACGATGATTTTTTAAGGTTCTTTTAAGCTTTTAGAACTTGTATTGTTTTTTAAAATAAGAAACATAGAGCTGCTTAATACCTATTCTTATTTTTCTTGGATGAACTTGGGAAACTGTTTGAAAAAAAATTCTCACAAGTCCAACTACAGCGAAATGAGTGGTATAAAACATTGAGAATAAATGCCAGAAAATACAGCAGGAAAACAAAATTTACAAAAAACTCCAAAATACCCGAAGCAGAGGTTCTTTCTAATCAAGCCTCCTTTAAGCTACTTTATCAAAAGTAATTGTTAAGTACTTCACAATGGCTCACCAAAAAATATATTGGACTTTATGTTTTGTACCCTAAGAGATTTCATTTGCCTACAGCTACGGTGAAATACCTATTACCTCCAGCATGCCTTGCATTCGCTCTCTTCAGTCTCATCACATTGCTTTTATGCTCCAACTCCCAATCACATCCTTAACTCTCCTCTGCCCGTGAAAAGAGATATTGCTCTGGTTGGAATCAGATGACAGTAAACAGGGCTGTAAAGCTCAGAGCTTCCAAGAGCAGTCATGCACATCTGAGGAGGATTTCTGGTAGCCCACAATAAATCTAGTTAGTCCAAAGAGATTAAATTTATGAATGAGTCTGCTCAGTATTAGAGCCAAGTTCAAGAATGACTCTGCTGGACTAATAGTGGAATATTCAATGGAAAAGACCAAACTTGGGGGATGTAGCAACTTTTTTAGTTCTGAAGGCCAACAAATGAGTAAGCACTGTCTACAGAGTGCACTGTGAAACTGGAAAGGTTAAGCTGTAGACAAGTGATATGGGGAAAGAAAGAACAAGGAAGAAAGAGAAAGTGTGAAATAGTAAAGGAAAAACGAAAATAATTAGAATTACACAGGAAAAAAAGATTTTTATGATAGAAAACTCAAATCCATCTCTCATTCTCTTTTGTAATCAACGTCCTCAATGTTTCTAAAAACTGCCATGGCCATTTCTGCCTTTCAATCTTTGTTCACTCTATTCCCTCTGCCTGAAATTTTATTCCCCATTCCCATTCCTTGTTTGTTTGACCATTTCATTAAGGCCCACCTGAAATTTCAATTTTATCATATATTAGGAGGTTCGGTATACAAAACAGTAGCTATTTTGGGTATTTCAGGCAGGGAGGACTCTCTAGCTAGGCTTTGAGGAATGACTTCCTGAACAATTCAAAGCCACCACTGTGACTAGTTCAGTGCATATTTGTGGCCTGTACCAAGAAGTCAGAATAAAAAAGCTAATGTAATAACTGCTTCTCAACTCCTAAGAGGAAGAATAATATCGATAGAAACTGAAATGCTCCATAAAAGCTGCCCTTGATGATTGCTCCCACCTAAGAAGCAATTACAACCTCACTTTCTTGTGAGGGACATGTTATACCAACACTGTCTTGTATGATGACTCAAGTATAGACCCATTCTCCTTATCTTAGTATAAGGTACCTGCAGCTAGAATCGTGGTGTATATATCTAGTCTCTTCCTCTTCTGATCAAAACTTAACTCAATTCCTTTGGTTAGTTGCTCAAAATATTAATAAATGGCTAATTATAAACAGATAATGCCTTTGTAGACCACACCTTTCCAGTTTATTGTAAAGGAGTTTAATAAGTCCAAGACTTTCAAGGTAATTCTGATTTTCAGCCTTCTATCTTATTATAGGATGAAAGATTTAAAAATCTATGTAAAAATTTAAGGCTACATTAAGCATGTAGTTGAGATTTCCTTTGCAGATAGAAAGGGAAAGGATACAAGGACTTGGGGGAACAGATGGACACATTTCAGTTATCTCTGAAATCACTCTCAAAACCTGACCAAAGCTTTGTAGCTTGGTCCTTGTACTTCTTGGGAGGCATTCTCTATAGTGTTTCGACATGTCTAGCAAGTTGACTATCTTTCCAAGGACATCTGCATAGTAAGTGGCCTTGGAAACTAGAGATAGTATCTTCCTTCAGGTCAGAGGATAGATTCATTTGCTAACCAGAATAATAAAAACAATGCCTCACTTGGGGACAAAGGTTGGGACTGTTTGCTCAAAGTGCTCATGTAAGACTGGGGTTTTCTAAGCTCAAGTTTCCTCAGGTGTGACACAGAGCCACTGCCTATGCAGCATTGACCGGACCCTGCCTCTATATCGCCCCTGCAGCACTTAGGGGCAAGAAGAACCTATGCAAACATAAAGCTCATGATGCTTGCTGTACCACGAATACACCATCTTAAAATTTTTGGCCTTGTGGTCTCTTAACCAGTTGAATCTATGCTGCAAGCCAATTTAACAGCTACAACACCTTGGCTGCTTGACAGTATGGTCTTTTGGATGAATGGTCATCAACTGTTTGACAATTAAGTAAATAACTGAATGAAATCTGGCTGCTGAATGGAGAATGGTCTGAAGAGAAAAAGACAAATCAGGAAGACTAATAGACGACTTAAATTAGTTAGATAATAGATTATCATATGATAGACTGGATTACAATGATGGAATAACAGAGATGGAAAAATGAGCCAAAAAGAGAGAGAGCTCTCCATTGCATATAACTCCTCATAAATCCTTGGCTGACCCCTGAATTGGAAAGGCATAGGGTATGCAGAAATCAACAAATGGAATGTTGAAAAAGCTGTTGGAGATTTCAGCTACTACCCAACACAAAAGAGACAGAATTCGGAATTTGAGTCCCACCTAGTTAGAGGGCGTGGTATACCTCATGTTTTTCACTGAAATCTCAGAAGAGCCAGGCCTTATAAGTACAGATATATTTTTGTGGACTATGAACAAGTCTAGGAGATTCAACTAAAGACTATAAAAAAATTGAAACACTCAACAGGTTCAGTGTGATTAGCCATTTTTAACTACCAGGTAAAATAAACAAACAAAAATCAACACTTTCAAGGATAAGAGAATGAAAAACCCTTACAATGTATCTATCATCAAAAATTCTGAGTATACTATATAATAAAAAATTACGACACATACAAAGAAACAGAAAACTAGGATTCAGTGTTAAGAGAAAAAATAATTAATATAAATAGATTTCAAGATGATCCAGATGTTGAAATTAGCACACAGGACTTTTATAAAGCAGCTGTAAGAGAAAAGATGGTCATAATGACCACACAGATGAGATCTCAACAAGGAAAACACAACTATAAAAAGACCCAAGTAAAATTTTAGAACTGAAAAGTACAATGTCTGAAATGTAAAAATCACTGCATGGACTTTTTACTTTTGGTTTTAATGCTGAAAACTGAAGCTGAAAAATAAAATACTGAAAGAAACTACTTACAACAATAACCATTACATACATGGGAAGAATAGAAATGATAGTGTATCAGAAACAACAGAGTCCAGAAGACACTGGGATGACATATTTAAGTTATGTTTCATGAGAAACAGTACAATATTTCAATGTGACAAGTAAAAACTGCATATTGTCAACCCTAAAGCAACCTCTTAAAAACAATATAGTTATAGCTAAAAATTTTAGAGGAACTAAAATAAAATATTAAAAATATTTGATTAATCCAAAAAAGAGCAGGAAAACAGGTTGAGAGGAACAAAAAGAGATGTCTCAAACAGGAAAAAAAAAAAACCCCACAAAAAAACGGAAGACTGAAACTCAACCATATCAATAATTCATTAAGTGGAAATGAACTGACATTCCAACAAAAATGTAGATATTATCAAACTAGGTGAAAAAAAAAAGAACAAAACTCAACTTCATGATGTCTACAAGAGGTATACTTTAAAAACAAAGACACAGGTAATGGAAAGTCGTCGTCGTCGGCAGCCGTCCGTCTCGAGAGACGATGGTGTAGCTTCTTAAGAGTCTATCTGCACCGCCGAGAATGGTTGTGCAGTCCGACTCGGGAGTGACATGGTATCTGTCTCCTCCCGTGTTGAATCAACATCTTGCGATGACGCTGGAGTGTCCTCTCCAGTGAAGCTGAAGCTACAGAGCCTGGGCAGGGTGATATGGAGGGTCTGCTGTTGCCCATGCAGCAGACCCCCCCTCTCTTCGCAGCCGAAGGGTCCAAGGGAAAGACGGAGTCAAATACAGCTTGGCTTCAGGTGCGCCGCAGGAGTTGCCGGTGTTGACTACAATGTCAAACCGCCTTAGGGACTCCGGCTCCGGATTTTCTGTCGGGGTTTACTCCCTTAGCCTTTCCCCTGAAGAGGTATGCCGCAAGGCAGCGGAGGTTTTTTGGAGTCAGAGTTTTCCTTCTCTGATGTGCCCTGACTGGAAGATCGAACCAGCGACACTTAGCTCACAGGCCGACGCTCAATCCACTGAGCCAAACCAGCCAGGGGTTAATGGAAAGTAATAGGATGGAAAATCTTATACCTGAAACAATCATAAAAATGTTGGAATACCTACATTAATATATCAGATAAAAGTAGACAATAAAATATGTACGGAGCTTGAAAGTACCGCCCCACAAAATATTTTATTAATTATAAAGAGCAAAGAGTACCTTTACAGTGGAGAAAAGCAAACACTACCTTAATCAGGTGAGCAAATGAACATCACTAGGAATGGGAAAAATCAAACTTTTGTGATATCTGATAGGATTCAATAAGGACGACACAGCATCGCTTCTATATCTCTGTCAATATGAATAACATAAATCTAATTATGAGGACATATCTAACAAACCCAAATTGAGGGACTTTTATCTAGCCTGTAATCTTCAAACGTGCCAACAGCATCAAAACTGAGGAAAGATTAGAAATTTTTCCAGATTGCAGGAGGTGAAAGAAATGTGAAAACTAAAAGCAATGTGTGATTTTGAACTTAATCCTTAAGGATATTATTGGGATAATAATGTAGTCTGAGGATTAGATAGTAGTTCTTTATTAGTGTTAATTATTTTATTTTGATGGTCATATTGTGGTAAGGTTGAAGAATGTCCTTGTTTCTAGAAAATACACACTAAAAAATTTGGAAGTTGTGAGGCATCAGGTCAGCAATTCACTCTCAAATGGTTCAGGGGGAAAATGTTGGTTGTACTGTATTTGCAATTTTTCTGTAAGCATGACATATTACTAAAAATTTTAATAAAGCCAATTTGTACATAAAGATTTGAACACAACTATCAACTGCATCTGCCTGATATTTTATGGAACACTACACCCAACAAATGCAGAGTACAATTGGATTTGTATTATGTGAACGATGTGTGTGTTTTGCATGAAGATATCACTTAAAGTTACATAGATTTATTGTCCAAAAGGATATCTAACTGAATAAAACAGGGAGCATATGTTAGCTGAGTCGACTTCAGGATCTGTTCCTTTGTAGAAAGGGCTTTCACATGCCTTCCTCCTTGGTTCTGAAAGCACATGGTACCTTATTCCCTTCACCATGAATAAGGCTGACATTTGACAGCTTCACAAGGCTGACAGGGTTACCCAACAGCCCGCCCTCCCTATTCTCAATCCAATTAGACCTCTAATCCTCCAGATGAAAGGCCCAACTGCTCACGTTCCTCATGACAACGACAGCTATTGATTATTTGTCACTGCAGCTAACACCTTCCCTGTTGAGGCTGCTCTGACAGAAGCAAACCTACCAAATTAGACAGCATTTTATCTGCCCTGGAGGCCAAATGGCACAACAAGTAAAGGCTAATAAATGGTATAAAAATGAACAAATCATAACATTATGACAAGCTGATCGTTGCCAGCAGCCTCCTAGCTCAGGTTTGATGTTCTGTTAGACTTGCTACTTCTCTTTCCCCTCTGCTCTAGCTCCAACTTTGACTGAATTAAAGGCCAGAACAATTAAGGCATTTGACCAGCAAAGATAAGCCAATTGAAGTATCACCAAGGGAAATAAATGTCAATAACTGACTGCCATTTGTCAATACAAACATTCTGGAGATGCAAATGCTCAGGTCACTGCTCTCCACTAGGCTGCACTGACTCGCTTTCCAAGGAGGGTCAGTTCAAATGGACAGTCTGTAGCTATTTAACCAGGAGAAAAAAAGGAAAAGAAATAGACAGTCCTAAGAGAGGAAGTATTCTATGAAGAACAAGCAGGAGTCACTGGGGTGAGGGCGGAGGGCTGTATCAGAAAAAGAGAGATGGTAACACAAAGCTATTCCTCCTTTTAAAAAATATTCTAATCTTATAAAACTGGAATATCATCATATACAGTAGTTTTAGTTGAGAATACATGCACAATGAAAGAAATGCTGGACCATCTGGGAAAATTAATAAAGCTATAATGTTAGAAGTATATTCATTCATTCAGTGAATATTTTTGACCACTAATCATGTACAAGACAATGTTCTAGGCAATGAAGTTCATATTCTAATGGGGTAAAAGACACTAAACAAGGTAAATAAGTAAAAATATATGATTCTAGATAGTGTTAAATGTTAGGGAAAAATAATTAAAGCAGAAGAGAGAGAATAAAATGTGTGAGGTAAAGAGCCATTAAGGAAAGCCAGGGAAGGCTTCATTGAAACAGTGACTTTTGAGTAAAGAAACTAATGGAAGTAAGAGAGTTAAACATAGATACACCCATTGGGATAGCTTTTCTATCAGAGAAGAGCAAATGCAAAAACTGTGAAGTAAGAAGAGCATTTGCGACAACATGGATGGAACTAGAGAGAATTATGCTTAGTGAAATAAGCCAGGCAAAGAAAGCAAAATACCATATGATATCACCCAATACAGGAAACTAAAGAGCAACACAAACAAACGAACTAAATAGGCAAAGACTAGAATAGTAGTCAGTAGGGGGGAGGGGGGAGGGAGAGAAGGGGGATAAGTAAGGGAAGGGTCTAGTCAAGGAACGTATATGAATGACTCATGGACATGGACAACGGGGAGGGATATAATTGTGGGAGAAGGGATGGGCTGGGAGGGGGGGAGCAATGGGGGAAAAATGGGACAACTGTAATTGAATAACCAAAAAATAAAATTAAAAAAAAAAAAAAAAAAAGAGAATTCTTTGCTTCCAAGAGGAACTGCACTGAGGAAAGAGTAGCCTGTGTGGAGAAAACAAGGGGAAAGTCAGAAATAAAGTCACACAGATAACAGGGGATTCATAACATTAAGGGCATTTTAAACCATAGGAGGTACTTGGGCTTTTACTCTGAGACTTAAAATCCTTGGAGGGTCTGGAGCAGTGAAGTAACATAATTTGATTTGGGTTTTTAAAAAATTATTCTGGCTGATGCGACAGGCATAGACCGTAGTGTGCAAGAGCAGATACAAAGGCCAGTTAGGAGGCCACTACAATAATCCAAGCAAGTCTACTATAGTACGTAATCCAATCCAAAGTATGCTGGTCATTATGATCAGGGTAGTGGCAAAGGGGTGTTGAGAAAAGGTTGAATTCTGGATAATTTTTAGAATGCAGAACTGACAAGACTTGCTAACTGATGTCAGTCTTACACAAGAGAACAGGATTTTGCATTAAAATGGGCACTCAGTACATGTTAATTGAATTGAATTCTCTACCTAGTAGTTTTATGAAAAATGCTGTGCTTTGAAGCAAGGGAGCTGTGTCAAGCCAAATTTTTAAAAGACAAATTTAAGCAAAGACTTTGGAGTCAAATCTATGTTTGAATCCTGGGCTCTGCCACTTAATGAAAAATTACTCAAGCTCTTTGAGTCTCTGCTTCTTTATGTATACTATGTGATATTCCCTCATTTTCACCTGGATGAGAAAAAGGAGCAGAGATGTAAGACAGAAGAGGTTAAGAATATACACCTTAGTCCTGAATTAGAATAGGAAGTGACAAAATCATATTTTTAGTTATAAAATATTTCCAAGCAGTGTCCACTGTAAAGGCATAGAAACAGTCACCAACACAATTAATAATGAGCATTCCTAGACACTGTATTGTGGTCTCCAAACCCTTTTCCTGCTATAAGGAACCATAGTTCCTAGAAGAAATGGCTGATTCCAGGTCGGGAACAAAAAATATAGAAATGAACGTGGAATATTTGGTCATTAGCAGAAAGCAAGGAAGCTATCAACTAACAGGACCGTGTTGAAACAATACAGGAATCAACCTGAAGGAACTCTCACAACCAAAGACGAAGTAATCTGAGTATCAATTAAGAATAATAATTTAATGGATACATCAGGTATGTTAAAATGATACTAAAAAAATCCTATGCCTTGTATATAATGATGCTAAAAAGGAAAAAAGAAAACAATTAATCGGTCATCATAGAAGTGATACAGGGAGACCACTGAGGAGAAGGGAGGGGTCACAGGAAACACCCCATGCAGCAGCCCTGCAGGGGTTTTGTTCAGTGTCTCGTTGCCCCAGCAACTGAGCTAGCGAGGTGCTTGAGACACCCAGACAGAGAAGCTGCAGGTGGCTTGTGAGAGTGAAGGAGAGATGCTAGCTCTGCTACCCCCATTTCCGGTTCCCGATAGAAGGGAAAACGAGAGGTCTGGGCAACACAGGTACCACAGAGGTTAACATGGCGGTTGGGGGAAGTGCTGACCTGCCAGTCTAGCCTACGGGATTGGCTGCGGTGCTGGATGCTTCTGGAGTGCATGGAATTTGGGGCCTGGAGATTTAAACAGAGGAAAGGTAGAGTTTTGTCCTTCTACTTCCCCTTGCCAGGGGCCGGAGCGGTCACGGTTCAGCGGGCCCTAGAAATTGCATGGTCCGGCGCAGGAAGCAGTGACAGTGGAATGGCTGTGCACACGCAGGCTCCAGAAAGATGCCTGAAGCTGGACTGTGACCCAGAACAAGCGAAGCCACCTGGATGGTCGTGCTGCAGTTGCCTGTGTTTGCCCAAAGGATGGTATTTTAAATGGGAGAAGGAACTCCAGGCACAACAGCCTTGAACTAATCTGGCAAAGGGCGCTGGGGTGTTTTGTTTTTTGTTTTTTTTTGTTTTTGGATGTTCTAGAGGGGAGGAGCTCTGAGGCAGAAGCCTGCCATTCTTCCAAAATTGTGTAGCTTTTAAATAAACAATCTCTTTTCTTTTTCACCAAACCTCTGCCTCTGGAGTTTGCCTATGGGTAGCAGGCAGTAGAACCTCATTACTGTTGGTGACAGGGCACAGGAAACCAACTCATTATTTTGAAAAGTAGTAAATAAAGAAAAAATATCAAGGATTTATTCTTCCTTTTCTATATGAAGTTTCTCTATAATGAATTATTCCAGCTAATAGTTATAGACGGGATGACAAAATATCACCATTTTGCAACTCCTAATAAACAATTGGCTTTAGGCAATGAACATCAATAACTACCAATATCACAAACATAGAGATAATGAAACATTATGTGTCTCCTGATGAGAAAGGTGTAACAATGAAGTAGTTTAGAAAAAAAAGAAATTGAATCTGAATCAGTCAAGCCTATAGATCCAATAACTAATTCATAAGGAATACACAAGACAGAGGAACATAATTTATAGACTGAGAGAATCAGTCTAGATTGAGACTTCAAGTTAGGTTAGGAGTCAAGTTACAATTAAAGAAATTTTAAGGAAAAAAAAAGAGATGGAGGAGAAATCTATAAATTAAAAAGAAAAACTTAAAAGATACAAACCGATCACAATATAAAGCCCTTTTTTGGATCCTGATTCAAACTAATGTAAATAAACAAAAACAATTATGAGACAATTTAGAGTTTGAACACTGATGAGCTAATTTATGATACGATACTAAATAATTCTTGTTAAATTTTTAGTATTATAATGGTTATATTTAAAAAGTTATTTTCATTTAGAAATAAATATTCACATATCTGGGATTTGCTTTGACATGGGAAAGGGGAGTTCTCCCTAATAAAATGTTTAAGAATATATGAAGCTTAAAAAAACTTTAGTGTCAAACTCAATGACTCCTCCTCTTAAATCAATAACTCATCAGTAAATTAAAAATACATTTAAAATTGGACCATTTTCTATCACCTCCACTACTACCACTCTGGTCCAAGCCAACATCATCTCTTGGCTTCCAAATTGGTCTCTTTTTTGGGCCTTATCCTTTTGACAGCCTACCCTCAGCATAGCAGTTAGAATGAGCCTTTCAAAATATAAGTTAGATCATATTTTTGGTGCTCAAAACCTTCAATAACCTTCCCCTCTCATGCAGAGTAAAAGTAGAACATTAAAAATCCTACAGGCCCTACATGATCTCTGACCTCATGCCCACTCCACTAGAGCCACACTGGCCTTCTTGCTGACTGCTCCTTGTAAATACCAAGCATGTTCCCATCTCAGGTCTTTGTACTTGGCATCCTCCCTCCCTGCAAGGTTTGTTCTCTCATCACCTATAAGTTGCTTCAATGTTAAATGTTCGCTTCATGTTACTTTCCTAAGTGAGGGTTATACTGGTCACCCTATTTATATTTGCAACCCCTAGGCTCCTTGCTCTATATATGCCTTATTTTTCCCATCTTATACTTTAAAACACTTATCCAGTTATTTATTTTCCACCAACAAAATGTAACTTCCTTGAAGACAGGGACCTGTTTTGCTTTGTTCACGTCTGTATCCCAAACATATAAAACAGTACTGTATGATTAGTAGTATGTGTGCAATAAATAACTATCTGATGACTAAATGAATCCTTTGCTTTTCAGATCAGTGCTCTACAATCAAATTTCTCCAACTTGTGGGTCGAAGGGTGGGATAACATGCTAGGTGGTGCCTATAGTTTTTGCTGGCAAAGCTAAGTGGTTTGACCATTCCCTTATTCAGGAGCATTCAGGAGAAGATATCTACATTTGAACAACAGAAAGGACATCAAGGTAGCGAGTTAAGCCACTCCCATGGTAAGCAGAGTCGGTATAGCAGGCTTTTTTGTAGCCTAGAGCTGAAGGGCAGAGGCAAAGGAGGGAATTCCACAAAGGTGGCCTATGTTCATTACTTTAGATCAGTGATTTTTCAACCTGGGTGCCACAAGAATTTTTAAAACATGCAATACCTGACTATTTAGTCAGGGGCACTGACCTCTTTTCCCTTAACTGTCAAAAAAAGAAAAAAGACAACAACCAACACAACAATAGCCGTCTGGTGTGAATGAATCAAATTTATACCTCTTTTTTTGTCAGATCAGCAAAATATATTTTTGGATGTGCCATAGACTTTTAGTAATTAGTTTATGTGTGCCATGTGATGAAAAAGGTTGAAAATCACTGCTTTGATAATTGTTAGGTCCACAAAGCTCTGTAAGTGTCCACAGAAACTGTGACCAACACTGTAGGGTGCCAGCCTAACACCTATGCCCATCATCTTCCACATTAACAGAACCCTGATTTTTGTTGATCCTCCTTTAAGTGGTTATGTCCTTCAGAGGGGTTGGACCCTCATCAGATCTATACAGTGGCTTTGATTGGTAAAAACAAGCATTGCAATTTCATCCGCCTTGCCAAGATTATAGATTAGGTCTGGGAGACAAAGGGATGGAAGGAAAGTCTACCATAGTGATCTGGGAAGGTTTTTCTTGCTGTTCAAAAGATGAACAAGATAAGGGTCTGAAGTTTTTCTTCTTCTTGATACTGTGATCTGCATTCTATCCTTTCCCCCAGCTTCGGGCTTACCTTGACCCCAATTAAGGAAAAATTTAAGTCAAGATCATTGGTGGGATCAGAGCAAGTCAAGTCAGTCAACTTAGATGCCTTAATGTTATGATTGTGCCCCAATATTCTGTCTTGCTCCTGAGATGTAGTCCAAATCTTGTACCTCAAGGTGTGGCAAATAGATACCTATATATCCATTCATCCATCCATCCATCCATCCATCTATTCAACAGTACTATGGTCCTAGCCATGGGAATCTAATTATGCTCTTTATATACTAATGTAAAAACCTGCCTACTATTCAAATTTCTTCAACCCTGTCCTTTTTGAGTTTTCCTAGGGAATGGTGTCTTGTCATGCTTCCTCTACGCTTTCAACTTTGTGGCTGATGACTTGCTGACAGATGACCTACTTTCCTCATTTCCACATCTCAGCATGTTTTGTACTCTAGGATGCCTTAGGCTCCACTTGCTAGGATACCTGCTATCATTTCTGGTTGGACTTTCATTTTTCTGCCCATCCCAGTGATGGCCTAATTCCCAAGCTCTCCAAACCTAGCCTGTCCACTATCAATTGAATCATAAATTCTTCACTGACAGTCCATACACAATATTCCACACTTTTTAATTCACTCCAGGATGGAGGGATCGAGCAAAAAAGAACAAGGACTCATGGACATGGATAACAAGGGAGGTACAGTTTAGGGAGATGAATGATAATCGTAAAAATTAAATTGAAAAAAATACTGTGCAAAAAAAGAAAAGTGAAGTCACTGCTCTCATCAGAAGGGATGCTCAGGGTAAGGGACCCAGGCAGTGACCTCACTACACAGTGGAAAGCAATATGGAGGTACCTCAATACATTAAAAATGGATTGGGTTCTTGACACAGCAATCCCCTTCTGGGAATATATCCAAAGGAACCCAAAACACTATTCAAAAGAACATAAGCAGACCTATGTTCACTGCAGCATTTTTAAAAGTCGCCAAAATGTGGAAGTAACCCAAGTGCCCATCAGTAGACGAGCAGTGAAACAATGATGGGACATTTACACAATGGAATAGAACTCGGCTGTAAAAAGGAGGAAAGTTTACCCTTTGTGACAGCATGGATGGACCTGGAGAACACTATGCTAAGTGAAATAAGTCAGGCAGAGAAAGACAACTACCATATGATTTTACTCGTATATGGTAGCTAATGAACAAAATGGACCAAGAAGCAAAATAGAGACAGACTCAGAGAGAGCAGGAGGACAGCTATGGGGTGGGGGTTAGGGGATAGAGGGATGAGAAAAAAGGAACAAAGACTCATGAACATGGACAGCAGTGTGGTGACTGTGTGTGTGGGGTCAGTTTAGGGGAATGAATGATATTTGTAAAAAATACAATAAAAAATACTGTGGAAAAAAAAAAGTGAAGTCATTGCTCTTGTCTGGGGAGATGCTCAGGATAGGGGACCCCAGCAGTGATGTCACTATGCTGAGCTACACTGAAGTGACCTCACCTCCTGAAGACAGAGCCCAGCAGAACTTGAAACCCTGGTAACCAGGCAGCTGCCTTCTAAAACTGCCCCTACCCGGCTCATGTGCTGGAGATTTGGACACCTGACAACATGTTTTTGTGCTGTCTTCCCGTGTCCCGACGCGGCGGCCCCAAAAGAGGCAGCGGTGACAATGTGTTCTGCTGTGGCTGCCGCTGGGATCCACACTTGACCTTTGCTTCTCTCCCAACTCCAGCACCAGCCCAGGAGGCCGCTCCAGCTCCAGCTCTTGAGCCGGAGCGGGCCTGGGCAGCACGTACTGGCCTGGCTGAGGCCCCACCACCCCTGGCTGAGGAGCCCTCCATCAGACCTGCCCCGGTTCCTGCCACGGAGTCATGTGGGCTCTGGGCGACCCACCAGTGCCAGTTCCAGAGCTGCCTGTTTTACCTTCCTTCTTGGACCTGTTTCTCTTATTGGCTTTCATTTTCCTGATTTTCTCTTCTTCATGGAGTAATTCCATTTTCTATTTCTTTATGTTTTTTTTCTGGGGTCCTTTCAGGGCTTTTTCCCGTATTCATTTCTCTTTTTTGTCTTAAGTCTTCCTTTTCCCTGGTATAAGTTTTAAATAATAAGTAGAAAAGTTATTGTTTGTATTTTAAATCTGTGCTGTTCCTGAGCATGACGTCCATTCACAATGCTGTGCAAGTGCCGCCACCACTATCTCGTTGCGGACGCTCCATCACCCCAAAGGGAAACCCTGCACCAGAACTACTCACTCCCCACTCTGCCTGCTCTTGCCAACCCTTGACCTGCTCTCTGTCTCTGTTCCTTGACCTAATCTGGAAATTTCCTACCAATGGAATCTTACAATAGGTACTTTTTTGTGTCTGCTCACATATTTTGTTAGTTTTTAACTGAAATAGCATTTTGATTATCTCAAATGGAAATGCCAGATGGACTAGTGATCATAGGTTTAAAAAAAAAAGCCCCCTTAGTAAGTGTGTTGATAATCTTGGGGTAGAGACCACTGTGGTAAGTGTGACAATGATGGGACATTTGCACAATGGAATAGTACTCTGCCATTGAAAACAAGTTCATCCTTTGGATCAGCATGGATGGACCCAGAGAAAATTATGCTAAGTGAAAAAAGCCAGTCAGAGAAAGACAAGTACCATATGATTTCATTCATATGTGGAATCTAATGAACAAAATGAACTAACAAACAAAATAGAAACAGACTCACAGATAGAGCAAGACAGCCGAGGGGCTGGGCATTAGGAGATATGAAGTATTTCATATTACTTTTTATAGTTACATAACTATACTCCTTTTTAATTATATTTTATTGATTGTGCTATTACAGTTGTCCCAACTTTCTACTCTTTGCCCAGTATCGCCCTTCTCTCCAGCAATCATCCAGTTACCTTAGAGTTCATGTCCACAGGTCGTATAGAAATGTTCTTTGGCTTCTCCATTTCCTATACTACTCTTAACTTCCTCCTGTCTATTTTGTACCGACCAATTATGCTTTTTCACCCCTGCACGTTTTCCCCCATTCTTGCCCCTCTACCTCCCTGCTGATAACCCTCCTATGATCTCCACATCTATGAATCTGTTCCTGTTCTAGTTGTTTGCTTAGTTTGTTTTTGTTTTTTAGATGCAGTTTCTGATAGTTGTGAGTTTTTTGTCATTTTAGTATTCATAGTTTTTATCTTTTTCTTCAATATGGCACTTAAACATTTCATTTAATAATGGCTTGGTGATGGTGAATTCCTTTAGCTTTACCTTGTCTGGGAAGTACTTTATCTGCCCTTACATTCTAAATGATAGCTTTCTGGATAGAGTAATCTATGTTGTAGGTTCTGCCTTTTCATCACTTTGAACACTTCTTGCCAGTCCCTTCTTGCCTGCAAAATTTCTTTTGAGAAATCCGCTGATAGTCTTATGGGAACTCCTTTATAGGTAACGGTTTGCTTTTTTCTTGCTGTTTTTAAGATTCTCCCTTTACCTTTAACTTTTGGCATTTTATTTTATTTTCAGATTTAATGTGTTTTATTGATTAAATTATTACATTTGTGCCAATTTCCCTTCCCTCTGCTCCCCTCCACCCGGTGGCCCCCCTCCCTCCAGTTGTCCCCCACTTTTAGATTATGTCCATTAGTTGTGCATACAGTTCCTCCCAACCTCTCTCCGTCTATTCCATTCCCTCCTACCTTGATCCCCAATTCCTATATCATCTCCCTCCCTTTCCCCATTCCCCCTCCCTGTTGACCTCCCCCCAATATGCTTCCCGTACCCACAGTTCCTCTTCCACTCTCGTTGCCTATTTAGTTTGCCTTTGTTTCATCTCCCTAGCTTCTGTTTTTTTTTTTAAACCAGTCCCTTTAACATCTCATATAACAGTGGTTTGGATCTAATGAACTCTTTCAGTTTTATTTTGTCCTGGAAACACTTTCTCTGTCCTTCTATTCTGAATGACAATTTCGCTGGATAGAGTATTCGTGGTTGTAGGTTTTGGATTTTCATTACTTTGAATATTTCTTGCCAGTCTCTTCTTGCCTGTAGGGTTTCCCTTGAGAAGTCAGCTGATAGTCTAATTGGGACCCCTTTGTACATAATTCTTTTCTTCTCTCTTGCTGCTTTTAAGATTCTCTCTTTATCTTTAATTTTTGACATTTTGATTATAATGTGTCTTGGAGTGGTTCTCCCTGGGTCCAGTCTCTTGGGAACTCTCCTTGCTTCCTGGACCTGCAGGTCTATTCCCTTCCCCAAGTCTGGGAAGTTCTCCTTTATTATATTTTCACTCAATTTTTCAAGTTCTAGTTCATCTTCCTCATTCTCTGGCAAACCAATGATTCTTATGTTGGGCCTTTTATAGCTGTCCCAGAGGTTTCTGATCCTTTCATTGTTGCTTCCCATTTCCTCTCGCTGCATTGGTTGACTGCTTGTTCCTTCTCCATATTCCAGTTTGTTGAAATGAACTCTGGATTTTATTTCCTTTCCTTCTGTCTCATATGCTGTTTTGTTCCTTTCGTTATGAAAGTTTTTCGCTTCTTTCATATCTTTTTCCTGCTCTTTTGTGAATTCTGTAAGCCACCTGATAACAATGGCCCAGAACTGAGCCTCTGACAGGTTTCTTATCTGTTCATCTGTCAGGTTCTCTATCTGCTGCCTGGTGAGTTGTGTTACCGGTATTTCTAAAGTTGCCTGCCTCATTTTGACAGATGCGTTTTGTTTTCTTGGGCTGGCTGTCGGGGGCAGTGCCTGTGTACGCGTCACAAATCAGCGACCGGCCGGCGCCTGCCTGTCCGCGACCTATTTCGCAGCTCTGTGGTGCTTTCTTTGGGGGCGGGGGTCCAAGATGGATTCACACAGTTATTCAGCTAGGAGACCGGGATCCGTCCTCCCGCCCCCCTGGGCCTCACTGTTCAAGGCGATGCGGCGGCCGCTCTCCTCAGCTCCGGAGTCGCGAACCGCCAGGGGCTTGGCCGCCGGGACTCCTCGCCGGGGTCGCGCACCGCCAGGGGCTTGCGCAGCCCGGGTTCCTCGCCGCCCGCCGCTCCGGGTGCAACCGCAAACAGCACTGCCCACTTTAACTCTTACCTGCCCAAATGGCACCGCTGGTTTATAACTTCATATGTTGGACTTCCGTGTAGTTTTATTTTCTGGAATTTCTAGTTATCCTTTGTTTTGAAGTAGTTGTATTCCTCTATAGTTGTAGAGGGAGACCTAGCGTGTCCGTCTAAGCCTCCATCTTGGCCGGAAGACAACTTTTGGCATTTTAAATTAGATGTGTCTTGGTGTGGTCCTCTTTGGGTCCAACTTATTTGGGTCTCTGTGCTTCCTGGACTTATATGTCTATTTCCTTCACCAAATTAGGGAGGTTTTCTTTAATTATTTTTTTCAAATAAGTTTTCAATTTTTTGCTTTTCTTCTTCCCTTCTGGCATCCCTGTGATTCGGATGTTGGCACTTCCGGAGATGTCCCAAAGGCTTCTTATACTATTTTTTTTTTTTAAATTCCTGTTTCTTCTTCCTGTTCTGGTTGAATGCGTATTTCTTCCTTATGTTCCAAATTGTTGATTTGAATCCTGACTTTCTTCCCTTCACTGTTGGTTTCTCATAGATTTTTCTTCATTTCACTTAGTATAATCTTCATTTCTCCCTTTATGCTGTTTCCATACTCAATGTGTTCTTTGAGCATCCTGATCACCAGTGTTTATAACTCTGCATCTTATAGGTTATTTCCATTTTGTTTAATTCTTTTCCTTGGGTTTTGTTCTGGTCTTTCATTTGGGCCATATTTCTTTGTTGCCGCAATATTTCAGCCACCCTGTGTTTGTTTCTGTGTATTAGGTAGAGCTGCTTTGACTCCCTGTCTTAGTAGTGCAGCCTGCTGTAGAAAAGGCACCTGTAAATTGTGTGGGGTGGAGCCTTAGGTAATCACCAGGGCAGGGCAACCTGCTTCACCATTTTGGTTCTGTGTTAGGGGAGGGATGGGAAAGGGGGCAGTGCTGTTGCTTGGCTTCTGGAGGTGTCTCCAGAACTTGCTCCATTTCCAGTTATTTCACCCATTCCCTGTATGAGATTAGCACTCTTCTAGCTGTTGGCCTGGTGCTGAATTCCAGAGTGGGTAGGTTTGCATATGTTTAAGACTACGCGGGCCCTTTAAGTGGAGTGTTCAACAGTTTCTTCCACCGCTCCAACCCCACTAGTTTTTATAGCCAGAAGTTTTGGGGATTTATCTTCCCAGCAGCACTGGAACCCTGGGGTGCGTGGTCTGGCCTAGGGCTGGGATCACTCACTCCAAAGGTATCCTTCCCAATTTTTATCCACCACACAATTGTAGGACAGCCCATTCTGCCACTGCCACCTCTCTGCGTTGTCACATCATGTCTCTGCAATCTCTGTCTATCCTACCCGTCTAGGTGATTGTGGCTTCTTTAAATCCTTGACTGTCAGACTTTCAGACAGTTCAATTTTCTGACAGTTCTGGGTGTTACTTGTTTTGAGGTTTTGTTGTAATTCTCTATGTAGTTGTGCAAGGAGGCAAAGTATGTCTACCTATGCCTCCATCTTGACCAGTAGTCTGTGTGGAATACTCTTATTCCATCAGTCCTCTAATAGGACGTTTCCCTTCATGCTTTTTCTATTACAAATAATGCACCAATTAAATAGCTTTGTACATACATCATTTATTTTTCATTAGTATATGTTTGGGACAGATTCCTAGGAGAGAAAATATTGAGTCAAAGGTAAATGCATATGCTAGTTAATTTTTCTGGATATTGTTAAGTTTCTCTCCATACAGGTGGTATTATTTTTCATTCCCTCCAGCAACAGTTTTGTCATCAGAGCACAATGTCGAACTTTTTGACTTTTGCCAACAGATGAAAAACATGACCTCATTGCAATTTTAACTTGCATTTATCTTATGATAAACAATATTGAGCATATTTTAACATACAAAAGGGCTATTGCATTTCCTTTTCCGTGAACTATCTGTTCATATCTCTTGCTCGTTTTTTAGTCATTGGTATTATTCTTCTCCATTTAGTTATTAGATATAATAACCCTTTGTTAATGATATAACTTGCAAATATTGTTTCCTGGTTTGTCTTCTTTTTATTTGCTTATGATGTTTTCTGGGGGGGAAAAGTCTTTCTTATTTCTATGTAGCCATATATACTCATCTTTTTCCTGTTACTTCTGTTTTGATTCACAGATTGAAGGTTTTCCTCACTCCCAGATTATGCACTGTGAACCTTCATGGTATATTTACATTTGATATATATGTACCTTACCAATCAATTCAATAACATTTAAAGCATACACCTGTGTGTACATGTGTACATACACAAACAGAAATTGCATTAGTTTACAATCTGCACAACATCGAAACCACCAAATAGTTACATATATGGCTAGAAGTTTCTAAGCACAGTCTGATATTTTAGCTCAAATTCCTAACAAATGGTTTGCAGAGTTAGGCTGATGAATCGAAAAAGGAAAAGAAAGGATGAGAATAAAAATTTTTTAAAAGTTGTGAAATTTAAAATTGTTTGAGATACACTGATTATCCTCAATACATTTTTTGAAAATGACTAGTTTGACTGGTGAAACATTAATTTCATGATGATTCAGAATCTGAAAGACTTTAAATATTTACACACAGGTATGTCCAGAAAGTATCCAGCCATGTAATATGAAAAATAAGACATTTATTGAAGACGATACAAGCTACAAGAAACATTGTACAGTGGACAATGATGTCTCAGTCCCCTTCAAAGCAGGCACATTATAATCTCACACAGTTCTCCCTACTGACATTAGCTGCCCCGTTGTATTTTCCTGGATCTCATCAATAGTCTGAAATGTCTTCCCTTTCAAAGGTGATTTTAGTTTTGGGAAAAGCCAGAAGTCGCAGGGCACCAAATCTGGGCTATATGGGGGCTGAGTCACCTGGGTAATTTAATGTTTCACCAAAAAACTGCATGAGATGTGATGCCTGAGCAGGTGTGTTGTCATGATGAAGATACCAGTCACCAGAGGCCCATCGCTGTGGCCTTCTGAATCACCCAAGTAGCTTCCGCAGAGGAACGTTAAAGCTTAATGCAAAATGTGATGCATATTCGTTGCTCTACTTGCTCAGTCATTTTGAATATGATGGCCACACAGTGCACATGCTCACTCAACAGCACCTACCACCCCTACTGACTAGTACAGTAAAGTCATCAATTGTTCATGTATAAATGAAACATTTCAGTCCACTCTCCTTGGCTGCCAGGTTACATCGATGTTGTGCAAACTTCTTATATTAACAATGGCTGGATTTTTTCCAGAGAGACCTCGTAGATAAATAGTATAATGCCCAATACACAGTAAATATTAAAAATGAATTTTTGAACAAATGAATAAATGAATTTCATACTCATCAGAACTGGAATGGCAAATAAGTGCACTCTGATAGATTATATCAAATTTTCAAGAGACCTAGTTACCACTGATGACATTGTTTAGACAAGTATAAAGAAAGAAAGAATAAAATAGTATTTGTAATGGGTGAAGCTAATTTTAGGAGCAATGTTTCAATGCTTACACTTTTCTGCAGGCAGGATCTATTTTGATATCAAAGATTAGGATGAAAATTCTGGTGACTCATATGTGGGAGAAATGACAGCTATACCAAATGACAGACTCAAGAACCAAGAGGACCTTGACAGCTTGCATGATGAACCCAATTCAATTCACCAAGCATTAACTAAATATCTTTTATATAGTAGGCACTGAAATGAAAAGATGACTATGACACTTTTCCTGATATTAATATGCTCATTGGCTGTGAGGAAATCAAATGTGTAAACAAATAAATATTTTTCAGTGTGATAGGTGATATAACAGTGGCTAAGTACACAGGTACTAGAGGAACAAAGGAGGTAATGGTAAACTCTACTTTCTACTTAAGTCTGGGAAGTTCAAAGAAATGATTAAATATGGATACAATAAGATGCTACACTTGAGACAACTGTAATTGAAAAATCAAAAAATTAAATTAAAAATAAAAAATAAAAAAAGATGCTACACTTGGGTCCAAAACCACAACAGCATGAACAAAGGATTAGTTTATGCAGCATTAAATATAAAGCAGACTAAGAGATTTTATTTGAAAAACATTAAACATGAGTCAACTGTATTTGGTTGCCAAAATGTTAATGGTCATTTGACCGACTGGCATTGTATTCTACTCCAGGTATATTACTTACTTCAGGGGAATCTAGGCAACTGTGTGCATATATGGTAAAAGGGATTAGGATAGGAAGGAGACTTGAAAGCTATTATATGAAGAATGAATAGGTAAGAGTAAAACTGGAGAAAAACTTCTTCACTTGGCCAGAACAATTTATATTATTTTTTAAAATATTTTTTAAAATTTATTTTTATAGGGAGGGAGAAAGAGAGGAAGAGAAACATCAATGTGTGGTTGCCTCTCACACACCCCCAATTGGGGACCTGGCCCACAACCCAGGCATGTGCCCCGACTGGAAATCGAATCCACGACCCTTTGGTTTGCAAGTTGACACTCAATCCACTGAGCCACACCAGCCAAGGCCCAATTATATTATTAAAATATACATCAGATCATGTCACTCCTTTGCTCAGAATGTGATACCTTCTCATCGCATTCACAGTAAAAACATATTCCTAACAATGGCCAAAAGGGTCTACAGGATCCAGTGACCATTTCTTTCTTGTCCTTATCACCTACTGCTCCGCCTGCTCACTCATAACAACGTTAGCCTCCTTGTTATTCCCGAAACATTCCTGGTGTGCTTCCATTACAAGGTGTTTGTTCTGACTGTACCTTCTGGCTGGAACAAAAAAAGGTCTTCCCTCAGCCATTTACATGGCTAACTTCCTCATCTCCAAGTCGTGCTTCAAATGTCAGCATTTCAATGAAGGTGATTCTGATTGCCTTATTCAAATTTACAACCTGCTCTCCCCAGTCACCTCTTCCCTGGCTTTCTTGAGCTCCCTTACTTTGGTATCTTGGTTATATTTTTGTTATCATATTAGTAAATTATTATTAGGGCTTTGTAAAAGCTTAACAGTCAAAGGAGGTATAAGGGACCCTGTATCTGATCGGAGGAAAATGCTGTGCCCATGGGGCTGACAAAATTCACACTATAGCAATAGTAGGCCCCTGATTCCCTCTCACTTTCTTTACAACAGTAACATAGGAATAGAAAAAGAGACAAAATTATATGAACAAATATAGTCTTGCGACATAAGAAGGTGATTAGCAAATTAATGCTCAAATTTTCTTTGGAATTGATGTTGAAGGGGTTGAGAATAGGCCTCTCCAACATGTGCCACTTTTCCAAGTGAGTAATTTTGAGCTAAAGGCAATCAAGACCCTGTGGGCTCATGAGAAATTTTTATCTTTCCCTTAAAGAAGTTACATTTGGTGTCTTGCCCATAATAAGAGTTATTACCAGAAAGAACTTTTTATGATTTACCTATATGGCAGGGCAAACTTCTAATTACCGAACATCTGCTCTCATCCTGAGAATGACCTTACTTCCCTCTGAAGCCACACAGGCTACCTTACCTCATCTTCAGCTCAGAATGCCATATAGACCTCATTTTAACTTCCCATCTCTGACTTGCTCATGTATGTGGGGTTCTCATACATATGTAATTAAATTTGGTTAGTTTCTCATGTTAATCTGTCTCATGTAGATTTAATTATTAGACAAAGCAGAACAACCTAGAAGGGTTGAGAAAATTTTGTTCCTCCCCCATAATGTTATATACAAAATTAATTTTTTAAAGTTTAAATCAAAGTAAGTGGATCTGAAGTTCCTTTTTATCAGCTGTAAAAATATTTGCTGGCCCATGCCCAGAATTTAAAAGAAATCAGCATGACTCTAATGAAAAACAAGCTGTAGGTCTCAGAGAAATTCAATATATACTCTTTCTTTTCCTTTTAGCTTTTGATTGGTTTCCATGGGAATCTAGGCTTGTGGGGATCTCTAACCTATTCATGGAGAGCAGATGCTTGTATTTTTATGCCTTAGTAAAAGTGGGGGTCAGTGAAGAGATAAAGATGATTAGAAAATGAATATGGTTGTAAGAAATATGATCATGTTCAAAACAAAATTCTGCAAGTGCTGTAGATTTTAAAATATAATCATAAAGACATTACATCATAAAGAAAAAAATACTGAACCTAAAGGCAGAAGTTCTCAGCTCAAATTCTGAATCTGACCCATGAGAAAGAAACCCTCAGGAACTTCTTTGGGATTCTGACTGGATCTTCCTTCACACTGTATATTTTTCTCCCTATCTGATCCCTCCAGAATTAAGCACTCTAAAGAAGTAAGTAATGACATAAGGTTCTTTGCATAAAACTAATAAGACCTGTTGTTAATAGAGGTTTTGTTGACTAAGACCTTGACTGGAATGTCATGCCTAAAGGAGGCATGCTTGGGCTCTGGTTGTTACCAAAAAGCCCTGAGGAACTGGGATCAACTTTCAAAGGTAATAAAAGCCCATGAGAAAAAAGGCCTGGTACGTTGGTTTGCTGTGAAGTTCATGGCAGTCTTTCCAGGGAAGGAACCAATGTTGCTTTCCTGAAATATGGCTAGAAGGAACCTTAAGGTACAATGGAAAACCTGAAGGACTTGGAAAAGACAGGCAGGTATGTGGCTCAGCTTCCGTGCCCTGAAGGGCAGACTGAAAGTCACCCTAAAGGTTCCTTGTGTAAGTTCCAGCAAAGCAGACTTAAAGATCATATGCAATCATTTGCTGCTCTTGTTGTGTTTATGCAAATGAACAGGATAAATGAAAACTGGACTTAATGCAGTCCGTTTAATGACAAGGAGGATAATCTTAAGGAGAAAAATCACAATTCAAGGAAAATCACAATGCTTACTGGTAGACTATAACCTAGTGCAGCTGTCTTTAAAGTTCATTTTCATTTAAAGTTTGTTTTCATTTGAAACTTAAAGTAGGTCTGTGACATCATCAAAAATGCTTAATTTACAGGCAAGAAGAATGTCAATGCCTTGCAACTGGATGTCTTCCCAATAAGACAGTCTTGCAGATCTAGAGACTGGTTTATGGGTTGTTGTCTAAATTAAGATGTGTGTTCTGTTTTCATAGGGCATAAGCATATGATCTCATTACCTGAGTGATTGTCTGTATGTATAGGCCTCACTTAATCCTGTCTGCATCACTGCCTCCTGAGACTCAATAGTTTGGCTGAACTAAGCAGTTGGGTTGGTGAAGTATGGGGTGGTCTGTGGGCTTCACTTTAAGACTGGTTCCTCTTTTCTATCCTAATGGTCTGAGAGGGGAGAAACCTAAAATAGTCACCTCAGCCAAATTTAGTGGGTAAAAGGACTTTGGACAGGTGTGACGAGCCTTGCACACTTTCCTCCAAAGAAGTCTTTTTGTCCCCTAATGTGGGACATTAAAAAATTAATCCCTACCTTTTGTCATCTAGTGGTTATGGTTTTAATGAGGCCTTTTAACACTATTGCCAAATCTGTTGCCCCCAGAATACAACAAAGATGCCAGCTTGTTAAACTGAACATGCCACTGCCTGAGGACAGCCAACTGACCTGGAGTCTGCACGATCCTTCCCCATGTGGGAAGGCCACCCTCCCCTCCACACCCCCACACTTATTAGGAATTTCTGGACCCAAGGGTAGGTAGTACAACAACCATGTCCAGCTTGAAGCAGCTAGAGGAGCACAAGACCTTCGCCCATTGTCCTTTATGAGATTATAAAGGGTCTTAAGTCTGACAGGGGGGAATTGTTACGGGGTGGGGTCCCCAAAATAAATAAATTAATTAAAAGAAAAGAAAAAAATACTGAACCTAAAAGCAGAAGCTCTCAGCTCAAATTCTGAATCTGACCCATGAGAAAGAAATCCTCAGGGACTTCTTTGGGATTTTGACTGGGAAACTGGATTTGGGAATTACTCTAGGACAGAAGAACTGGAGTCTGAGAAAGTAAGCTTCAAAGGAGCTTGTAAATTCTCTGTCAGTGAATCTTTATCAGGAGCACTAAGATGGGAACCAGAAATACAAGTTAATTCCTGACTCTACAAGTGACAAAGTGGCCTTGAAGAATTCAAACTATACCTCAGGTTACTTATATAAAAAAATAGATAATTCAACTATTCTAACTGCTATGAAGCAACTTTGAAAGTAAATAAAATATTTTTTTCCTTACTAGAGCTATGTTATAAAATTTCAAAGTAGTGATTGCAGTCAAGATTTTTTGATATGTTGTTCCTTGTGACTATAGATTTCATCCATGCAAGTAGAAGCACATTAAGTGTAATCAAAGTAATAAAGGACAGACAGGTTTTGATTTCAGTTCTCAGATTTGTTTTCAAACAGACCAACTCCGGTATTGGTTGGAACACTCATTTGAATGTAAGATCATAAATATTTGAAACCAGTTTCTAAACTGGAAAACTAGAGGACAGGTTTGTAGATACTTTCTAAATACTCAGAAGGGGACAAAGTTGATGCTATTTTGGAAACTTCAGGAGTTGGAATGAAATGAATCAAAGATTCTTTAACCTAGGTCTCTGCCTACCTGGAAGAGGCAGTCCTGCCAGGGTTGAAGTCAAATGGGCCAAACTGCAAGGGCTGTCTAACTAACATCATCCATCTCAGACCAGAGATTTCCTGAGATCATTAAGATTCCTGAACATAAGTGTTTCATACCTTCAGACTTTCCTATGTTTCTGAGTAATGACATTGTGAATGTCTTCTGGTGCTTTCTTTTAGAAGCACACCAACAGCTAAACCTCACTTGCTTACTCTTCAGATATCTACTGGCTATACAGTTTGTGGTAGAATGTGCACTTATTGTTTTTAAATGCGTTTTGTGAATACAGCCACAGAGAAACCTAGAAGTGTCCACTCAGCACGTGCAGGTGGTTTTGGTGCATGCTCAAGTTTGAGAACCACTGGATCAGAGCACAGATATGTGCTTTCTTACAGTTACTGAGGCAAACGCTGTGGAAATATTGTACTTCCTGAGTGCTTAAAAGCCTAGGCCAGAAACCACTCTTGATTCTACTCCCCCTTGTCCTACCTAAAAATCATGGTCACCAAGTTTTGGCCATCTTACCATTTTTTATAATAACTTCTTAATTGCAGTATAACATATACAATATAGTGCATAATTCTCAAGCACAGAGACTGATTTTTATGTAACCAACATGTAGATCAAGATATAGAACATTTCCAGCACCCCTGAAAGCTTCGTCATGCCTCCTCTCAGTCAATACCCATCCCTTGAGTAACCACAGATATGATTTGAATGACCATGTAGTTTTGCCTGTTCCTGAAATTCACATAGACAGCATGCATATGTATCTGAGTTCTTGCCCTACACGTGATGTCTAGGAAATTCATTCATGTGGTTGAATGTATCAGTAGTTCCTTCTTTTTTATTGTGTAGCATTCCATTGTAGGAATGAATACACCACACTTTATGTTCCCATTTTTCTGTTGATAGTTATTGGGTTTTCTGTGCTATTAAAAATGTTTGCTATTGTCAGAACATGGAGGCAGCTGGACTGCCCACTTAGACTTTTGATGTATGCAAATGAACCGTGTGCAAATTAATCTGGACCTAGCTCCTCCCATAGGAAATAAAAATGGATTTTGCTCGTTCCCAGAAGGAATGTTGATGGACCTAGCATGATATATTGACTGGCCTGGTGGGAGAAAAGCAGGGAGATGTAAATGACCTACTGGATGTGTTGATGGGTGGGCTCACCCTAACTGGAATGCGTGTTTGGCAAAGTGTGGAGTCAGTGCCTGCAGAGACTCAGGCAGGTGATTCCTACGGGCCCACGGGGGTGACCGGGAGTCTCCGCTTCCCATTCCTTCCTCCTACCCTCTGCGCCTTCCCTCTTTCTCCTTACTCCTACGGGCCTTAGAGGTGGTCCAGGAGTCTCCTCTTTCCTCCATCACCTCCCCCCTTTTCCCTCAATAAACCCATTGTTTAATCCTAGAGTGGTCTCTGGGTGATTTCTCAGAGCAAGGCTGCTTGACAGCTATGTTTGCTATTATACATAAAACTATCATGTACATTCTCATACATGTCTTCTGGTGAAGAGAAACACTTACTTAGCTATTACTGGATTTGGGGGTGTGAATTGCAGTGATATAATGTCTGTGTGTGTGTGTGCACACACGTGGGCGTTTAACTTTCGTGATATAATCAATTTTCCAGAATGGATGCACCAATTTACATTCTCACCAAAAATATTTGAGAGCTCCAGTTGTTCCATACCCTCACCATCAACTGGTACTGTCAGACTTTTTCATTTTATACATTCAAATAGCTGTGTGGTGGTACGTCAGTCTCACTTTAATTTGCATTTCCCTAATTAATAATGATGTCGAACTCCTTTTCATGCATCTTTTAGGCATTTGATATAATTTTTTGTGAACTAAGGCTACATTTTTCAACATGAATACATCTCAAAAATATGTTAAGTCAAAAAAGCAATCTGGGGAGTGACACACAGTATATTACCATTTATATAAAGATTTAAGCATGTAAAATAGTATTTTTCATGGGTGTGTATATATATGTAGAAACGTATACATGGGAATTAAAATTACAAAAATTAAGATATCTTGAAGAGGCATAAAATGAGGGAAGTGAAATTTCGGAAGTTTATTTCACTTTAAAAATCAGATACAGAAATTTTAAAAACTCAGTTTTATCTCTTCTGGCAATTAGGTACATCAGTATTTTTATGTTACTTTCTATTCTTATCTATAAGTTTAAAATAATTAAATTAAAAAAATAGAACAAAGTACATTCAGGCATATGCAAAAAGAACAATGGATAATTTATTAAGAGAAGAGAACCGAAAGGAGAATTAACTCAATCTTCTCATTGAACGATGAATTGGACTAGAAGATCCTGAAGGACCTTTCTATCTGTGGCATATACTGATTCCTAAAGGGTAATTTGTTGTTCACACCTGCTGCAGTATGATTAGTAGCAATACTATTGATAACTTAGTCTTAAGGAGTGTAGTTCCCCATCAAGCAAAAAGCATTACATCTATCTAAGAACTCATCTTTCTGAGATTTCTGGCCCAGATGGAAACCTAGACTGACGTGCTCCGTCTTCCTTCACAACTAAGAAGGTCTACAACTACCGCAAAACCAGAAATAACCAGAAATTCCAGAAAATAAATGGAAGTCCAACGTATGAAGTTATAAACAAGTGGTGCTCGTCCGGACGGGTAGGATGGGCGAAGCCAGGGCGGAGAGGTCAAGCTGTGCTGGCAGCGGCTGCAGCGGTGACAGTGGTGGGAGAGCAGTATGCATAGGCACCCGTATTTACAGGGAGGTGAGAAGTGCCTGGGAGCACCCCCAGTTGCAGACCAGACCTGTCAGCTCGCGATTCCAACACTGGGGAAGGCAGACCCCATTGCCTCAGACTGTGAGGGCTGGAGGGTGTGGGGACAGAGGAGGAGGCTCCCGGTCTCTCAGCAGAGAGTAAACGGCAGGAATCCACTTTGGACCCCGCCCCCACAGAAAACGCCACAGCTGGTGAGATGGGTCGCCCAGTTGTGACAAGTGCACAGAGCTCCACCCCCTATAGCAAAGGAGGTGTGATCGCCCCGCCCAGGAAGCAAAGGTAAACACAAAACTGTCAGGATAGTGCAGATCATGATAGAGATCCCAGTGACGCAGCTGACCAGACAGCAAATATCTAATCTAATGAAGCAGAAGATAGGAAATCTTTCTGAGGCACAGTTCAGAGCTTTGGTTATAAGAAAGCTTACAGACCTAACAGCAGATCTTAAACAAGACGGGGAAGAAATGAAGGCTAGTCCTGCTGAAATGAATGAAAACACATATGAAACTAGTGGTGAGGGCAAGAAAACCAGGGATCAAATCAACAAATCGGAACATAGGGAAGGAACAAACAGTCAACCACTGCAGAAAGAGGAAACGAGAAGTGAGAAAAATGAGGAGAGGCTCAGAAACTTATGGGACAGCTATAAGCGGGCCAACATCCGAATCACAAGGTTGCCAGAAGGTGAAGAAGAACAACCAAAATTGAAAAATTATGTGAAAAAATAATGAAGCAGAACTTCCCTAACTTGGGGAAGGAAATAGACTTACAGGTCCAGGAAGCACAGAGAGTTCCAAAAAGACTGGACCCAGGGTGAATCACACCATGACACATTAGAATCAAAATGTCAATAATTGAGGATAAAGAAAGAATCTTAAAAGCAGCAAGAGAGAAGAAGAGAATTATGTACAAAGGGGTCCCAATAAGACTATCAGCTGATTTCTCAAAAGAAACTCTGTAGGCAAGAAGGGACTGGCAAGAAATATTCAAAGTAATGAAAAGCAAAAACCTACAACCACTATTACTCTATTCAGTGAAGTCATTCAGAATAGAAGGGCAGAGAAAGTGCTTCCAGGACAAAGTCAAACTGAAGGAGTTCATTGGATCCAAACCACTGTTATATGAGATGTTAAAGGAACTTATTTAGGAGAAGGAGGATCAAAACTATGAACATTTAAATGAAAATTGTATCAAAACAACCAACAACAGAAGTTAGGGAACTGAAACAAAAGCAAACTAAGTAGGCAACAAGAGTGGGAAAAGAATTATAGGTATGGGAAACATATTGGGGGGCAGTCAGCAGGGAGGGAGAAGGGGGAAAGGGAGGGCGATGGTACAGGAATTAAGACGCATAGTAGGAGGGAGTGGAGTAGACAGGAAGATTTTGAGAAGAACTATATCCACAACCAATGGGCATGGACTGAGGGGGTGGACAACTGGAGGGAGGGGGGGTCACTGGGAACAAAGGGAAAAGAAATTGGGACAACTGTAACAGCATAAACAATAAAGCATATTAAAAGAAAAAAAAAGAACTCATCTTTCCTACATAGCAGATAGGGAGAAGTATTATTCCATTTTATAGATAAAGAAATTGAGCCATACAAGAGTAATATTTGTTGAGAAATTAAGCTCACAGAGTCTTGTAAAATCCTACATACAAAATGGTAAGATGATGCGGTAGACAATGAAAAGGAATAAATATAACTATTAAACCTCAACAGTCTAAAGACCATACCATTCATGGTAAATGTATCTGATGTTCACATTTATTGACTGACTGATTCATCCCTTCATTCATGTATTCATTAAATAAACATTAACTGAGTATTAAATTGCAGGAGCTGTGCTAAGAATGAGACTATAAAATCAAATAAGACATGGCCTCTTCCCTCAAATAGCCTTAGTAGAGGTGAAATATAGATAAGTGAAATCTATGATTAATGGTGGTAGGTGAGTAGTTATGGTAGAAGCATATATGTACTGAGGGGGAATAGAGGAATATAGAGTTAAACGGTCCTCAGGAGTGGACTGTTTGGTGTAGATATGGATAAGTGTGAGTGTGTATAAAATAAGGAAACCTAATACTATATTAAGTTTTCCTAATAGTTTCAGAGGTATTCTATTCTACTCCTTTAATTTTTATAAATCATTAACATGGAAAAACATAGTTTCAAAACTGAAAATTAATATTCAGTTTTCATTGATGAATAGAGAATTCTGTTTGTGATTTAAAAAATAAAAAATAAAACCATAACCTGAAGCCTTACTTTTTATGTTTAACATGATATAATTTTTCAAAGTGGGTAATCTTAATCTTCTTGAAGCCAAATTAATAACCTCCTGGAAGATTTAAAATGCTTATCTATGAACATTTAGTAAGACTGCTAAAGTTCTTTTTACCCTTATTAACAAATA
This sequence comes from Furipterus horrens, assembly GCF_987537825.1. Classification (NCBI taxonomy): domain Eukaryota; kingdom Metazoa; phylum Chordata; class Mammalia; order Chiroptera; family Furipteridae; genus Furipterus; species Furipterus horrens. The sequence goes on along the minus strand of NW_028327174.1, from coordinate 177,843,169 downwards.
AATATATCTGTGGAAGTCAGAGAAATAGTAGCTTCCCCGGAGCAAAACATTTCTAACAATTAGATATCTTTTGTGAGAGACCCAGAAAAGGTATGACCGATTACTTTCTTGGATTAAACTGAGGGTACTAAATGAAAAACAAATTAGATGCAGATGTTCGGTATACTGAGATTAATTTTATTCTCATGGGCACCATTTCCTTAGACGCTTGGACTAACAGCAATTTGTTTCCAGAGAAGTGAATATGTGTCAAAATAACTAAGCCAATCACCACAGCTCAATAAGTTTTTGCTATATATGTATTTTGAAAGTGGATAAATGTTTCTAATAAACAAAATGTCTAGCATTTATATTAATAATAACTTTCAATATAAGTAATATAACATATATTCGTTCATTCAACCAAGAAATGTCAGACACTGTGTTAGATTCTGGGGGATTCAAAAATAAATAAAACAAGGTTCTTGCCTGGAGCTCTAATCTAGTGGGAAAGAGACAAGTAAGCACTAATGACAGTATAAGACAATGGAGCTCTGATAGAGATGAACAAAATGCTATGGGAACATGAGTTTTTCCTACTAACCAGCCTCAACAAAGAAGACATAATCTAGTTCACTATAAAAAAAAAAAGCAAAAGCATAAAAAACATATGAGAATTGTTGCTCTTCAGGTCAATAATAACAACAATGACATGTTATAGCTATTGATATTTTATAAAACACTTCCGTATTATAAGGTAGACAGGCCAACTTTAATTATCACTTGATATATTTATCCATGATCTTTATAAACATCTTAAGAACAGGAACCATGTCTTTTACCTTTTTGTTTTCCAAGGCCTAGCACAGTACCTGTTACACAGTAACAGTTTTAACATGTGTTGAATGAATGAGTGCCTGCACATACACAGAATATTGATGATTACATAAATGGCACACCTCTGAGTTCACAGTTAACAGAATTACAGGATAGGCAATACCCGAAAAGAATATTTGATATCTGATATATCAGAGAGGTTCAGTACTAACGATCCTTACTTATAGCAGATATATGTGATTCATTTTTTAATAATCTCCCCAGGTATATAGTCATGACTACATAGTAGGCGTTTGGTAACTACTTACCGAATAAATAGTTCTACCTCCACAAATATATTTCCTGGATTCAACTCCTCCTCTCTGCATAGCTTTCTAAATAACTTCACTTTCTCCCAAGTAGCCTGAGTTGCCATATTAGTCCCCAAAAGTACTTTGATCATGTAACTTTTATTTTTATATTTCCTTAGTGGCTCCCTAGTAGTCAGGACCCTTCATTTCAAAAATATAATAATAAAAAGCCTGGGAAGTACATAGTACAAAGCCTGGCATAGGCCCACATCAGATACTAAATGGCTGAAAATTAATGAGCTAGGTTGTCCTGAGAAAATTGGTAATTCATATATTTTAAAATGGTCCCTACACAAAAATTGTTTTTTTATATGATAAAATACATGAATAGGAAAGAAAGTATACTATAATTTTAAAACAATCTCTGCTTAGCTCTTTAGTCTCCCAGCTGTTGTTTACTGCTGGGTTTGAAGAGCCTTGACCTATAAAAGCACAGCTTAGGAATCTGCTAATAATTTGTGGAGTCTGTACCCAGATTTCTGCGTTCCTTCTCTGCAGTTCCCTTCTCTCCGGGATTTTGCCCTTCAAGACCCAGTCACTGCTAACTCCAAATTCTATCTGGGTTTCTCAGCCTACAACGATTACAGCTTCCTGCCTGGGTTGTATTCTTTTGAACTCCACTTTGGAAAATGCCTTAAGGAAAAAGGATAAATGTGGAGCTAATTTCACATGCTTCCCTTCTCTGAATGATAGAAGTTTCTTAGATCTTACTTATGCTGGTTGTTCTCAATGCCTTCAAACAATGTACTATATATATTTTGTTCAGTTTTGAGAGATGTTTTTGGCAGATGGGTTATTCTAAAATAAGTGGTCATGGTCAGAAGTTATGTCTAGTTATGAAAGTTCCTTATCGGTTGCTCATTTTCCTGATTTTTTCTTTTATATCTTTAAACATTCCATCAATGGTTCTTTTATATTGTTTTTAATTATGGCAATTTCTAATGTTTTCGATGGAATAAATGTGCTTATCATTTCTGCTCTCATTCATGGTAGATTGCTTCCTCATGTGTTTCACTGTGGATCATGTTTGATCTATTTTAATATGAGGAAATCCTAGAAGTTTAAGGTGAAGATGTTTTCTCTAAAGAGAATTTTTGCTTGGGTCTGCTCGGAGGCAGGGTGTGCTACAGACCTGGAACATATATCATCTACAACTATTCTTTGAAAATTCCTTATAGACCCTTCACCATATTATTCCTGCCTGATCTATACAAACTTTGATTTCTTAATAATGGTGGTTTTGTATGAAGCACAAGATCAAACACAATATCCGGGTTTGATATGCACAGACAGAGTACTAAAGAATTATTACCACCATTTTCTGGAAATTCTATTAATGCTAGTATAGCCTAAAATTACATTACTGCTTTTGGCAACACAGAAAAACAAATTGCAACACAGAGATGGGAAAAGGCATAATTATCAGATAGCCCAAAGAACGTGAAACTTGTTCTTTATGAAGTTAGCAATGTAAATTGTGACATGTAAATCATAGTTCTATTTATTTCTTAACATAAAAAAAACTCACAGTTAAGAAAATAAAGGTGAAACAAAAAGCAGAAGCACTGTGCTGCGTCTTGTGAAGAGCCATGCAGCTAAGCTAGCAGCTGCGCACTCCCTTCTTTCACTTTATACCTCTACCAAAATGTCCTATTACAGGATCATCAACTCACATACTCATTTTTTCCCACATAATCCACTGATATTAAGTTCCTCCAATCAACATTTTTGAAGGTGAGTTTTAAACCTAAATGAATCATAATTTTTAAAAATCTGTCAAATTCTTAATATGGGGGCTCTCCCCAATCTGAAATGTTTACTTTATGAAAACAAGTTATATGAAGTTACCTTCCTGAATGAGTAATTTTAACAGCTGACAAGCCTAGGTGAAAGGTTATAAGTACCTGAGTAGTAGTTAAAAGTGAAATGGAAAATGAGAGATTTTTTAAAAAATTACTATAGTGAAAAGCAAGTTCAAAAGCAATAACTTTGGAAATAACCTGACATACCAAACATACAACTAGCATATCCAACAGTGTATCTTCTTAATGCCAGTCTCTTTTTATGTATTCAACCAATGAAAGGGTGTTTTTCTAACCCTTCAACTAATAAGCTATATCTGGTTCAATTTTTAATGGGAAATAACTCTAACAGTTTCTGCTTGATTTACCTAATTTTTATTGCTTTTTACACAAAAAATACATAAGTCTAAGATAACAGAAAAACACCAGGCACTAGAAATACATTTTATAGACCAAAATTGTATGGTGGGAAATAGTTTTCAGGTACATATATCTTTAAATAAATTTGAAACTTTCCATTTTATTTTTTGATATGTTTAATTCTAAAGATCTGAGATCTTGACAATGCCTTTAAAACTCTGAAATCATTTAAACTGGCAATATATTTTGAGTTTTTAAAAGTTGAAAATATATTCAGAAAATAAATTTCTTTTATCCCCCCTAAATGCCCCTTATTTTAAGGGAAACCATAGATTTTTATTGCAATAGTAATATTCATTAAGCAAAAAATGTTTAACAGTGGAAAGCACAAAAATTCTTAATATTCTCAACATTAAACCCAACCACTATTAACATCTAAGTGGAGTGTTGTTGTTGTTTTTGTTAATTGCTTTTCTCCATGCATAAATTGGTTTGTAATAGCGTTCAGTCATATCATACAGACAATTTTGATTCCTTTTCCCTGACTTAACCTTAGATCATAAAATAAAGTCTATTGCTTGAGGAACTTGGGTGAGTCAAAGTAGCCACTGATGGTGACCTGTGCTTTACTATCTACAGTTTTAAGTCTACTCGTAGAGAAAACATATGAAACTAAGAGTCATATATCTGTGATTTCTTTATCATCTGTCCATTGCACAGTTCCATGAACCAAGTAACAACTACCACACAAAATGTTTATACTTCAAAGTAATTTTACATCTCACCTTTTGAGCTGCAAGATGGAGGGCTGTTCTCTGGCTATGGTCAGTTTTATTAACATCTGCTCCAGCCTTCAGGAGAGTATCTGCACAGTCCAGTCTGTCAGCCAACACACAGTACATAAGTGGTGTTCTCCCAAATTGATCTTCTTTGTCTTTAAGGGCAGCGTTTCCTATGAGTAAAAGAAACAGATGGTGATATTTGATAATTGTTGTTGTTATTACTAATATGACTAGGAACCACATTTATTAAGTGTTTATCAAGCATTGCGTTAAATGTACTAAATACATTATCTCATTTTTACTGATCCTATGAGATAGATATAACCATCCCTATATTATAGGAAACAAACTCAGAGAAGTAAAGTAACTTGTTTACATTACATTGGAAGTGGCCCTGGCTAGTGTGGCTCAGTGGACTGAGTGCTGGCATGTGAACCAAAGGGTTGTCAATTTGATTCGCAGTCAAGGCACATGCCTGGGTTACAGGCCAGTTCCCCAGTTGGTGGCGTGCAAGAGGCAACCACACATTGATGTTTCTCCCCCTGTATTTCTTCCTCCCTTCCTCTTTCTCTAAAAATGAAAGAAATAAAATCTTTTTTTAAAAAAAAAAAAAAAGTAGGAGGTGAAGCTAAAATTCAAAATGATTATTGACTCTAACGGCCATATTCTTAACTACTATGTCATGCTAAATTAACATTTTGAGATATAAAGCTACAAATTTTCCTCCCTCACTCCTTTCTTTTGTCAACAAATAACTAGAGCAGACCATACACTAGGCAATGTGGTATGTTTTTAGAGATATAAAAATGAATCATGGTTGGCTTCCTCTTTTAGACAATACAGAGCAAGTGTGTGCTGCGCTGATCCTCCTGTTATTTACAACTCAACACCCCAGGAAAAATATATGAAAGATGGAGGAAATAAGAGAGACTAATTAGAGAACTATGAAATGCCAGGAACAACCTGATAGCGAGTTCCCTAAAGGTTTTTTTGTTTTTGTTTTTTGCCTCCTCTATATAGCCTGTCTGGGTGCTAAAGTAGCCCACCTGAAACACTGATGAGCACAGACACAAAATTCCCCAACACGCCTATTCTCTCCAGTCAAAAGACTGGGAAGACAGTAGCCCTGCAGGAGTGAACTCTTGTGACTGTACCTGCTCTACTCAAAGCACATACAACAAAAGAAGCTGCAATTCCTTTTCTCCTGGCTGAGTACTGCAGCGACGGTGGGAGGAGCCCATGAACAACTGTGCTCCATGAACATTGTGCTCCACATTAAGCAAAGGATGGCAATGAGATACCCAACCAGAGAGTGGGTGTTGTAGAGAGGAGGAAGCTTAAGAAAGCAATTCTTTAAATAGGTACATGAAGTTGTGGACAACTCTGAGCAGCTCATGTGTGAAACTAACCAGAATCAAAATGGAAAAACCTTTGAAACTTGAATGCTGGGTGGAATACTGCCCAGGTTCTAAATTGGCCTGGCGAGCCCAGAAGTGATGTGAAAAGCCTCGCAGAGCTTGGGAAAATAACTTGAAATTTGAATCACGGTCCACAAAATTGGAACAAAATGTTCATTCAAACTTAAATAGAATGTCAGTCTACTAAAATAGGAGATTTAAGTAGGATCCAGAGTCTCAACATATAATATACAAAATATCCAAAATTACTACATAAACCAACAGCCAGAAAAATATTTACTTAGATAAGAAAAGATAATTAACAGGCAGCAACACTGTCATGATACAGATATTAGAATTACCTGACAAGGATTTTTTTTTTTTTTTGGTTTTTCAATTACAGTTATCCCCTTTTCCCCCAATTTCTCTCCTCCACCCAGCCCACCCCCTCTCCCGCCATCATATCCCTCCCCGTTGTCCATGTCCATGAGTCATTTATATAGGTTCTTTGACTAAACCCTTCCCTTACTTATCCCCCTTCTCTCCTTCCCCCCTCCCCCCTATTGACTGCTATTCTGCTCTTTGTTCTATTTAGTTCCTTTGTTTGTGTTGTTCTTTACCTGACAAGGATTTTAAAGCAACTATGATAAAAATGATCTGACAAACAACTATGAACACTACTGAAACAAACAGAAAAACACAGTCTCAGCAAAGAAATAAAATATAAAAGATGAACCAAATGAAAATTTTAGAATGGTAAATACTTAAGAAATAAGTAAATAACGAAATTTTAAAAAAACTTTGTTGTATATGATCAATATTAGACTAGAAATGACAGCGAGAAAAAAAATCACTGAACTTGTTACAGACCAATAGACATTATTCAGCCTGAACAACTGATAGAAAAGATAGAAACAGAGTTTCAAGGTTCTGTGGGATAATAACAAAGTATCTATCATTCATATCACCACAGAAAAAGAGGAAAAAGAATGAAGGCCTGAAAACATATTTGAAGGAGTAATCTCTAGAAATGACCCATAGTTGGTAAAACACACAAACCTAAAGATTTAAGAAGCCGAGCAAAGCTCAAACAGAATAAACCCAAAGAAATCCATGTTGACTCAGTCATAACCAATTCTGAAAACTAAAGATAAAGGAAAAAAATCATGAAAGCAGCCAGAGAGAAGCAACATATTATCTATAGAAGAACAACAATTCAAATGACAGTATATTTCTCATGAGAAACTATAGAGCCAGAAGACAATGACACAATATTTTTCAAGTGTGGGGGTCAGGGGAGAGCAAAGAGATGTCGACACAGAATTCTGTATCCAGTGCATGCCTAGGGCTGAGGCTGGAGGTGGGGGTTGAGGGGCATAGCTAAAGGATACAGGGTTTCTTTAGGAGGTAATAAATTGTTCTAAAATCAATTGTGGTGATATTTGTCCAACTCTGTGAATATACAAAAACCATTGAATTGTATACCTTAAATTGGTCGATTATATGGTATATATGGTGAACCTCAATAAAGCTGTTACAAAAAGCCCTACTACATATAAATTAAGACAGAATAGCACAACATTGAAGAAATGCAGAGAAAAACACAAAAGGGAAAAATCAGTAAACACATAACAAATTGGAATTCTCAAATCCTAACATTAATAATTACATTAAAGACAAATGGTATGAACACAATAATAAAAAGAGAGATAGATTTAAAAATGAGGACCCAATTGCCCTAGCCAGGTGTGGCTCAATTGGTTGGAGTGCTGTCTACACCAAAAGACTGGAGGTTCAATCCCTGGTCAGGGGCGCAGGTGGAAGGCAACTAATTAAGTTTCTCTCTCATATTGATGTCCCTGTTTCTATCTCACATTGATGTCTCTCTCTCTCCTGCCCCCCACCCTCTCTCTCTACAATCCACACAGATATCCTCAGGTGAGGATTAAAAAACAAACAAAAAACAAGGACTGAACTATATGCTATTTATAAGCAACTCACTTGAAATATAATGCTATAAGTAGGTTAAAAGTAAAAGAATGAGCAGATATACCATGTAAACAAACACTAATCAAAAGAAAGCCGGAGCAATTATACTAATATTTGTTAAAGTAGGCTTCATAGAAAAGACAGTTAGCAGAGACAGATAAAAACATTATGTAATGATAAGAGTCAATTCATCAAGAATACATAACAATCCTAATATGTATGTACCAAACCACAGACTGCGAAATACAGGCAGCAAAAACTGATAGAATTGAAAGAAAACTTGAAAAGCTCACAATTAAAGTTGGTAACTTCAATACCCCTCTCTTAATAATTGCTTGAACCACCAGAATGAAAACTAGCAATGATAAAGAAGAACTAAACACTACTATAAAGCAGCAGACTATAACTGATATTTACTGAACATGTCACACAATGACAGCAAAATATAGTCATTCAAAACACCAAAATAGGTCATACATTAGGTCATAAGACAAATGTTAAAAGATTTAAAGAGGTGAAATCATACAATGTTCTCTGACAATAATTAAGCTAGAAATCAGTATCAGAAGGATAATGGGAAACCATTGAATATTTGGGAATTAACACATAGATAATACACGGGTTAAAGACAAAATCTCAAGGGAAATTTTTTTAAAAAATAAATAAGTGAAAATAAAAATACTGTTGTAAGGTTCCTACCCTACACATGAGGGGAGCTTAGAAGGAAATATACAGCACTGAATACTTGTATTAGAATAGAAGAAGTTTCATATCAATGACCTATGCTTCTACCTTGACACAAACACACACAAAAAGAGAACAAACTTAACCCAATGAAGCAGAGGAAGAAGATAATAAAGAGCAGAGATCAATGAAATTAAAATCAGAAAAACATTAGAGAAAAACCAAGTAAGTTAAAAGTTGGTTCTTAGAAAATTCCAATAAAATTAATAAATCTCTGATCAAAATTGATCATTAAAAACAGAACATAGAGAAACTTCTGATATCAAGAATGAAAGTGGGACATCACTAAGGAGCCTGCAGACATTAAAGGGAATGTTATAAATAACAAACAAAACCACAATTTAAATGAAATGGCAAAAAACCAGAGACACAGATCAGTAAGACAGAGCAGGATGACAGCTATGGGATGAAGCGGTTAAAGGGGGGAGGGATGGAGCAAAAAGGAAAAAGGACCCATAGACACAGACAACTATGTGGTTATTGTGGTGAGAAGTGGGAGGGCTATAAGGAGAGTGAATGGTAATGGAAAAAATACAATAAAAAATAATAAAAATAAGCCCTGGCTGGTGTGGCTCAGTGGACTGGGTGCCAGCCTGTGAACGTGAAGTTGGGTGGTTCGATTCCCAGTCAGGGCACATGTCTGGGTTGCAGGCCAGGTTCCCACTTGGGGCTGTGTGAGAGGCAACTGACTGATGTATCTCTTGTACATAGAGGTTTCCCTCCCTTTTTCTTTCCCTCCCCTCCCTCTCTCTCTAAAATAAATAAATAAAATCTTTAAAAAAAAAGAAAAAAGAAAACATGAAAAAGCTTCACTATAAAAAGACTTGAGAGTACAGAAGTAGATATGATCGATTTATTTTTGACACAGGTACAAAGGCAAACCAATGGATAGTCTTTTAAATAAATGGTGCTAGAAAAATTAGACATCTATATGCAAAAACAAAAGAAACAAATCCAAAACTCTTAACCTACACTTTTCACCATGTGTGAAAATTATCTCAAAATCACTCATAAATTTAAATGCAAAACCTCTATAACTACATAAAAGTTTTAGAAGCAAATGAAAGTAAAAATCTCTGTGACCTTGGGTTAGGCAAAGATTCGTTAGATATGATACTAAAGAACAATTCATTAAAAATTGATAAATTGGATTTCATCTAAATTAAAAACTGTTTGAAAGACACTATTAAGAAAACAAAAAGATAAACCAGAAATTGGGAGAAAATATTTGCAAAACATGAATCTGCTAAAACCTTCTATCCAGAACAAAGAATTCTTACAAGTGCACAACAAAAAGACAGACAACGTAATTAAGAGATGGACAAAAGGTTGGAATAGATTTTTCACCAAATAGGCCTAAGATAATAATGTTCAATGTCATTAATACACAGGGAAATACAAGTTCAAACCACAATGTGATGCCATTACACGTTTATCAGAGTGGCTAAAACAAAAACAAAATCAAAACAAACCTGATATTACCAAATGCTGGTGAGAATGTAGAACAACTAGAAATCTCAGACATCACTGGTAGGAATACAAAATGGTACAGTCACTATGGAAAATTGTCAGTTTCTTATTAAGTTAGTTATTGTGTTACAAAGTGACCCAATAATCTCGCTTCTACATGTTTATATGGGGAAAACAGAAACATGAAAACTCATGTTCACATCAAAACCTGAATGTGGATGTTTATGGAAGCTCCATTTACAATTGCTACAAACTAGAAATATCTCAAATGCCCCTGAACTGAAGAATGACAAAATAAACTGTAGTATATCCACAAAATAGGACACCGCTCAACAATAAAAAATGAACTACTACTGATCTACTCGAGAACATGGGGGAAAAAATTTCAAATGCATTAAATAAAAACTCAGTCTCAAAGGATACATACTGTATGATTCACTTACATGGCATTCTGGAATATGTAAAACTATAGGGACAGAAAACAGCAGTGGTTGGTCACCAGGGGCTGATATATGGGGAGATACTGATTATAAATGAACACATGGGAACTTGGGGGTGAGATGGAACTGTTATATATCCTGATGATGGTAAAGATTACATGACTATATATTTGTTAAAATAGATAATTGTATATTACAAGGGTAAAGTTTACAATTTTCCTATATTACACCTCAATAAATTTTACTTGACAAGAACAACAACAAAAGATACCACAGCTCCTGTCATGAACTTCTAAGTGAAAAATTTTTGTTACTTTCATCACAGGTAATGATCACAGGTATTCATATACTAGATGAGGGTAATCTCATAAGAGTTGAGAATAAGCCAGTTACACTTTTTTTCAGACAAAGCAACTAAGAAATTTTATCCTTATTTCTTTTATTTTTCAATTATAGTTTACATGCGATAGTATTCTGTATTAGTTTCAGATATACAGCATAGCGGTTAGACAATCATGTACTTTACAAAAAGCTTTTGAAATCAAGGGACACTATCAACAAAATGAAAAGACAACTTATTGAATGGGAGAATATATAATATTTGCCAATGATACATCCAATAAGGAGTTAATATCCAAAATTTATAAAGAACTCAGACACTCAACACCAGAAAAACAAACAACCCAATTAAAAATTAAACAGAAGACCTGAATAAACACTTCTCCAAGGAAGACATATAGATGGCCAATAGACATATGAAAAATTGCTAAACATCATTAATAAGCAGAGAAATGCAAATCAAAACCACAATGAGGTATCATCTTACACCTGTCAGAATGGCTAATATCAATAAATCAACAAACAGGTGTTAGCAGGGATGTGGAGAAAAGCTAGTTACATTTAAGGTGTTTTGGCATAAACTCTGCTAATGGGGGAAGAAAACTGACCAAATGAAATATTTTCTTGGGGGTAATATAAATGTTAGATGAAGAAAGTGGTGTTAACACTTATGTCTGAATTGTTTTGTGCCTGTAACTAAGCTACTGTTTTAGTCCTAAATATTTCAATATATATTTAAATCTTGGATATATTGGGACCCAGCAGTGCTTTATAGCGTCTCAGATAACTCACTTGCTAATCCATGTTTCCATGTATACTGGTAATAAAGCAAGAAAGGTCATGGCTCTTGAGATTTAAAAGAGCCTTACAAATATAGGCAGATTGCCTCCTGTAGGAAGCAAGTGTTCTTTTCCAAAATCTTGGTTTTGAGATGGATGCAAGGTTTGCATTTGATTCAGCATATGTAATATCAGAAGCCCCTGTGCAAAACTCTTCTGAGAGGTAAAAAACTGCTAGGTATTATTTTGTCCATAAGGGCCTCCATATATAATCAAGAAGATTCCAGAGATTCTATCATTGCATTTATCATTGCATTTATAGATAAGAACTCATTTAAACGCAAAATCATTTACAAAAGTAAAATGTATTATATATAGGTAGAGCAGGTACTTTTCATCGTTTGAGCCCTTCTGGAGTTAAAATGATACTTATAGAAAAGATGTGACAATAGAGCTAGTCTCTAGTTGATTTTCACGATTGAACAATTCTCTCTACCAGCATCTTACTTGTTAGTGTTACACAATTAGCAGTACCTAGTATTAGCAAGATGGTGGCACTTTATAGTATAATTTCCCCCTGAAGTGTGTGCGATTCCTCCTTGGAAGCTTTAGTAAGGAAGAAGATTCAGGACCTGTGGTCACATGTACAGATGTTGAGAAAGGGAGGGAGTCATCACATACTGGGATAATCCCAACTGATTAAGCTTCTCAGGGCCAAAGTGAAGTCAGCACCATGGGGTTAATAGGTAACTCTACCACCTAAGACAGCATTTTAGGCCAATTGCTAGGCTCTTCTCAAGTCCCCTGTAATATACAGAAAACATCAACCTTCTCTTCAATCCCTGGCATACTTTGTTTCTGTGTAACTAGTTATTTACACTTCCCAGCAGAGAAGATTTTATTGGGTCATGTCACCCATTCAGTATGTCATGTCTATAAGGCAAAATTTGTATATTTGAGGAAACTAAAGGCATGTATCCCCTATTCATGATTAGAAAAAAAAACACAATAAAGATTAAATTTTAAGAAAAGTAAGAAAAGAAAAAGCAGCACTCAGCTTCACTTCGATCTTGTTTTGATTCTGAGTAATGAGGATCTCATCCAGTTCTGAGCTTCCTGGCTAACTAAGAGAGGCCTGTGCCTTTATCTATCTACCCAACCACTTTTCTTAAATTTCCTCAGTTATAAGATTCAGCCAATACCTGCCCAGCCTACACAATAGCTTATTTTGATGTTTAAGAGAAATGGTTTGTTTGGAAGGGTTTGGTAACTGCAACATGTTGTACAAATGCAGGGCTTTTGATGCAAACTGATATGCACTGGGTGACTGGCACCTAAATTTGCATTCCTGTCAGGGGCAGCTAATATAGAAAGCAGCTGGCTAGTGTGCTGTGCTGTTTTAATTACTCTGGCAACTGTAGAGCTAGCCTCTAATCCATGGCCAATCGGTGCTTGCTTAGCTGGCTGGGGTGCCATTCTGCATGTGCTCAGCCTCAGCGCAGCTCAGAAAGCTGAGTTGGAACCATAACTGGAAAGTTACTGCTTTACTGCATTCAGTTATTTTAAGGCTAGTTGGAGCAGAAGAGTCTGCTTGGTTAACGGACTCTTATGTGCAGACACCACAGCTCCAGCTCTAGCGCTTCGAGGAAATGACTGCCACTTGTAATGACAGTTGTGCCAGTCTACGCAACAGTGATGGCGCCATACTCTCCAACACAAGTAAACCCGGCATTCTCTACCGACATTTTGTTTGTTTGTTCTGAAATGCTACCTTTGTGTGGCATCAAAGATGCGCTCCATCTGCTTTTACCCATTTCTTATGTCACATCTTTGTACTGTCATCATCTTAGGAAGGCCTCTGTGGTCATTTAAAAAATACCTGCTCACTGTTATTCAGGCAACACCGGGACAATGGGAAGAAGATAGGGTTCTTAATCAAAATGTTTGGTTTGACCCTCAGCTTCGCAGTTATTAGCTGTACAACTAAATTCCGTAACTTCTAAGTCCCTAAAATATAAAATGAGAATAACATATATTTTGAAGACAGTTGAGATTTTATAAAATATTTTTACATAATACCTCATAATATTGTGACATCTTAGTATATCGTTTACACTTATGGCTATTTTGAAATATTCATAGTTGTTAGATCTGCCACCAGACCTTGTTATTTAATGTGTTAAAAGTGATTATAGCCTGCCTGGCTGCTGTGGCTCAGTGGATTGAGCGTTGGCCTGCGAACCAAGTGTTGCTGGTTTGATTCCCAGTCAGGGCACATGACTAGGTTGCATGTCAGGTCCCCAGTTGGGGGCATGAGTGAGAGGCAACCACACAGTGATGTTTCTCTCCCTCTCTTTCTCCTTTCCCCGATCTCTAAAAATAAATAAATAAATAAATAAATAAATAAAATTGTTTGAAAAAATAAAATAAAAATAAAAAGGTGTCTGTTACTTTTAAAAAAGTGATTATAGGTATATTGCTCTATCATACTTTAAAACTAATTTGATAACTGTAATTCAACAGAACTGATTTTCTTTGGATTCCTATATATTATATTTAAGCTCTTAAACATAGCTCCAAGAAGGGCCATAAGCTTTGCCAGATTGCCAAAAGGACCTGTAGCACAAAAACAAGTTAAGAAAAATCCAATCCAGATAACCATTAAGTTGGTCATCAGGTTTAGACTTAATCGGTTTTCTTTCTGGTCTCTCTCTCTCTGTGCGCTCATACACATGAATGTGCGCATGCCTTCAGGAACACAGCCTCAGTCTAGTTTTGAAAGCACGCATTTTGTAATTAGACTTCCAGGCTTCGATCTTAGTTCTGCTACTTATTAGAGAAGTTACTTAATCTCTCTATGCTTCAGGTTCCTCTCATATGAAATGAGGGTAACAGTAGTACCCAAAACTCTTTGTAGTGCTTTGCTATTAAATGAGTTAGTAAGTTGCAAAACACCTAACGCTGTGCCTGGCACGTATAACATACATTAGTAAATGTTGGCTAATTTTATTAGTTATTAGTATGGATGCATATACATGTAAGTATATTGATATACACATATGTATTAAGAAAGCATTTATAAAATGTTTAGGGTCAGGGTTGAGGTAAAGGAAGAAATGCCCTGAAATAAAGCCACTACTCTACCACTTATGAGGCTCCTTGCCAGACCTAACTACTGTGTAAGGGAGATGCGAAAAACAAAGAGAGAAAAGAGTCTGAGAGACTTACACTTGCTCAGAACATGGACGGGGGAAAACATGTGGTGGAATCAGAATGGCGCTGCCTGGTCACTTCACCACAGCCAACCACCCCAAACACTATCAACAGTGACAATATCAATCTCGCACACTGTGCATGCTCACAAATGACTTAGTTTGTTTTCACAAATGAAAGTGTTATTCTTTGTTGCATCACCACCCATAGTTACAATTACTTTTTTCTTGTGGTGAGGACTTTTAAGATCTACTCTCTTAGGAACCTTCAAATATACAATACAGTAATTTTACCTAGAGTCACCCTAGATGTTTCACAGTCATTATCTCATTTAATTCTCACATAAGCAGACTATTATAACCTTTAGTTTACAGATGAGGAAACTTAAGTTCAAAAAGATTAAGTGGCTAAGCCAAGGAACTAACACTAATAAATGACAAAGCCAGAACTCAAAACTCAGGTTTGTCTGCCTCAAAAATCCATTTCCTTTCTGCTACACTACATTGTACAGTATTAAGTTGAATCTAATAAATATTATTATCAACTATATCTCTAGTATTCACTCAAACTATGAGTTTGATGTCAAGAAAAGAAGCTACATACCTATAAACAATAACCATAGCATATAAGGATATTACTATGTATGTTTATGCTTTTAGGGCCCAGGATAGAGCTCTAATTCATCTGAATCTAGGATGTAATGAGTTATGTTAAAATATTAATCCACTATATTAGGTTAAACACTAAAAATTACTACTAAAATGATGTCTCACTCAGGGAAAGCCTCTTCAATACTCCCCCAGGATACTGGGCAGCACAGAAAGTGTTCAATATAATTAGCTGTGTATGTAGAAAGAGATGCTCATCTGTTTCTATGGAAGCAAACACATCACTGACATACTTCTCCATGGAAACAGAGAAGGGGAAATAGAAAATGCTACAGTGAATGAATTCACTGAACAGTTGGTGAGCAAAAATTCAAGAAAAACATAATTCATCTGTAGTACTATGTTACTAGTTTCGAAAAAAGATATGTGTTACATAAAAGACTATATAAGATACACTGAAGCTTAAGAGGAAGCAGTTATATATATATATATTTTAAATTTAATCTGTATTGCATTTTTTCCATTACCATTTAGTCCCCTTATACGGCCCTCCCCCCAGCAATCACCACACTCTTGTCCATGTCCATGAGTCCTTTTCCTTTTTGCTTGATCCCTCTACCCCCTAACTTAGCCCTTACCTAGCTGTCATCTTGCAAAACAGTTATTATTTTAGTAGAAAAATACAAATGTTGGGAAATAACATAGAGCAAAGGTATTACTGTTTTTACAAAGAAGACATAATGGCAGAATTCTTAAAGATGAGCAGTGTTACAGTTCAAAGTCAGTGATAAGACCAGATGAAAGAAAATACCAGGAACCAATTTATAAATAAATTGATCAGCTTTTAGTGTTTTCACATCTTCATTTTTTTTGTTTGTTTTTTGCTGGATTTTTTTTTTTTTCCTTTGGGGATATAAAATTATAGGAATTATTTCAAGTTTTATTATGTAACACATTAGTTAATTTGTATGACTGAGCCTGTATAAGTATTTTTAATTTACAACATACTGCATATTGTTTCCTTTCAAAATTATACTTTTCATTAAAAAAATTAAGAATTAATTTTGTAAGATACTTTCGCTTAGGTATTCTGACTTAATTTTTTTCCCTTTGGAATTTTGTCCTAACTTATCTCTCAAGTCATTCAATTCAATTCAACTCAAGGCACATTTAATCTCAGCCCTCAAGCTGATTACAGACTTCTTGGAAGATATACATAAGAGAATGATTATAATGTTTATTCACTCCTTTAACAAATACTTCTCATGTGCCCACCATGTGCCAAGTACTGTGCTGAATTTTGTGGATGCTGTAATGAATGAAACAAGACACTGTCGACATGCATGGAGGCTATTAGCTTACAGAGGAGAGCTGTAGCTATACATGTAAATATACAGTCACAATCTAAGACAAGTTCTATGAAAGAAAACTACAGAGTTCCAAGAGAGAACACAATGAACAAATTCACTGAGACTGGCTGGTTAGAGCAGCCCCCTCTGAAGAAGTGACCTGACTGCTGAAGTCTGACACATGACTTAAGTGTTAGTCAGGCAGAGAATGGGAGAAGAGTAATTCATGCAAACGTCCTGAGATGGAAAAGGGCTTGGCAGGTTTGAGAAATTGAGAGAAAGCAAGTTTTTCCTGTAAGCAAGTGGTGAAAGGCGAGGTTGGAGATGGGAAAAGGTATAGGCACACTTTTACCTTTTATTCCAAACACAATAAGAAGCAATTAAAGAGTTTTCAGCAGGAAAACGACAAAACTATATACACAATTTTCAGTACAAGTAAACACAGAATGTTTAGCAAAAAATTTCAAAAAAACACAATAAAAAGTATAGTATTTAACATCTATATCTAGGGGGTAAAACTACAATGTAATTGTTACCATAAAAGTCAGGATCACAAATTACTCCAAGGCGGGAGTGGGGGTGGGGGATGTATGAGGGGGCTTCTGGGGGACCAATATTTTGTCTCGAGTGGTTACCTGGATGTTTGCTTTATATTTATTTGTTAAGTTGTACATGTAAGTCTTATGTACTGCACTGTGTGTATATTTCAGAAGAACAAAGTACGTTTTTTTCTTTAATAAAAGAGTGGTAAAGCCGTGGGGACAAGAGGTACGGACAGCTCAGGAAGCTTGGTTTGGTGAGGGAGTGATAATTACCCTCATATCCGTTCTGAGTTGCATTTTCACGAATTGAGCACCCTGAGTTTTGGTATGAGGCCATCCAGGGAGAGACTTCTCTTTTCGCCTTTTTGTCCTAGCTGTGGCTCTGTGTCTAAATCCAGTCTACCTCCTGCATGACTGGGCTATGACTACAATGTATCTGCTTTTGACCCAGAGGTAGAAGCCACATGTCGAGAACGGCAGAGACAAGCCCTAACGGCATCCCTGGATGATTCTGTGAAGCAGAAATGTCTACCGCCCTAGACCGCCCAATTACCTTTGTACTGTTATGAGAATGAAATACACTTCTATCTTATTTAAGTCACGGTTACAGCAGTTTAGTCTGTGCACTGATACAGTTATGGAGGAAAGTTGAGAGATATGGCAATGCCTGTAGGGGGAAGGAAGGAACACGGAAGGGATTTCTAAATAATGGAGACGACAGAACATGTCTAAATGTTGATGGTAAGAATTAGAATAGAAGAAAAAGTTGCAAATATAGCAGTCAGAGATTTTTTAAAAATAGAGCAAGGTCCCCAAGAAGATAGGAAGAAATAGAATACACAGCATATGTGGAAGAACTGACCTTTGACAGAAAGGGATGTATGCTCTGTTTTAGAAGAAGAGACAAGAAAATGCAGGTAGATGAAGGTTAATTTGTAAACGTCTTGCTGAAAGATGAGGAGTTCCTACTTAAGGTCTTTATTTTCTGCAGGAAGTGTAAAGTATTAGGTGAGCATGGAGGGAGGGAGAAGTGGCAGTCAGAGGTCTGGTAGAGTGAAAAGGTATGAAACTGTCATTATGGACAAATGTGGTGCTATGAGCAGAAAGTGCTGAGTGACTATTTGAAGTGAGTAATCGTGACTCTAGGGTGTTTCCAACCTTCCAGGCAGGTTAAATTGTTCAGGAGTTTGCAGAGGTACATGGATTATATCCATTCAGAGCTGGGATTGCAACAGCTAGGTGCAACAGAAGGTGAGAAGAAAAAACAATTTTTCCAAGAAAAGAATTTTAATAAGAGACCATGGAATCAGGGCTAAATATGGGGGAAGGTAAGGACAGGAGACTGATAGTTGAAACTGGAAGGTAATAGTTGTAGAAGTTTCAGTGACATTGAAAAACTATTGTTTTCTAATCATCAGATAAATGTGAATTAAAACTGCAGTGAGACATTGTCTCACATGTCAGAATGGCAATCATCAATAAATCAACAAACAAGTGTTGCTGAGGATGTGGAGAGATGGATCCCTTTTGCACTGTTAGTGGAAATGCAGACTGGTGCAGGCACCATGGAAAGCAGTATGGAAATGCCTCAAAAAGTTAAAAATGGATCTGTCTTTTGACCCAGTGATCCCACTTCTGGGAATATATACAATAGCCAAGATGTGGAAGCAGCCCAAGTGTGCATCAGTAGATGAGTGGATAAAACAACTACGGGACATTAACACAATGGAATACTATTTGGCCATAAAAAAGAAGAAAAGTTTACCCTTTGCGGCAGCACGGATGGACCTAGAGAACATTATGCTAAGTGAAATAAGCCAGTGAGAGAAAGACAAATACCATATGATTTTACTCATTCGTGGAATCTAATGAACAAACTGAACAAGCAAAATAGAGACAGACTCATAGATAGAGAGCAGGCTGACAGCTCTGGGGTGGGCGAGGCTAGGGGGTTGAGGGATTGAGCAGAAAGGAAAAAGGACTCATGGGCATGGACAACAGTGTGGTGATGGTGGGGTGGGGGAGAAGGGTATAAGGGGACTAAATGGTAATGGGAAAAAATACAATAAAAATTTTTTTAACTCAAAAAATATAAATAAATAAAAGAAAAGCCATTATTCTTATTAGTGAGCTGAATGGTAGAATGTTTGAATAAATGACTCAAAGGCAGTGAAGATGTCAAGTTCCATAGAGTAACTGTGAATGTAGGAAGCTGAGGTGAAGCTGCAGTATCAGGTGATAACATTCCTAATAGAGAAAAGAAATCTTCACAGTATGTGGTAAAAAATTCTGTCTTTAAAGACAAGTAGAAGCTTATTCAGTAGAGAAGAAAGGGGGGAGAAAGTAGAAAAGAGGAGAGGAAACAGATGCATAGAGAAAAGTAAGACAAAATTCATGCCATATTGGGGAACAGAAAGCCTAGCCAGAAGTTAGAGTGCATGGGCAGAAGTTGCCGGAGAAACTGGAAAGGTAGGGTGAAAATTCTGAAAGAACAGGTGTGAAAGTTCAAGTAGTGTGGATATTTTAAAAACCCAAGCTGTCAATCATGATGTGAAAAAAGATCACAAATAATATACATTTTTGTTTTACTTATTTTATTTAGGACTAATGACTTATGAACAGGTGAATTTGTGGGTTTTACAGCTCTGGAAAGTTCTTACTCATTTTGTCCTTCAATACTGTCTCTCTCCTGTTTACCTTGTTCTCTATGTAGAGCTTCTATATTGGACCTGTCTCTATGCACATGCTAGGAAGGACACTGAATCAATGTCAATCAACTGAATCAATGACAGGGAGAATACTGAATCAATTCTAAATCATTATAATTTAACTTATTTGTAAGTGTTAGTACTAACAGTATATATTAAATGTTAAAGATCATTAGTTACTCTCTTTCTAGATCTCTGTTATTGCAAAGATGAATTATCTTAGCACCTTAGTGTACATATCTAGATTCAATGCCAAATACACAGTTATTTCTCAAGTACTTTCCCCCTAATTCTAATCCATATTTTTAAGTCTCAGGACTTAATTTATTTCTTGTTCAAGTTCTGGAACAAAATGTAAATAATAATGTAGTTCCATTAAAATGTGTAAATACAGTGCAAATTAAAACTAAATTTAACAAACTTCATAAAGACCAAGAGTTATTTTTAAAGTTTCTGTAGTTACAGGGACTGCTTACCTACGATGAGCCTGTGAAGAGCACCCTTATCTCCATTAATAGCAGCAGCATGAACTTGGGATGCTAATGAGGAGCCAGTAAAGAACAAGTTCTCTGACCTGTTCATAGTCTTTCCAACAACTGAAGCAACCTGAAACAATGATTTAAGCCATGAGCATACACAGGAAACACCTCTGAAACCTGTCTCATCTGTTGTAACTGGGTATTTTATAAACATGGTTTACTAGAATATGTGACCAGGATTCAAAAAATCTGCAGTCCAGGTCTTAGAATTGCTATAATGTGGCAAATTAGGTGATCCTTTGTATAAATTGCTCAACCTTAAAATGAAGGGGTTAGATGCTTCCAAGACCCTTCTCAGGGACTATTGAGGGGGAAAAATGGGGGTAGAGTTGATATTTAACATTAGGCACAGGGCCTAAAAACCACACTGATTTCTTATGTTAATACAAGTAATTTGATTCCACATAATATTAAATATTAAAATTGATATTGAGAATAAAAGTAATGAACAAGCCACAAAATAAGTATGATGTAAACTAGTTGTTAAGTCAGAATTAACTAGATTTAAGTGCTAAATTGAAAAGTTCCTCGTTTTCTTTCATGAAGATAAAAGGCAGAATTTTTAGTCTCCTTGTGTTTACCAAGGGAATATACCTTGCTTGAGATCCTGACCTTAGGGTCTTACTTGGAACACCACATCATTGGGATTAACCATATTTCATTAAGGAAAGTTTTGTTCTGACTGGTAGTCTGCTATGGTTCCTAGAACTGTCTAGAAATGCATTACAAGCATAGGAAAATAGTGAGTTCTCTATCATAAAGTGCTTAAGCAGAAGATGGATTACATCAGCAATGCAGCAAGAATTCAAGTACCTGATGGGAAAGTAAGAGGGGTAGTTGCATCAATGAACTTAAACTTCCTTCCTGAACATAAGATGTTCTATCAGAGTGGAATGCCTATAAGGATCAGGGAGGTAAAAAGTATAAGAAACACAGGGAGTCATGGGGATCATGGCAAACTGGAGCATATACAGCTATTTAAAGAGAGCAGCTGTTGATCAGCTACAGTGAATGAATGAATAGCTGCCGTTAAGGGTAGACAAGGCACTCATCTGATTTTACCAAGAAGTGTTACTCCAGTCTCAGAGAAGGAAAACTCTGACTCCAAAAAACCTCCGCTGCCTTGCGGCATACCTCTTCAGGGGAAAGGCTAAGGGAGTAAACCCCGACAGAAAATCCGGAGCCGGAGTCCCTAAGGCGGTTTGACGTTGTAGTCAACACCGGCAACTCCTGCGGCGCACCTGAAGCCAAGCTGTATCGACTCCGTCTTTCCCTTGGACCCTTCAGCTGCGAAGAGAGGGGGGGTCTGCTGCATGGGCAACAGCAGACCCTCCATATTACCCTGCCCAGGCTCTGTAGCTTCAGCGTCATCGCAAGATGTCGATTCAACACGGGAGGAGACAGATACTACCATGTCACTCCCGAGTCGGACTGCACAGCCATTCTCGGCGGTCCAGATGGACTCTTAAGAAGCTACACCATCGTCTCTCGAGACGGACGGCTGCCGACGACGACGTTACTCCAGTCTCTGTGACTCCTAAGAATCTGGGAGTTTTGTAAGATAAATGTCTCACTGCTGATGAGCTAGTACTTGTGTTGTCACTGAGAAGGATGTTTGGTTCAAATTCCGCCTTTGAGAGCAAAAGTGTTTTCTTAATTTTGGTCAAGGTCAGCTCTTCATGCCTTTCTTTATTTTACATGGGCATTGTGAGATGCTTCTGTCGTGTTTGAACATGTCTGTCATGTAAGAAAAACCACTGTCATATGCAGGCTTATATTGAAGTGACTTGAAAGAAGCTACAAAACAGGGGTGCAGATAGAAACACAGTAGAGGAATAACTGCACTGGGGCTCCAGGCTCTGTTCCATTAATAATAAACAGTGTGCCCTCTGGCTACCTCAGCTCTCTTTCTGTAAAATAGAAACATGGAAAAGGCAGACCATGTTGATTTGCTCAACAAGTACCACTTATGTGCTCAGTATTGTTCTGAACTTGAATATGTATCATTTTAGATTCTAAGTGATCAGAATTTTAGGCCCATGAAAAGCACACATACACCCCAAACTTTTCATACTCTTTGAAAATACACTAACAATTAATCTCACTTATGTATATTTATATATATTTCACCAACAGATAATACAGCTGACATTCGGGAAATGTTTGCTGAGTGAAAAGTCACAGTCTGAGTGCTAAGTCCAGAGCATGAGCCAGATCATAGTTTAATTTCTTGGAGTAATGAGTTTATACTCATGAGCATCTGTTCTCTTTAAATCCCCCATTTCTACCTCCTGTCAGAGATAGATCAGTGGTATAGCAGTAAGAGAATTGGACTAGGAGACAGGAAATCTAACTATAAGTCTTGGTTCTGCTACTATCTAATTTTGTCACCCGGGAAAGTGATTCCTTCTTTTTTTCTCAAATGTATATTTAACACTATTATTTTTTGTAATATTTATAGATGAAAATCAAAACCACTTTGTTAATTATAAAATACCAAGTCTCATCATCATTACTAACTATAAAACAAGCCAGTGTAATAAATGGTGTAATAATTATAACTGTACAAAACTAGTGGTGCTGTAGTCAGTCGTAAGCAAGGGAGAGTAATTCTGATTAGGACTAAAGGGCTGGTTGCTTGGAAAGTTCTGAAAGATGGACATTTTGGATGAAATTCCAGATAGAGAAGGGGTTAAGGTCATTCCAGGCAGCGGGAAAGCTGGGGCAAAGGCTGCGGGTAGGGAGAACCACAAAAACGCAGAATGCCTCCCGGGTACTTCGTAGTGATTGTTTGGCTACCCTCCGGGGCACGTGACCCGGCTAAGTGTTTGTAGATGAGGCTGGAGAGGTAACTGGGACCCGGTTAAGAGCCTCAA
The DNA here is from genome assembly GCF_987537825.1 of Furipterus horrens. NCBI lineage: Eukaryota > Metazoa > Chordata > Mammalia > Chiroptera > Furipteridae > Furipterus > Furipterus horrens. Next base: position 177,820,066 of record NW_028327174.1, on the reverse strand, counting down.
CAGCTGGGCTAACGAATTCCATAAACGTCTTGTGGGGAGTGACCCATGCATTAGCAGCAATCACTCTCACACTTGAGCTTTTCAGTTTACAACGTGCTTTCCCATCCTATCCCATATCTACTTATACGAGCCTACAGGGACAATCAGGGATAAGTCATTTACTTATACAACCGGGGCCCTGAGAAGTGGCTCTGACTTGATAACGCAGCAATTAGCGCAGAAAGAAAAGGTAGCAGGCGGAGAGGCCAAAGACCGAGGCTCAAGCCACAGCCCAGGCCAGGAGCGCCGCCCGCGAGTCCGAGGTAGGGGCCAAGACAGTGCAGAGCGATTGGAGCTTCCCCAGCCGGGAACCCTCCTACTCACCCTCGCCTCCTCCAGGACTCAAGTCCCGGGGGCGGCTCCAGAAGAAACGACCCCCACTGGGCCGCCCCTCCCGCCAGGACAGACACTACATCCGGCTGGGGTAAACCCCACCATGCTGAAACTGAGCCCCTCAGAGGGCCGCCGGAGACCCTGGGTCGCACAGCCCTCTGGGAATTGTAGTTCCTATTTCCCCCGTTCTTCGCCCTGTATATACTACAGGGCCTCGCGCTCTGAGAAACCGGTGGACGTGGGCCGAGAGCCTGATGGGAAAGGAGTTCTGGATGCCTGATGAAGGGCTCAGTTAGAGTGGTTGCAGGACTACATTTCCCAATCTTCTCCCAGGTGGGCAAGACCCGGAAGTGAGGGTTTAGAGGCCTCTCTGGAAGTTGTCCCGGGTGTTCGCTGCTGGAGCGCCGGGTCGAGAGGACGGGCTGTAGCTGCCGGGAGACTCCTCCGCTGCCGCCGGCCCCCGGAGCCCAACCCTTCCCTAACCCAGTCCTACCCAACCCAGTCCCAGCAGCCAGCGCCTGTCCCTGCCGCGGTTCCCAGCGTTACCATGAATCCTCTCGTCTTCCTATCCTTACCGGACCTGAGATGCTCCCTGCTGCTCCTGGTGAGTGAGTGAAGGAATGACAGACCTTTCGACAGACCCATGGACGGCCTCCCGCCGTCGCCGAGAGGGAACACAGCTGCCCCCTACCCCTGCTTTCTTATCTTTTTCTCCGATGGTGAGGAGTGCACCCTCCCCCCGCTGCCTTCACTCTCAGCATCCGTCTGTCCACTTTCCAGGCCCAGGACTCCCGAGGCCTGAGAAACCACGGTCGGAGCTTGGGACCTGTAAAGAGGAGAATTAGCCCTGGAGAAAGGATACGTGGGAGGGTCACAGCGAGGCTCTCCCTCTGTCCCTGGAGTACGGAGGTAGTTTCAATCTCGAGGGCTCCTGGACCTAGTAGTAGCTTGAATCGGAAAGGACGGGGGATAGACCCATTACTGTTCCCTCTCATCATCTCGTTTTGGAAAGGGTGTGAGGCCGACAGGTGCTGGGGTCGTGTGAATCTCACTCTGGAGTCCTGAAACGGTGCCCAGGTTGGCAGAGCCCTCTGTTGTGGCTTGATATGATTGGTTGGGAACCCGGAACTGGAGACTGGTTTGGTGTTCGCTGAGGGTATAAAGGTGGAGTCTATTATTACCTGAAAATCTCAGCTCAAGGCCTCCCTCAATTTTTGTTACTGAACCCCTCCCCCAAATTTAAGCGGAGTTCTTTTTGCATACATATGCATTCATCCCTTAACTCACCTGCTCAGCTCCATCCCATGTTACAAAGGAATCTTTCCTCACTCCCTTTTCCTCCAAAGTACATCTTGAATGTGCAATCTAAGTAATCCAGGCTGCAGATCAGGTTGAGACAGAAGTGAAGGATTAACTACATATGGAAAAAAATGACATACCTTTAATTGAGCTGTTATTATAAAACAATATCTGAAAAAACTTTAATCGTAGATTTTTTAAAAGCCAAATTAAGAATGGACATTAAGTCAAAACCACTTTCTTTGGAATTTGAAAAACATAATTAAGTGACTCAAAGGAAGTCATATAGTTGGTTATCAGCAGAATTGGGACTTGAATCAGGTCTCTTAACTTACAGTGCTTATTCCACCATAGTACATAAAAATTTTAACTTTGTGTTTAAAATAGTTTCTCTCTCTCTCTCTCCCCCCACTTCTCCCTCCTCTCTTCCCTCTGTGATTTGCAAGTCACATTCAAAAACCGGATACAGTACTTGAACCTTCAGAGGAAAAAACACTAAAAAAACTAAAGGGGATGTCACAATATTTTTGAGAACTAAAAATTGTATATAGACGTCGTAATAGTAAATGATGAAGTGTCTTATTGCCATTTCTATACAGCAATGAATGACTTTGGTGTATAGGAAAATAGTCAGTATAGAGTTGATTTTTGCTAATTTCATTATACACTGTGGTCTCTTTTCCTTCTAGAATTACTAGATTAATACTCATTGTTATTGGAGACCACTTTCTCTTTAAAGATACTAGATAATGTTCTTTTCTTTATCAATAAAATGGCCTGAAATAGGAGTTGTCTGCCAGAAATTACTTCTAGGTTACTGAAAAAAAGAAAAAAAACAAAGGGAAAAAAAAGTCTTAAAACAATGGAAAGAAAAGTTGACACTGAATAGGAAAATTGTGTCAGATGCACTTTTTTTGGAATGGTATGTTTGATTACAGAGCTAAGTTTAAGAAGGAAAAATAATTTATTTTGAAATAATTCATGCCTTTTATAGAAAACCTGCAAATCCAGTTAAAAGATAAAAAATAAGGAATTTTTTTCTGGTAATTCTAAAACCTAGTTAACATTTTGTATATTTAGGGGTAGAAACTTAAAAACACTTTAGAGAATACCTGTAAAGATTAATGGGCTATAAAAATAAAGCCCAAGAAAAGTTTAATAAACCAGAATAACAAGACAAGCTAGATTCAATATGACAACAGTGTTTACCAAAGTAATTTTAATAGTATATTCCAGTTAGCAAATATTTATAAAACATCTCTCTAATCCTAATTTGAGTTACTTATCTAACTGGTAATTCTGTCCCAGTGATAGAACTTGCCTACTCAGTATCTTACCTGTCTAAAAATACACTTTATCTTCCTCAATGTGTTTTCTTCCTCTTCACTCATTTTCCCTCTAGACTTGTATATGCCCGCCTATGTGCAGCCATTAAATAGTCAAGGTCATCGTTTTACCCTTAAATGGCTTGTTCTAAAAAGCCATATATTCTCTTACTACAGTATTTTTTTTTTTTTTTCAGGCAAACTGTACCTCAGCCCTAAAGAACTAGATCCGTTCAGACAGTGGTATTCATAAGATAACAGCTGAAACATAAAATCCTAAACTTTTGTAGGGAAGTAGTTTTCTCTGATCTCAAAGGCATTTTAGAATATCACTAGGCCTAAAAAGTTCACTGTGATCATTTGTTTTTCCTGCGCATAAATACAGAATTATAAAAAGTGTACAAAAGATATACATACAATGATATTTACTACAAATCTCTGAACATATCCTCAGCTAACTTTTCTAGAATTATATATCTTGGATCTTATGGTATGTCTGTTTTTTAGTATTTCTGATACATTGTACCAAATTGCTGTACTGAAAAGTTGGACCAATGTGTGAGTATCTTTGTAATATGTGCCGATTTAGTAGACCACAACGGTATCTGATTTAAATTTAAATTACAACCTAGCTTAAATATTTTTTCATATTTATTAAATCATTTAAATTTCTCTGTGCATATGTAAGTGTTCACGTTATTTGTCCCTTTAAAAACATGTTTACTTCCTCCAGTAATTCAGAATAGATGTACTCACAAGCTACAATCTAAGAACCATGGAGAGTGTTATTACTTTGTTCATTTAGTGTTCATTCAAGTGGGAGAATATTGGACTAAATGTGAGGGCATCTATACACAAGTTCCAAATCTTCCATATACTTAACACTGTAATCTAGGATACGTCACCTAACTAAATTCTCTTTCTTTTTTAAAATTTTATTTATTTTTAGAGAGAGGGGAAGGGAGGGAGAAAGAGAGGAAGAGAAACATCAATGTGTGTTTGCCTCTTGCATGCTCCCAACTAGGGACCTGACCCGCAACCCAGGCAGGTGCCCTGACTCAGAATCAAACCAGTGATCCTTTCGTTTGTGAGATGACACCCAATCCACTGAGCCACACCAGCCAGGGCACCTAACTAAGTTTTTTCTAGGCACATTGGATTCGATGATTCAGTGATTCTTCGTGTTAGTCTTACCTCGTTTTTCAAAAAGGATATTCTTCTAACTCCCCCAATTAATAGTCTTTTTATTTGATTGGGTATTTCCTCAAAAAAATCTGCTAGCTTTTCAACAGGAGATCTGTGCTCCCTAACCCTGTTATCCACTGTAAAGAATAACATGCTTTGGTCACAGCTTTCCTGATAATTGACAATTGCTGTGTTCTCTTTCATCTAGCCAAGTAAGTGGTTGAAACAGTTGGACTTTTCATAGCATTTATTGATCTTTAGCCTACCTTTCATTCCATAGAGAGGAACTAACTATCTGTGACCCAGGCTACAGGAACTTTATTTATTATTATTATTATTATTATTATTATTATTATTTTACTTTTTTTTATTGTATATTTTTACCATTACCATTTAGGCCCTTTATATCCTCCTCCCCTCTGCAGTCACCATACTGTTGTCCATGTCCATAGGAAATTTATTTTATTGGCATTATTATTTCCTTTCCTCCTGTTAGTTAGATGCCTGTTTGCTATCTGCTATTAAAGAGAAGATATTTGAGAATCATATCATGCTTCCAAGAAATTTATAATTTGGTGGGTGGAAGGATGTGTATGTAAATAATTAAAACTCCAAAAGGAGAGTGATAGATGCCCTAAGTGGGTTAAAGATCTTACTTGCTACACCAAAGTGTGGTTGTGACCCTTGGCATCTGCATCACCTGGGAGCTTTTTCCAGTATCCTCACCCCAGGCCTCCCAAGTCAGAATCTGCATCCTCACCTCAGGGCTACTGAGCCAAAATCTGCACTTAAACAACATAGCCATTGAAAAGAAAAACAGCGGTAGATGCTTGAAAGAGGCCCTTATGTACTTACCAATGGGAGACCCAGAGAAGTCCTCTTGAAAAAAGATGAGAGTAGTAGGGCCATGAAGGGTTAAATTGATGGATTAATGTTCAGTCCTGAATGGAATGAATAAAAAAGGTTCAATAACTTAATAAATCTTTAACATGAATACCTGTTTTTGTTTTTTTGTTTTTTGTTTTGCTTTTTTAAGAAGTCTTGCTGGCTGGCTTGCTGACATGGCCAGATGTCAGAATTGGCCCTAAAGAAGCTAGCAAACCCTTTGGCCTGTTTCCACAAGAACAGCTCATTATTACCTTAGCCAAAATAAAGGTCATGGTCTTTGGTGGATTCTCACCAGCATTCCGATTACTCCATTCAAGAGGAGAGGGAAAAATGCCATATTGCAGAGGTCCTTGTGTAGGGTCTTAGACTTCATGTCTTGGTTCTGTCCTTGAGAATATTGCAGTCAAATTCTAATTGCTTTGATTCCGTTTGTGATATTGTGGTGAAGAGCTCTATGATTTTTCCAGCCCTGTGATTTTCTCATTCTGTAGAATCTTGAGCATTATATTTTAATGCATCTATCTAATTTTTAGTCACCTGAGTTTGTAGACATGAACATTATTAATATAACAGGTAAAAGCAATAAAAAGAAGAAAGAATCTCAAAAAAGCATTCTAGTAGTATCCGAGCTAAGGAAAACTGTTGGGTGAATAGCAGAGTTCCAGTTCTTTTTCCATTTTTTCCTTAAGATTATCAGATTCTGGCAGTGTGACCTATGGTAATTGGATTTAAAGAGATTTTAGAAAAAGGTGTTTAGGAATCAAAAGAATTTTTGACCCTGGCAAAAAGGAATTGAAGCCCTTTTTATTTTTCTGGGACTCTACCAGTGTCTTGCTCAGTTTAGTAGGCGGGAAGGGATATAAAAACCATGTAGTTACAATGACTGAAGCTATAGTTGTCTAGAGTTGTGTTGTAAATTTAAATTTATTAAAATATAAAATCCCATTCCTCAGTTACAGTAACCACATTTCAAGTGCTCAGTAGTCACATGTGGCTAATGTCTAGTGTATTGAACAACACAGAGCATGGGACATTTCTGTCATTGCAGAAAGTGCCATTGAATAGTGCTGGTATAGAGCTTCACCCTTGCTCTGTCTCAGAAAGTTGAGGTAAAGAATGAGGAAAATGCCTCAAATAGTGTTTCAAAAATTGAACATATATCTTGTCTGTCCAAGGGCAATAAACTGGAAAATCTCAGTAATCTTATCAGTGAGCACCACAGATTTGGCTTTTGGTTGCCTGATAGCAAATTTAGGGAAGTAGCTGAGAATACTAGTTAAAATTAGAAAATAAAAGTTTGAGTGTTAGCATTGATTCTTCTAAAAGGGCAAGTCACTTTCCTTTTTGAGACCATAGTTTTTCAATTAAAAATTGAGTGGGATTGAATAGACTATCTTGGGAGTCTATGGAATGGAATATGACTGAGACTTTGTGATTTGAGAGCCTGCAATTTGCCTCTGTAGTAAAATCCCTTTTAAGGGCAACATCCTTGGAAATGATACTTTAGAGCAGCAATTTTCAACTGGTGTGCCGCAAGAATTTTTAAAACATGCAATACCTGACCTCTTTTCCTTTAGATTGTCAAAAAATGACAACAGCCAACACAACAATAGCCATCTGGTGTGAATGAATGAAAACTATATGTTTTTTGTCAGGTTGGCAAAAATACATTTTTTTGGTGTACCACAGAATTTTAGTAATTAGTTCGTGTGTCATGAGATCAAAAAGGTTTAAAATCGCTGCTTTAGAGGAAATTTTATTGAATTAGAACATACCTACATTTTAATTGGAAAATTACCTGTAAAAAGATGGCCTGTTGACATGTTTTCTTTGCCTCAGGTGTCAGAAGGCTACCCTTGCCAAGAACTAATCTTCTAATTTGATTAAACTCATAAATGAATGTTCATCTCTTACTGCCTACTTTAAAATGGCTAAAAGTTATATGAGCTCGTAGGACAGACTAATATTTACTATTTAAAGCAGTTTGCTAAGAAATTTGAGCCAACTCTAAAATGTGAAGAAAGTATGATTTAGTGGTGGAGTAGAGCTCATGAATAAGTCTTAAACAGTTAAAATTTCTTGGTCCTTTGAACAAGATACTCTCATAGTTACATGCCTGCTATTTTGCTATTCTGTTGTATTTGAAGTTTTGGGAAATGTAGGGGAAAATTTAACTTTTAAAAAATTACTGACACAGAATTGAAGTCTTATCTCTTTTGTAGAAAAAACAGTTTCAAGTGTAAATGTGATTTAGAGTTATCTTGAGAGAAGAAATTTAGACATTCTCAACTCCTTTGACTTTTATTACGATGGTTCTGGCCCAGCAACAGTAAAATCTTTGCTAGCTGGTGAGAAGCTCACACTTTTGTAATGACTTCACATTCTGAAAGAGGTGAAGAATAAAGAAGAGGTACTTCTTTTTGTAGTCCAAGCAATTTATTGGGAAACATCTACTCAAATCAACTCATTCCTCAAGCTTTCTACATAGCACCAGTTTTTAATATGAGAATAAATAGTAATTCTCTTAGAAAGTCTTGTGATTTGCTTACAATTAACAAAATTACTGCAGTGTTGCAAAATACTTGGTTCTTTGCTTAATAAATTTTGAACAGTTTCAAAGACCTTAATTTTGCTTTAGAGCTATAAAAATTATGCTATATTCCACCCCCTTGAGATTTTGATATAATTAAATTTTTTTTATTACACTTTGTACTCAACACTTTTTTTTTTTTTTTTTTTTGTATTAGTTACAAGTGTACAGCACAGCAGATAAGACATTTAGGTTCCCTCTGATAATTCAAGTGCCCACCTGGCACCATAGATAGTTATTAGCATATTGTTAACTATATTCCCTATGCTTTACTTCACATCCCCATGCCTATTTTGTAAATACCAATTAGTACTTCTTTTTTAAAAAATATTTTATTTATTTATTTTTAGAGACAGGGGAAGGGAAGGAGAAAGAGAGGGAGAGAAACACCAGTGTGTGGTTGTCTCTTGCACACCCCCAGCCGGGGACCTGATCTGCAACCCAGGCATGTGCCCTGACTGGGAATTGAACCTTTGGTTCGTAGGCTGGCTCTCTATCTACTGAGCCACACCAGCAAGGGCCCTATTAGTACTTCTTAATGCCATCACTCTTTTTTATCTTGTCCCCTAACACCTCCACCCCTCTGGCCTCCATCAGTTTGTTCTCTGTCTGTATCTGTTTCTACTTTGTTCATTTATTTTGTCCTTTAGATTCCACATATTAATTATATCATGGTATTTGTTTTTATCAGACTGACTTATTTCACTTAGCTTAATACTCTCTAGGTCCATCCATGCTGTCACAAATTGTAAGATTTCATTCTTTTTTACTCCGTTTACATACATGGGGTACCACCACTTTTTTTTAACCATTCATCTGTTGATGGGCATTTAAGTTACTTCCATATCTTGGCTATTGTATGTAATACTGCAGTGAACATGGGCATGCATATATTCTTTCAAATTAATGTTTTGGGTCTCCTTGGACATATACCCAGAAGTAGAATTGGTTGGTCATGCAGCAGTTCCATTTTTAAATTTTTGGGGTACCTCCACAGTGTTTTCCATAGTGACTGCACCAATCTGCATTCTCACCAACGGTGCGGAGAGTTCTCTTTTCTCCACGTTCTCACCAACACTTGTTTGTTTTATATTATGATAGCTTTTCTGGCAGGTGTGAGGTAGTGTCTCATTGTGGTTTTGATTTTCATTTCTCTGCTTATTAGTGATATTGAGCAACTTTTCATAAGTTTACTGGACATCTGTATGTCCTTTTTGAAGACATGTCTATTCAGGTTTTCCGCCCACTTTTGAATTGGGTTGTTTGTTTTTCTGGTGTTTAAGTTCTTTATAAATTTTGGCTATTAACCCTTAATCGGATGTCTCATTGATGAATATCTTTCATTCAGTAGGTTGTCTTTTTGTTTTGTTGATGGTTTCCCTTGCTATGCAGAAACGTTTTAGCTTGATGTAGTCCTATTTGTTTATTTTTTTCTTTTGTCCCTTGCTCAAGAAAATATGTCAGAAGAAATATTGCTGAGAGAGATCTGAGATTTTACTGCCTATATTTTCTTCTGGATTTTTATGGTTTCAGGTTTTATATTTCAGTCTTTAATCCATTTTGAATTTATTCTTGTATATGGTATAAGAAGGTGGTCAAATATTTTTGCGTGTATCTGCCCAATTTTCCTAACACCATTTATTGAATAGACTGTTTTTACCCTCTTGTATGTTCTTGCCTTCTTCGTCATAGATTAATTGACTTATAGGTGCGTGTGTATTTCAGGGCTCTCTATTCAGGTATATTGGTCTTTGTGCCTGTTTTTATGCTAGTATCATGCTGTTTTGCTTACTATATCCTTTCAGTATAGTTTGATATCAGGTAGTGTGATACCTCCCATTTTGTTCTTTCTTTTCAAGTGTGTGGGGTTTTTATTTTTTCCTTTTTTTTTTTTTTTTTTTTTTTACTTTTAGAGAGAGGGGAAGGGAGGGAGAAAGATAGAGAAACATCGATTTGGGAGAGTAGCATCTGTTGGCTGCCTCTCAAACATGTCCTGACCAGGGGCTGAACCCTCAACCCAGGCATATGCCCTGACTGGGAATTAAACCTGGGACCTTTCGCTATGCGGGACGATGCCCCAGCCAACTGAGCCAAATCAGTCAGGGTTCCTTCTTGAGATTGCTGTTGCTTTTCGGGGTCTTTTGTGTTTCCATATGAATTTTTGGAGTATTTGTTCTAGTTCTGTGAAAAATGCTTTTGGTATTTTGATAGAAATTGTGTTGAATCTATAGATTGCTTTGGGTAGTATGGACATTTTATGATGTCAATTCCTCCTGTACATGAGCACTGTATATGCTTCCATTTATTAGTGTCTTTTTGGATTTCTTTCTTAAGTATCTTATAGAAATTTGAGTACAGATCTTTTACCTCTTTGTTAAATTTATTCCTAGGTATTTTATTTACTTATTTTTTGATGCAATTGTAAATGGGATTGTTTTCTTAGTTTCTCTCTCTGGTAGTTCATTATTGGTATATAAAAATGCAACCAATTTCTTTTATTTATTTTTTTAATTTTTATTTATTAATTTGAGAGAGTGAGAAACATCAGTTTGTTGTACCACTTATTTATGCATTTATTGGTTGCTTCTTGTATGTGCCCTGACCAGGGATCAAACCTGCAACTGTGGCATATCGGGATGATGCTCTAACCACCTGAGCTACCCAACCAGGGCCAAAAGTGCAACTACTTTCTGAATATTTATTTTGTATCCTGCTACTTTACTGAATTCATTTATCAGTTCTGGTAGTTTTTTGATAGGCTCCTTAGGGTTCTCTATATACAGTATCATGCCATCTGCAAATAATGACAAACACTGTACTACATTTAAAATCATGTTTTACTTGTTTAATTGATTGTACAGTATTTATTATTTAATTATGCCTGTACTCTGTTCTTGGGATATCTTCAAGAAGTAATGCGAAGTATTTTTCCCTTAATAACTTGAAAGTATATCTACTAAAAAGAAAGCTTTCAGAAGAATATTTTGTTTAGGAGTCAGATTTGGGCTCAAATCTTGAATATATTGTTTTTTACCTTTGTTATCTTGCCCATTAAGTTCTGAGGAATGATACAGGTATTTTATCTGAATTATAGGAGTGGTTATTTGCATGCCTCTATGATTTTGTGGAACAAAATGTGGTAAAAATGTATCTCAATTTCTTATTCTTAGATCTTATTCTCTAGTACAATACCTTACACAGGTTAAGGGCTCAATAATAATTTTGTTAAGTATATGGGGAAAAAAAGGTCGAGCTTGGTAGGGTATGGAGGATGAGGAGGAATGCATAGGGGAATTTAGTTTGAAAGCATCACAGAGAAGGTGAGCCTTGAAATAGTGGAGTCATTTGGATTTCTTGGGGGAATAGCATTCCTGGGAGAGGCATTACCCTGAATCTGGGCAGTCCCAGGCATATTCGAGGAGCAGTATGGTTGTCCTACTGTGCAGTGTATTAGAAGGTTTAAGTCATGTAGCTAAAACACATTTTTGTAAAACTCTACTTATTCTCACTATGTACATTGTTTCCTGGTTCTTTCCTTTTTTTCTTTTTGGTCCTATTCTGTGCTTTATTTTATTTTTAAGAAGTTGCTGATCTGACCCAATAAGACAGAGCCTCCTAACAGGGTTGCTGGTAATATTGATCTCCTTAGCCCTTTGCCCAGATGCCTCTGCTGGGAGTAGCTTTGACTATTTACCCCAGAGTGACCACCAATATGTGAAACTAAAAATATTCTCTGTGTTTGACAGGGCGGGTCACAACCTGTAGTTGTAATAACTTAAAATGTTAATACAAAAAGTTTTCTGATACATTTTTTGATTTCTGAAAGCAGTATACTTTCATGATAAAGAAAAGCATAATGTACTTTAAAAAAAAAAAAAAGCATAATGAAGAAAAAAGTGCAAACCCCAACAACTGATAACATTTTAATGTACAGTAGACCCTTGAGCAGTGTGGGGTTAAGGGTTGCTGACACCCCCCCCCCGCACAAACGCATACACAGTTGAAGATCTTTTTATAACTTTTGACCTCACAAAAACTTAACTACAAATAGCCTACTGTTGGCCAAGAAGCCTTACCAATAACATAAACAATTGATTGATGCATATTTTATATGTTATATTTATTATGTACTATATTCGCACATTAAAGTATGCTAGAGAAAAAATGTTAATAAAAAATCATAAGGAAGAGAACTACATGTATAGAATTGTATGTATTTATTGAAAAAAAACAAAAAAAACACCACCCAGTATAAATGTACCCATGCAGTTCAAACCTGTGTTGTTCAAGGGTCAACTCAGTGTGTTCTTCCATTTTTTCTGTGTATATTTGAAAGGACTTTTAACTGTAACATGTACATTTTGAACAAGATAGGGTTGGGCTCCTGCTCTTTTTGATTCTGGTATAGTGATAGACCACTGGTTAGATGGACTTCAGAAGGAAAAGATGCCTACATGTGTACATGTACTTATACTTTTATAACTTGGAAATGATAGCTAGCTTAACCATTTAATTTTAAAAAGTTATTTAACCTTTCTGTGCTTCTATTTTCTCACCTATCAAATGTGGATCAAGACCTCTTCTACAGAGTTCTGTGAAGACAAAATGAGACTCTTTGTGAATGTGTCCATGGGACATTGTAGGCACTTAAACTTTTCTGGTTTCTGCCACATATTAGGTGCTTAAGAAGTGTTTTTTAGATGAAGAATCAGTGAGTGAGTGAATGACTGAATCATTTCCCTTTTTTGTAATGTTAAAATTGCCCATCCAGTGGTATTAAAATTGTGTGCACTGAAGTAGTGAGCTGGCCTGACTAGCTTCCAGCCCCTGTGGTCTTCTAATGGTGATAATTGCATGTCATAAAAACTGCCTAACAGTGTGACTATTAAGTCAGTAAGTTATCTGCCTAGCCTTGTTTTATATAATAACTGTACTTCGTTTTGTACTTACATTCATTATATAATGATGAACCCTGTTCAGCCACTAGTTGGGACAAGTCACTTTTAGCCTGTTTGACTCTTATCACTTAACAAATATTTGCACTTATTATATCAGATACTGCAAAGTTCCATTTTCCTTATTTATAAAATAGGGATAATATAATTTCTAGTTCAGCTTCAGAATTGCTATGATAATGTAAAAGTTAATATATAGTTTTTTAAATAATAAATATAAGTAATTACATCGGAATGTTGTTGTGTGCTTCACCTGTTGTTGTGTTACTTACCTGGATTTTTTCACCGGAAGCCTCGGTATGCAATGCACACACCTTCTAGGGAGAGTTGGTACATTATGGAAATAGCTCTACGTCTGGATTTCCAGGACAGCTAATACTGGAAGGTAGAGTGACTTCAAAGCTGGAAAGGCCTAGTTCATTCCTGGCTCTACTTCTTGGTATCTGTTTCATATTAAGCAAATTTCCTTATCTTTCTGATCCTCAAATTTCCTGTTTAAAAGAGGGACTCATTTTGCATAGTTGTAAAGTTAAGATATAAACTACTTTGTATCACCTGGCATATAGGATATTTTTTTGTTATGTAAGGTAATGAGTAGAGAAGGAAAACTTGACAAACGGATAAGTCATCTTTATGAAATAAAGAAAATACCTTGGAGGAGGATAGCGCTTGCGCTGACCATCTTTCTGTGCTTTTACTATCTTTTTGACCCTCTGAAATGAGTAAATGAATAAGAAGTTTTATTTTTGAAGTCTGATTCTAAATATTAGTGGTTTCTTAAAGTGCTTATTAATTTGTCTTTCCCTGGTAAGTTTTGAAATAGTGACAAAGTAGCAATGATTGATAGAAATAAATAACTAGCCTGATGTGAATTTCTGCTTTTAATACAAAAGCAAATGAATTCCTGTAAGTGGTATAAATGAAAGTGGTGAAACATGCTTTGTACTCTATTATTTGAAAGGTATTATTTGTTCCACATAGAAAAGTATCATTTCTGTTACTTTGTACATTTAAAATCATTCAAAAAATATATCCATTGCCTGTTGTAATTGACAAAATATTTGGAAAATGATGACAATTCTTTAGAAATGTATGATTTTACTCTAGTTGAACTTAGTAAGGGAAAGGAAGATTATCACAGCAGTGTTTTGGTCACTAAAAAGATGAAAAAATAAAAATCCTATTTGTGTAAGTGTGGGAGATTTCAAATTGCTGGTTCCCTATAAGCCTAATTTACATACCATAGTTAGCCTTTAAATATTGCGTCCAGTGGGATGTAAAGTTATTTACACAAAACATGTATAATATCTACTACTTTAATAAGTTGTGACCATTTAAGCTAAATCTGATTATAGACTTGATGAAAACTAAGGCTGTGACAAATCTTTTTTAATTTAAGTACTGTGATGAAGGTATTTGGTGAGAACCTATTGGCACATAAGATAGTTCATGATGGGCATTTTAACTTGGATCAAGAAAAGGCCACTCATTATATATATACTTTGGCTTTTTTAATCTCATGAATACATTTACAAATCCCTCCCATTGGGAAGATGGATACTTGGTTAGAAAAAGAAGGTAAATTGTGTTTTCTAGTCCACAATGCTGAATTACAAAGGCTTCCTTGATATACACTGGTTATTATCTTGAAGAAAAGAGTGGTTTAAAATATATAATAAGCCCTGGCCAGTGTGGTTTGGTTGGTTGGAGCATCATCCCATACACTGAAAGGTTGTGGGTTCGATTCCTGGTCAGTTAACATACCTAGGTTGCAGGTTAGATCCCTAATCAGGTCGGCAACCAATCTCCCTCTCTCTGTCTCCCTCTCCATCTCTCCTTCTCCCTCTCTGTCCCTCCTTTCCTCTCTCTCAAAGCAATGAAAAAATGTTCTCTGGTGAGGATTTAAAAAATTGAAAAAGATATATAATAAGATGAGCCCTCAAGAAATAGCTTTTAAATCTGAGGAGAATCTAATATTCTGTAGCAAAATAATCAGAATTTCAGTCTTTTCTTTCTCATTTGATCCATGAGGCAGGAGAAACCACCTGGCTAGATATGATTGAAGTAGTTAATTGTATGTAAGGCTGTTGTATTCGATGCCTTAGTGAAGGTCATTTTTAGCTTACTTTATTTGAGAAATACTGCTTTGTACTGTAGTACTAACTTCCCTTAATCATTTATAGCTATTCTTACAAAAAATAGATTGTGGTATTGGGAAATTAGCAAAGAGCTTATCTATATTCCTACATGACATGATTTTTGAAGAGTCTGTCATTTATTTTGGAATGTGACAGTACTTTGAAGTACAGTAAGCCCTCAAATAATGTCATTTTGTTCAATGTTGTTTTGTTATAAAGTTAATGAGATGCTGTAGGAACTTAGGTCTTGTTTATATCAATTAGTTTATGGTAAAATTGGTTTATATGTTGTTTCCCTTAAAGTCATAGAACCTATCTACAACTTTAAGTGAGGACTTACTGTACTAAGTTAATAAACATCCCTGAATATTGTAAAGATAGAAGATATTTTCTTAATGGCTGAAAATGCACTTTTATTCAGTTTGTTTAAATCGTTCTTAGTTTCAGGAGGGAACAAAAGTGTCTTCAGGGCACATTTTCCTCCAAGAGAAATACAGGATACTTGTATTATCAAACTTTATAACCCATTTTCAGGACTGGGGTAATTCATATCAGTATGTTTTTTAAAGGTAATTAAAACTAATACCATTCATACAAACCAAATGGGTTTGTGAGTATAATCATGTTTTTTCCCTGAAAATTGCTAAAAAATATAAAGAAGCATTTTTCATTATGTTTAGGTTCTAAAATAATGTTTGTTAATGCCCTCATTCCTAAGTACAGAGTGACACACCACATATGTGATGGCTGATCTTGTTGGCAGTCAAGAGACTGTGGTTTCGTTTGATTTGTATTCATGGAAGCTTTTAAATTTGTTAATTAAAGAAGCTGATGTCTGCCTTATTTGAGACTACCAAACATGATTGAACTTTTAAAAAATGATGGTTGTGTTGTTGTGTTCCCCAAGTAATATAGTAGCATACTAATTGTGAATTATACTACCCTTTGGTAAGTCTTCTGCTCATAACCTTTACAGCATTTTATAATTGCCTACCCCATTTCTTCTTGAAATGCTATTCTTCCTGCTTCTTTCATGCTCCAGGAGTTTGTTCTCTGTGTTCCTTTCTCTGTTCCTCACTGATTGGGGAAAGGGAAAGGGCCTACATTTAAGAGACAGAAGACAGTAAGGGGGTAAGTGGGGATATTCTCTAATGTACTGAGAGCTGTTTTTCTCTCTTCCCATCACATATTGTCATCCAGTGACTTAAACTCACAGTTTTAACTATTGCCTCTGAAGATCGAAGTCACTTGGGAGTTGTTAATGCTTTGGTTAGTGTCTTGGGCTCAGTTACTTTCTTGGTGCTTTAGTTCTGGGTATATGAAAAGTAGTCAAATACAGTTTCCAAATTCTTCATGCTAGTTGGTAGAAACCCACTCATCTCTGTCAACTGTTTTCTCATTGACTGGGCAAGGCATATAAATAGTGAAATTGCAACAGATCAGCGACTATAAAGAAATTCTTTCTCCAAAATAGTCTTACTCCCCTTTCAGTTCCACCAGTCACCTAGGTTTACAACTTTGGCTTGTTGAACTTTTCAGTTTTTTAGTTGTTTCTCATGACCTGTTTGTCCTTCTTTTGAAAGTTTTCCCAAATATTCTCCACCTCGGTCCAGGCCTTTGTTTTCCTTCATTGTTGCACTCTCCCCAGTCTTTGTCATAAGGTATGGAACATTAATCTTTCATAAGTCTTGAAATCATTGTGCTCCTCCTTTGATGAGAAGTCTCCCTTCTGATTTCCTGCTACAGTAGATATCTATCCCTCTATCTGGCTTTCACGGGTATTATACTCCCTCTTCTAACACTTTGATTTTTTCATTAACAATCTGGCTCCAGCATAACTTTCCAACTTCATTTTCCAATGCTGCACTACATGACCTTCCATAGCCACCCTTTGCTACTTAATTCATCCAGAGAAACTACTCTGCTTATCTATGTAGTGCTTTTTGCCTTTCTCCTGCCTTCTTTCTAAGTTTTTCTAGTCTCCTTTCTATAAGCCTTACAGTACTTGCATCATATATCTTGTGTGCTAATTTTTCATGCACGGCATGAAGCTCTTGAAGGACAAAATGGGCCTTTGAACTCCCTGCCAGGCCATACCTGGTTCAGCACTTCCATCCCTTTAGGTTCTTATCTAGATACTGCCATAAGCTTGCAGGAGAGTAGGAGGACATGTTCTTGCATATGATAGGATTGTGATGACTGTAGAATGGAAAGGTGAGCAGGTAGGTGCTCAGCCTAATAAAATAGAACTTTCTAGTGGCACTGCTTTTAAAGGGGATTGGTTTGTCCTGTGAGCTCTATCATAGTGTTCAATTGGGCTCTATGGCCATTCAGGGATGGTGTCAAGAAGAATCCTGCACGAGGTGGTGGGGAAATAGTATATACTGTATTTTTCCCTCCATAAGACACAATTTTTTCCCCTCAAAAGTTGGGGGAAAATGTCTGTATGTCTTACGGAGCGAATATTGTATCACAGACTGTGATGTGTATTACCTGACCTGTAAGCGGTGGCAACAGCTTTTAGAAGAGGAAGCTGTGGGCCCTCGCAAAACCCCTGGGAACGCTTAAATGTCCCACTTCTGAACCTCAGGGCGTCTGGTCAATATGAAGAAAGCGAAGAAATTGGTATCAGTGATTGTGAGCAACTGAGCTTCATAAATTCTGACACTAGCGATGATGAGTTCTTGGGGTTCCCAGGAAACTAGAAGAGTACTTGAACCTTAAAGTCTCTCCTCGTTTGTTAATGACAGTGATGATGGTTCTTAATACCGCTGTTGACTGCTGTTCACTTTACATGGTTGAAATATAATTGTTATATTTTATTAAATATTTTAGTACACCATTTGGTTCAGATTTTTTTTTTCTTGTTTTCCTCCTTTAAACCTAGGTGTGTCTTTTGTGTGTTTTACAGTGCAAAAAATACGGTAATTAGATAAACTGGGGCCCCTTCCATTTTGTAATTCTAAATAACTACTGTTTTGACCTAATAAAGTAGAGACCAGAGGGAATGATAGGAATTGAGGGATTCGTTGGGTTAATGATAAGTTAATAATACTGATGATTTATAGCAAAGTAATTTATAGTTTATGTGCCTATATTTCACTGCTCTATATAGCTCATGAGGTTGAGAACAAAATTTGAAATTATACAATATATTTTTGTGGTCTTGATATCTGATCATTTATTTGAATACTCAGAGAGTTCCATTTTGGAGACTGTCTAGCCTACATAGATTTTTTTATTTGAAAACTTTATTGTTTTGAGTTACTAAAAATAAATGTTTATTGGAACTGCTGCATTCATTTCACTTAGTGATAAATAGGAAAATTATTCTTATCCCACAACAATAAAGGATGTGAACTTAGTTGATTGAGACTTGCTTTTTTCTCTCCCTTTTAAAATTTGAAACCAGTAGTGTATTTTTTGTATTTACTCTTAATTTATTTTTTGAATTGATTTGTCACTTTTTTACTTGACAGTTTGTCCTAAGGCAGGCCTAGTGTTTTTCCTAGGGTTTGTTTGTTTGTTTGTTTGTTTCTTGGCGGGGGGGTGGGGTGGGGTTGTGTCCTCTAGAATTCTTCCTGTATGATAAATGACGTGTTTTTTCTATTTAAAAGAGATCCCTTATACTGTCTTAATTTAAGTTCTAGTCCTCAAACAAAGATTTTAGAAAATGCCTTCTATTCTAACAGCAAAATAAATGTCATTCATGGCCTTTCCCACTTTTAAGTAGGTGGACCTCTTTTGTGGTCTCATAGAATTGTAGCATGTCTAAAAATGGAAAAACTTGAAGGTTATTCAGTTCAATGTTTGTTCATTTAGCAAACATTTTGGAGTTTCTACCATATGGCAAGCACCATACTGGGTACTAAGGATACAAATGAATAAACCGATATAAAACCTACACCTCCTTGGCAAAAGTAAAATAAAATAAAGCAAAAAGACATTTCCACAGTGAAATGACTTTTTTATTAATTTATTACAATCTTAGGTTTTTCAGATGCAAGGTCATTATCACACAAAAGGTCTATAATGGTCAAGATTTCTGGCCAGTGGTATTTGCATTTCCCTGATGACATATGATCATATAGTCATGACTTCTCTTGTATATGTACTTTGTTCTTAAATGTGAACTAATGTGATTTTGCCTCCCTGTATTCGTTTCTTAGGGTTGCTGCAACAAATAGCACAAACTTATCGCTTAATACAAATGTATTCTCTTAAGTTCTGGAAACCAAAAGTCTGAGATCAGGGTGATGGCAGGGCCATTATCCCTCAGAAGGCTCTAGGGGAAAATCCTTCTTTGCCTCTTCCAGCATCTGGAGGCTCCTGGCATTTTTTGTCTTACAGTCACATCATTTCAATCTCTACCTCCATCTTTTCTTTTTTTTTTTAGTATGCTCTGTTGATTATGCTGTTATAATTGTCCCAATTTCTTTTCCTTTATTCCCCTCCACCCAGTGACCCCCCTTCCTCCAGTTGTCCCCCACTTAGTCCATGCCCACTGGTTGTGCATATAGTTCTTCTCAGCATCTTCCTATCTACTCCACTCCTTCCTACTATGCTTCTTAATTCCTGTACCATCACTCTCCCTATCCTCCCATCGCCCTCCCCGCTGACCTCCCCCCAAAATGTTCCCCATACCTATGATT